>NC_080539.1:327979246-328352996 GCF_028640845.1 Ahaetulla prasina | reverse complement strand
TTATGCACGGTCACTCACGCTCTGGTCACTTCTCGTCTGGATTATTGCAATGCTCTCTACATGGGGCTGCCCTTGAAGTGCACCCGGAGGCTGCAGTTAGTCCAGAACGCAGCTGCGCGAGTAGTAACGGGAGCCACTCGTTGCTCCCATGTAACACCACTACTACGCAGTCTGCACTGGCTTCCTGTGGTCTTTCGGGTGTGCTTTAAGATTTTGGTTACCATCTTTAAAGCGCTCCATGGCTTAGGGCCCGGGTACTTACGGGACCGCCTGCTGTTACCTCATGCCTCCCACCGACCCGTACGCTCATACAGAGAGGGTCTTCTTAGGGTGCCATCTGCCAAACAATGTTGGCTGGCAGCACCCAGGGGAAGGGCCTTCTCTGTTGGAGCTCCTACGCTCTGGAACGAACTTCCCCCTGGCTTACGCCAAGTGCCTGATCTTCGGACCTTTCGCCGTGAGCTGAAAACACACTTATTCATTCAAGCGGGACTGGCCTAAAAGTTTTATTAAATTTTAATTGGGGTTTTACTAGTTTAGGGTTTTTAGTTTTTTAATTTTAAATGTCGGCCACTTTGTAATTTGCTCTGTTTTAAATTTACTGTTTTAATTGTATATATAGTGGGTTTTTTATCTTTTGGCTGTATAGGCCCTGAGTCCTTCGGGAGAAGGGCGGTATAAAAATCTAATAAAATAAAATAAAATAAAATAAATATTCAGAAAATCTTTGGGGAATTAAAGAATCTATGTGATATTGCAATGTTTTCCTAAAGATAAAAGATGGTGCTACGTATATGATGAGAATAGAATTATTGCACTGTACTCTTCATCATTATGTTTGATTTTGTTGATAATTTTTGACTTTTCCAAGCTTCTTAGAATCAGGTTGAAGCAGTGTAGAAGTTACAGTAATGAGTGAAGGAACAAACACCAGTAGAATAGAATTGCTTTGAGGGAAAGGTTAACCAAGGAAGAAGGTTTTAAAACAATCTTCATTAAGAGGCTACTAGTAAGCATGATGGTGTCAACTGAAAAGATTGGAGAGTAGATTTAGAATTTAATAATTATAGTGGTTTGGAGACCATGGAAAGCATGAGAGGAAAAATGAACATAGTTTAAACAGATAATTAGGATAAAAAAAATAAAAGACAATTGGATTCCATAAAAATCAAGATGAATCTGAATTTAGAAAAGGGATTAAGAAGAGATCAAAGCAGCTGGAATACAAATGAAAAAGATCAAATTGGGGGGTGGAAAAGACTAATGGAAACCCTTTGGGAGAGCAGAGGGAATACCAAGCTGCTTGTTGTATGGGATCTTGGGAATCTGAAAGACAGAAAACTGAAAAGTTAGCAAAATAGAGTTTGCCAGTGTTTCATGGCCAAGCATCATATTTAACAATGGGAAAGAAGGAAGGAAGGAAAACTAAATGGGTGGGTCAGGATTTTTTTTTTTAAAGGAAAAGAGGACTTCACAGTTATGGATTTTCTAGCCATGGGAACAGTTTTCTGCAGTCATGGACAGGGTAGCTTTAAGAGACCCAAAAAATAATTTGCACTTGCCAAAGTAAATAAAAGAGAAGAACAAGACAAAGAAAACATTTTCTGTAATGTATCTTTAAAAGTTTTGGCGGGAATTAGCACGTTGCTGATTGGTTGAGGCCACCGGCCGAACTGTATATAAAGAGAGGTTTGCCCCAGTACTGGTTGCTGGGTTCACTGTATATTAAAGAGCTGTTGTCACTACCCTGGTCTCCTGCCTCGTTATTGCCCAAACTTAACACTGGCGACGAGGATGGGATCCCGAGGCTAAAAGCACCAGGAAAGAGCTGAACGCACGACAAGGACCGAACCCAGCAAATTCAGGGCGGAAACGCAGCGATGGCCAGCTACACACCGCCCGCGCCGTTTGACCCATCCAAGGAGAAATGGGGGACATACATGACCCGTTTCGAGAGCTTCCTCGAGGCGAACGAACTGCAAGGAGTTCCAGACAACAGAAAAAGGGCATATTTCCTGAGCCACTGCGGTCCCGAGGTCATCGACATCGCAGAAGCCCTGGCAGAGCCAACGCCGGTACAATCGGTATCGTGGCAAACTCTGCAGAACCTATTGAAGAACCATTTCGCGCCAACACCGTCCAAATACGTGCAACGTTTTGAATTTGGAGAGCGCAGACAGCAAGAGGGCGAGTCCATCAGCGATTACATGGCCGCCCTAAGGAAAGCCTCTAAATATTGTGGGTACCGAGATTTGGATGAGGAACTGTTGGAGCAACTCATCCGTGGGGTCAGGGACATTCGCTTATGGAGGCGGCTGCTATCCAAGAGCAACCTAACGCTGGCAAACGCCTGGACGGCCAGAGCTCATGAGATGTCCACCCAAGCAGCGGAAACCCTACAAAAGCCGCCACACCAATGGCGAGCGAAATCAACTCCGTCCACAACGAAGAAATCCAGACCGAATCAGACGGCGAGGATGAGGAAGGAGTTTTCCACACCGGGAGACCGAGAAAGAAGACCGGGATGAATGCGGAAGTTGCGGAGGGCAACACCAGCGCCAACAATGCAAGTTCAAGGACGCTACATGTCGGCGGTGCGAGAAGAAGGGCACCTGGCTCAAGTCTGTCGAGCACCCCAACCTTCCCGCCGAAAATTCAAACCAACCAATCAGAGCGCTGGATCGGCAAGGCGACCCGTGATTGGTCAAAACAAAAGGGCGAAGTCAAATCGAACGACCGTGATAGTGGGTCGCAGCGACCCGTAGAGAAGAAAATCTTCACAAAACCGAAAATCAAGGAGTGCCGTGCCGACTGGAGGTGGACACAGGGTCAGCGATCACAATCATGTCCTGGGACACTTTTGAAAGCTTTGCCGAACATCGCCAAGCGCAAACTGCAAACACAGCGGCTAAAAGTTCAAGACTACCAAGGGAATCGCATCCCTGTTCGAGGGACAACATCCGTCCGCCGAGTACGGACCACACAAGAAAACCCTGCCCATCACGATAGTCGAGGGACCCTGCCAAGCTTGTTGGGACTAGACTGGTTTCGAGCATTGGGCATGGGAGTGACTGGCATCTACAGAAACGACTTTAACCTAAAGGACGCCTCATGGAAGAATTCAAGATGTTTTCAAAGACTGCCTGGGCAAGTACAAGGGGACCCCTATTTCTTTCAACTTAGATCCTCAGGTAGCCCCATACGGTTAAAAGCGAGGAGGGTTCCTTTGCCCTTAAGCCCAAGATTGACCGGAAATAGACAAACTAGTCAGTCAGGGATACTAGTACCAGTCGATCATGCAAATGGGAGACGCCAATCGTCACCCCAGTAAAACCAGATGGGTCAGTTAGAATTTGCGCTGACTACAAGGCGACCTTAAACAAAGCCTTGCAAAAAGCGCTTACCGGTTCCAGTGGTGCAACACTTGCTGCACTCGCTGGGGCAAGGGCACATTTTGCCAAATTAGATTTGGCCCAAGCCTATCAACAACTGCCCGTAGATGCCAACACAGCCGAAGCCCAGACAATTGTAACACACAGAGGTGCCTTTAAATGTACCAGATTACAGTTTGGGGTGGGTGTGGCACCTGGCCTTTTTCAAAATTTAATGGAGCGACTTCTGCAAGGGCTCCCGGGGGTGGTACCATATTTTGATGATGTATTGGTATCAGCCGAGAATTTGGAAGAACTAGGGAGCGTTTGAGAAAAGTTTTGGGCATTTTCCGTCAGCCGGTCTAAAAGTTAAAGTGAACAAATGCCAAATAGGGGTAGAATCCAGAGATTTCTTGGGCTACAGAATAGACAAGGAAGGAATTCACCCCACAGAGAGCAAAATCAAGGCAATAAAAAGGCCCCAGCCCCAGAAACAAAACAGAGCTACAGGCATTCCTGGGTCTATTGAACTTTACGCGGTCTTTTTAAAAAATAAGGCAACTGTTGCCGAGCCGCTACATAAGTTACTGGGGAAGAATGCTGTTTGGTCTTGGGGAAAGGCAGAAGCTAGAGCATTCGAGGCAGTAAAAAACCTACTATCGAACGATAGTTTACTAATCCAGTTCAATAGCACAATGCCAGTGGTGTTAGTTTGACGCATCCCCTATGGGTGGGGGCTGTGCTCAGCCACAGACTCCAATGGCACAGAAGCCCCAATAGCCTTCTACTCCAGAACGATGTCCTCGGCAGAGAGGAACTATAGTCAGTTGGATAGGAAGCCCTAGCCATAGTTTCAGGAGTGAAAAATTTCACGAATACGCTTTTGGTCGAGACTTTGAAATTATTACAGACCATAGACCACTATTAGGGTTGCTGGCTGGCGATCGCCAACACCCGTGGCACTCTCGCCCGATTGACCCGATGGACTATCTTTCTAGCTGCCTACTCCTATAAACCGCGGCATCGGCCAGGAAAGGAGTTGGGGCATGCGGACGCATTAAGCAGATGCCCACTGCCAGGGGCGATCGAGGACCCCACTCCGGGACACCCATACTGTTAATTGACTCTCTGGACTCTGGCCCAGTCACGCCTAAGGAGGTGGCTCGGCTTCATACCGGACATTACTTTGAGAACTGTAATTGGTTGGGTTCAAAGAGGGTGGTGCGGGCGAGCGTTTCAAAGAATTTGTTAAGAAAAGCGGGGAATTATCAGTGCAAGGGGGTTGCCTGCTCTGGGGAGATAGGGTGGTTGTTCCAGAGAAACTGAGGGGAAAAGTTCTGGAACTTCTGCACGAAGGTCACCCTGGGATCGTGAGAATGAAGGGTTTAGCTAGGAGCTATGTGTGGTGGCCCCTAATGGACAAAGAGATTAGCGACAAGGTTGGCAGATGCCAAGTGTGCCAGGAGTCCAGACCACTACCACCTACGGCCCCAATCCGGGAGTGGGAGAAACCCCAAGGCCCATGGTCCCGTATACATATAGACTTCGCCAGCCCCTTCCACGGCCAAACGTTTTTAATAGTGGTGGATGCATTCTCCAAATGGTTGGAGATCATCCTAATGAAATCCACAACCGCTGAAGCTGTCATTTCAACACTAAGACACCTTTTCGCAACACACGGGTTGCCGGACACTCTAGTGTCAGACAATGGGCCACAGTTCACCGCAACACTTTTTGAGGGGTACTTGGCAGAAGAGGGCATCCGACATGCCCTCTCGGCGCCTTTCCACCCTGCGACGAACGGCCTTGCTGAACGTTTCGTCCGGAGCGCGAAAGAGGCATTGTCCAGAAGTGGCCCAGGCGATTGGCAATCACACATTGATGCATTCCTAACGGTACAACACAGAACCCCTTGTGTGGCCACTGGCCACAGCCCAGCAGAACTACTGATGGGACGAAAACTAAGATGCCCATTAGACCGTTTAAACCCGAATTACACGCCAGACGGGTACAAAACAACACTAGGCAAAACAAGAGAACTGGCCATAGGAAGCTATGTATGGGCACACAATTACGGTGATGGCCCAAACTGGCTAAAGGAACAATCATAGACACCACGGGCCCCAAGTCGTACTGTGGAGATAGAGGATGGCCGGGTGTGGAGACGCCACATAGATCAGCTAAGAAATAGAATTAACACTAGACCAGAGATAGATGGACGGGCCCTGACTACTCATTGATTGAACCCACAGCTGACTCAAGCCGAGAAAAACGGGGACTTATCTGGCTCAGACGAGGTCCAGCGACACCATCCGGTCCTTCCTGAGGACAGCGGGCACGACTCGGCAGTAATCCAAGGCCGGATGGCCTGGAGGAGGAGCTGAGAGGAACGAGCAGTCCCTCCGTCAGCTCGACTCACTCCCAGAAAATGAACTGCGAGGTCCGGGAGAGTTAGGAAACGCCCAGCGTACCTGCGCGACTACGTAGAGAAATAATATGCTAAATGTATGCAAATATGAGTAAAGTGTTTTCTGGGAGGGAAGGAGTGTAATGTATCTTTAAAAGTTTTGGCGGGAATTAGCACGTTGCTGATTGGTTGAGGCCACCGGCCGAACTGTATATAAAGAGAGGTTTGCCCCAGTACTGGTTGCTGGGTCACTGTATATTAAAGAGCTGTTGTCACTACCCTGGTCTCCTGCCTCGTTATTGCCCAAACTTAACATTTTCTATTACATATGGACAGGTAAGGATTTGTACCATGTGGTACTTGTTGGAGTTGAACTGGACTGATAGCTGAAAGATACGTACTTTCATACTTGTTTGTTTCTTTTAGATCTTGCATTAATCTGCATCCTGTTCTGAATCCTTTCTAAAAATACGGACTTTGTGTGTTCAGTACTAATTTCTTGATCCTAGTAATTTAACTCATTTGCATGCCATCTTCTCTAATTCGTACAGAGCCTTACACACAACATCCAACCACAAATGAAACAGGAGACACACACTTAAGAGCTAAATATGGAAGAAAATGGAAGTTGATGGAAGGAACATGTAAGTGAAAAAAAAAACCACTGTACACTATTCTCAGTCTTTGTGAAAAAAGAAGCTTTTACAGTTTGACTACCAGACAATTATTTTTCTCTTTCTTTGTTGCTGTGAGGTAATGTTATAGTAATTATATCCATTCAGAAACCTCCAATGTGGTACATATATCATAATACTGTTTACTGAATCTAGTTCATATAAAATTGTTAGTGATGTGGGAACTGTTATGTTCGGGCAATGAAGAGGCAGGAGACGATACAAGTGACAACAGCTCTTTGATTTATTGTGATCCCAGCAAGCAACAACAAGCAAAACCCCTCTTTAAATAGTAATTTGGCTGAGGCATCAGCCAATCAGCAATGTGCATTTTCCCGCCCAAATTTCCCTCCTAAAATTCAAATACATTACAGGAACATTTTCCCCATGGTTTCCTCACAGTACTAACAGTAATTTCATTACATTTTTCCCCTCAAAAAGGAAGCATTTTTCCCTCTCAGTAAATAATACCCATGACACAGAGATAGAGACAAAGTTATATATATTTCATAGCCAAAGAACAAATGTATTATTTAAAAGAAGGAAAATTGTTCAATTCAGAATTTACACTTTCATACCAACATGAAAAAGGAAGCACATTAGACCTTTGAAATTAACATTTCTCCAAATCAAAATATTTGAAGGAACATTTGGAAATGGAAAACATTTATCCAATCAAAATATGCATATGTGAATATGGATACTTAGAATATAGATATGTATACATATATGTACATATACAAGTATACTTTACGTCCAGGAAATCCTAACAGGATTAGCCAAGAGGAAATCCTAAGAGCTAGCCAACAGTTCACACACACACACACACACACACACACACACACACACACTAAGAGGAATGCCCCAAAATATGCCCTAACTTTCATATGAACTGAATTTTTTTTTAACAAAAAGTAACCAAGTTACTGAACTTATCATGTGACAATGAGAAACTAAAACAATGAAAATGGACACTTAATCTATCACTACCATTATCAAAACTACCACATATTTTAACTAAATTAGTGTGTTTTTAAGCTGAAGACTTTTCATGCAACTTATGCAAATCCAGTGTTACAACTTCAGATATATGCAATTTTGGAAGATGTTGGCAAACCTTATATTAAGCTGACTTCTGTAGCAGTTTTGGTGTGATGTGAGATGAAGCCTATAAGTTGTAAAAGGCTAGGAAGAGAAAAAAGAGTGGTGGTTAGAGCTGTGGGCTAGAGATTAAAGGTCTGACTTAAAAGGAGCCACATATAATGAGGCCAAGGGCAACATCAAGAACTTTTATAAGACGAATAAAAGTCTTTTTGGGTCTGAAGGTTGGTTTTTGAAGTTGTATCAGCTTTAATCTTCCCCACCTTAGAAACACATCCCACAACTTTTTTTCACAGGTCCCTGTTTTCATTACCCATCTCTGGCTATTGCTATTAACCGAGGGTTCATTTATCATTGCTGGGTTGCATTTCGACTAGGGGAGGCTTTCTTGAAGTCTGTATTATTACATTGCCTTTATTGCGACCACAAATAGCTGTGGGAGCTCATTGATCTCTCCTTTCTTGCGCCTTCCTATTCAAAGATCTGACCTAGATTATACGAGATAAAACTGAAATATATTACATCCATTATTCCCAGAGGAGGCATTATATTTTGCATTGCGAGTTAATAGCTAAAGACTCTTTACAAGTTTTTGCATGCATAAAACAAAAGCTTTTATAATCCTGAGGAGGCATCTTGCTGTGATAATATATTTAACTCACTTGCCATGCTGTAAAACAGATAACCTTTAAATACAACATGTTGTGCCAAAAGATTAGAAGCGACTTTGTTTGAGTTCACTATGAGTTCAAAAACCAATATATTAAAAAATCCCACTCTTCTTAATTTTGGTAAGAAAATAAGCTATTTTCCAATTCTATCATGCTATCTTTTCACATACTTAAGATTTTTCATGAAAAGAATAGCAAGAATAGTTTTGCCCACATATATGTTCTAAGACAATGAAACAGGTAAATGCAAGTTTTAGTGCCTGTTTCTTTTAAAATGGCTGCAAGACTGCTACATGATCTGGGAATGTGATAAGCCTCATAGAGAAGTAATATTACAAAACATATTTTCATTGAAAATAAAAATATATTTAGGAATGAACCAAATTGCTATTTCAAAACTTAAAATAGTTTTCCCCCTCCATTTTATGGAGTTGGAGGGGGCATCTTAATAGTTCATAGGAACAAAAAACTGTAAAACTAGCAGCAATGTTACAATCTGATCTCAGAACCACAAGTCAGCAGACTTAGATCTCAACATTTGAGACTTCAATATTGGCAAAAGTTGTACTACTAAGCATTTTTTACCAGAATTCCCATTATAACTTCTGTTTCATTCTAAACTATTTCAGAGAGAAAGTTTAACTTGGATAAAGTTTGAAAAAAAGTGTTATGATGTATGCTTACTCCTATAGTTCAGAATGGGCTTTTGCTTTCATGTCTCTTAAATGTTCCTTCCATTAAGGAAACGCACTGGAATGTAAATAATGATATTAAGAAAATGAAGATTGATGTCATGGCTGCCGAATTTCCAGTTACAGTGGTTCGTACTGAGAGGGATGCTTCTCATGGCATCTTCCAGTTATATTAACTACAAAGAAACAAATTGGAAGATAGCATGCTAAAAAGCAAAGAGGCAACCTCCAGTATCTTTATTTGCAATAATTACTTTAGGCTCCATAATTATACCTGCCAAATGTCAGTTTCATCCCATTTCAAGTATGTACTGGGAAAATTCTGATTTTAACAACAGAGGAGGGAAGGGTATAGAAAAAAGGCCTTTGTCAGTTCTAATATAACACTACAATTGCCACTAGAGCCTGATCAATTAGGGTCTTTTGCGAGGTGCTATTTTTTAGTCCAACAGACTGAATCTGGAATGGGACAACTCACCCCAGATGACTAGATGACTAACACTGGCTATCTCACTGTAACTTACATGGGTTGGTCACTTGACCCAACTGAATCTCTGCTTCTCTTGATAGAATATATGCAAGAGAGAGTGGTAAGATCTTTCTTGGTCTATCACAACTAATTAAGAGGAGAAGAATAAGAAGGCTACAAGGACACTCATGAACACAAAACTACTATTAACCCAACACTAGAAGGCACAGTGCCATTTGTGTTCTCATTTATCATTCTCCTTTATTGTTACCATCTGGGTGAGATTGGCAAGAATAAATCCCATCCTGGACAAAATTTATTTCCAAAACTTATTTCAAGCTAAAATTAATATGTTTTCCTTATCAAGAGTAATAATTTATTTTCAAAAATTGCTTAAGTACTCCGGCCAAAGGCTTTGTTCATTCAAAATAATTATTTTATAGTCTTGATTCATTTCACAACTAAAATCTATCTTTTTTCTCTTATCCAAAAACAATATTTTCAAAACCTTGTTTTTTTCAGCATGCCCAAGCAGACAGCAAAACCCTGTGAAATTAGAAACCCTTTTCTAATTCTCCCGAGGGCAGTCATTTATAAAACCATCTAGAAAAAAATGCATATACTTTTAATGAAACTTTTGCTTATCAATGTCTTATGGTGAGGTCCTGAAGTAAACAGGCATTTAGATACTTTCAGTCATGAGGCAGAAAAGTCAAAAGAATTAAAAATCCTCCCCAGTATGCTGAGCTCTTGCTCCAATCTCCATGACTCAGTGACTGATAGAATAATGAATGCAGCATTTTTTGTTTGGTTTTTGTTTTTAACAGCAGTACAACTTTTTAATTGCTGTGAATGGACAATAAATGGATAGTCAATTAGTTCTCATTCACAATATGAACTCTTTTTTTTTTTTACTTGGGCTTGACATTGCTTCTATAATTACAAAAATTGCCTCAGCTAATATCTTATTTGGATTTATTAAATTGGGAATGAAGGACCTAGCTGAAAAAAAAATAGTCTACTGTGAAAGAGGAGCAATAAATATTTTTCATGCCATACACTGAGCAAATCATATTGCTATTTCTGGTGCATATTCTATATATTGCCAGATATGATAAACATAAATATTCCTGAAAGTTCTGTTTAGCTACAAAAAGTTATTTGTCCAGAAGTATGACATCTGCTTAGAAAAAAAAAAAAAGAACAAGCTAATAGAATCCCGAGGAAACTAAAATGAAGTAAAGAAGAATCACATCTCAGTTTGCTTTCTGATAAGCATGTTTTGAAAGTAGTGATACATACCACGTCAATCATTTTGCAAATGGGAGTACAGGCAAGCCATGGATACAATTGCATTTTTCCATTCATGTTTTAAAGTAATTGAATTTTAAATCCTTTCTTTCTTAAAATACCACCTGGATTATCTGCATCATCAGGTTAAATAGAAAGTTAAAGTTTCCTATACATTTCTAGACAATACTGAGATCTGATTTTTGTTAAACACAAACTTAACAACCATTGATTTTTTTCATTATATTCTATAATGCAATGATATTTTGAAAGAGGAAAGAAGTCTAGAAAATTAATAGATGCTAAACTTTAAGGAGTTAAGCAACATAATTGTATTATCTATTTGGGATATAAATGGGAAATTGATAAACAAATTGAAATCAAGTTTTATACTTTATTCTAAACTGTGATATTAATTTTTCATCAGAAAAAAATAAGTTTTTTTCTGATAATACACGCAAACACATATTTTTTTCTGATAACACATGCACACACATATTCTACAATTTAGTCTATAAAATTGGAAGACTGTTATAAAAAGTAGGTAGTTTTTCCCCCTAGACTAGAGGTTTAAACAAGATCTTTCAAATAAATCATTGCCTTTTAATTTTAAGAAGACAAATGTTACAATTATGCCCAAGTTGGATAAAAACTCTGCTATGTGTTCAAAAGAGGTGTTTTCTTGTTTAGTGTGAATGCTAATATCAACCATAAATTGCAGGATATTCTTCCAAAAATATTTCATCCTGTTTAGGCTGGCATTTTAAAGCATTTCTGATAATATCATCTTTAACCAATATTTTTATTTTAATTCTTAAAACAAGAAATTGTGGCTATAATTTTAGGGAATGTTGAGAAGAATTTGATATGGTTTCTTGGAGGTTTTTGAAAAGGATTTTAATCATTATTTTGCAAAACTGATGTCTTAGGTTGACTTCACTATTAATAGTATCTAAAACTCTGGCTTAGCCTTTTAAATAACATTAATTTGTTATAGCATTCTGTTATAATATTGTTATTATGGTTTGATTGCATGCTGCCCAGAGTTATATAGGTGTCATATAGCTGTCTTTATGAATATGCTTTACAAATAAATATAAATAAATAAATATAAAGTTCTATATTTTTGATTGGTCTATTTTAGTCATATCCTAAAAAATGAGTGATTATTGGTCATGTCCCTTCTTCTTGATTAAATTTGTATCATAGTATCATCCTACAGATTACCTTTTTTTCTTTTTAATTTTGAGATTAAAAAGCTCTAATCAGAGATTAGAAGCTCTAATCAGAAATTCTGAAAATATCAACAGAATTACTGGGAGTGCGGTAGGAACAGATCCTAATAGTTTATTTTATATTAATAATATTTTAGGTTGTACAAAAAACGCAGGCATTTCTATTGTTATCTCAATGGAGTATGAGTTTAGGTTCCTCTTCTCATTGCTCTATAAACTAGTACAAACAGATATAACTGGGTCCCAGTAACAATTTTGAATACTTTAAGGAGTGTGGACTTAGGTTATGTTTGGCTTCCTTTGTTTATCTTGGCTTAAGAATGCCCAGAAATCTTTTTTAAATAGGACATTAGAAGTTCCTCTGTTCTGATGCACAAAAGATCTAGATAGATGGACTAGAATTCATTTAGTATTCAGGATAAGATAAATGTGATTAAAATGAATAAAGCCTCAAGGTTAATTTGCATCCTTACAGGCTTTCCCATGTTTATTTTACTATATTGTTTTAAACGAATTGACTAGGTGGTAAACAAATTTCTTCAACAAGGACATCCTGCAAGATTTCCATTGTACAAATTAAATCAAACTACCTCTTCAAAATATGGATTTAATTTCCCACACTTTCAGGTTTATCACTGGAATTTATCTCTTCTTTGAGAATTATCTGACCCCATAGAAAGTATTGAGACCTGTATTGAGACCTGTTTGTGTGTACTGATTCATTTCAGTGTGTGTATTTAATTATGCAAAGATACGATATATGAGAACATAATTTTGATTAATTTACCATTTTAAAGCTTACATTAAATCTGGTGTATTTTGGGGGTAAACTGGGTCTCTTACCATATTATTACTTTAGATCAACAGTGTAGACAGACAGATATATATTGTGGGAAAGGAAATAACTTATTCCTTTTAATGAAATCAGTGGTAACATGCAAAATGTAAATATGCCTTAGACTTATGGCAGGACCAAACACTGAAACCAAATGTCTTGTTTAGTGATTCCCCTTGGTAAAAGATTAAAGAAAATTATACTGACTCGACACTGAAATAAGATAGAATTTGCATGCTGGTGTAATTTGTTCCAGAAGTCCTTGAAAGACTGGCCTTACTGGCAATGATTTAAATACCTCCTACTTTTAGTGACTTTTTCTTGGAATGCTGTCAGCAAAATGTACCTTCAAAGCCATTTTGCCCATAGTATTTATTATACAGCCAGATTTGCTTGGTGAATAAACATTTCCTTACTCTAACACATATTTTTCTTTCCTAGAACCTTCTGTAGAAAGTTGAACAGAAAAGGAAAGAAAGCAAGGAAAGGTATGTGAGGAAAAGACTATTTTTTTCTGAATGTTAATGTTTTCTTTGGATCATATATCATAATATAACCTGCTTCCACATAGCCTCCAATTCAATGGCTGCCTTTACTCCCGGTGTAGCTAGGAGAACTATGTGGCCTCTATGACTCTTAATGTGAAATATTCGGCACAGGAATGTGAATACATACTGAGTTCTTTGTCTGCTTCTGCTATTTAATCCCAGCAATCATCAAGGTGACCAGCATACAGTGACATTTGCTGAGGTCAAATGCAGTAAAGCCCAGTGTGTCACAAAGCAATGGCTCATTTAACTCCACAAGCTGTTGACTGCTGGAGATGGCCCATGAATTAAGCACACTTTGACACATAATGCATTATTAATTTATAGAAATCACTTCCAGGAGACAGGATAATGGCACTGGCTTAACTTGGTGTTAAAATGGGATCAGACACTTGTATAGAGGTCAGATCTACAAAATGGGATTTGCCCTTAGAATAAAATGGAACCTCCAAATATATCAGTAGTATTTCTTGAAACTCCAGCTGCTGTAAAGGAGGGTTACAACTACAGCAGGAGTGGGGAATAAGACTCTGATGACAATATAATATAACAGAGTAGAATTTTTTATTAGCCAAGTGTGATTGGACACACAAGGAATTTGTCTTGATGCATATGTTCTCAGTGTACATAAAATAAAAGATACACTCATCAAGAATCATAAGGTACAACACTTAATGATAGTCATAGGGTACAAATAAGCAATCAGGAAACAAGCAATATCAATATAAATTGTAAGGATACTAGCAACAAAGTTACAGTCATACAATAAGTGGAAGGAGATGGGAATGATGAGAAGATTAATAGTAGTGCAGACTTAGTAAATAGTTTGATACTGTTGAGGGAATTATTTGTTTAGCAGAGTGATGGCGTTTGGGGAAAAACTGTTCTTGTCTCTAGTTGTTCTGATCTGCAGTGCTCTATAGCATCGTTTTGAGGGTAGGAGTTGAAACAGTTTATGTCCAGGATGTGAGGGGGTCTGTAAATGTTTTCACAGCCCTCTTCTTGATTCGTGCAGTATACAGGTCCTCAATGGAAGGCAGGTTGGTAGCAATTGTTTTTTCTGTAGTTCCAATTATATTCTCAAGTCCGTGTCTGTCTTGTTGGGTTGCAGAACCAAACCAGACAGTTATAGAGGTGCAGATGACAGACTCAATAATTCCTTTTTAGAACTGGATCAGCAGCTCCTTGGGCAGTTTGAGCTTTCTGAGTTGGCACAGAAAGAACATTCTTTGTTGTGCTTTTTTGATGACATTTTTGATGTTAGCTGTCCATTTTAGATCTTGCGATATGGTAGAACCTAGAAATTTGAAGGTCTTTACTGTTGATACTGTGTTGTCTAGTATTGTAAGAAGTGGAAGTATGGGAGGGTTTCTCCTAAAGTCTACCACCATTTCTACAGTTTTGAGTGTGTTTATTTCCAGATCGTTCTGGGAGGCTAGTTGTTCAACCTCCCGTCTGTACTATATACAAATATAATGCAAATATCCGTAATAAGCAAACTGCAATATCCACAATGATTTCAGAAGGGAGAAAGGGAAGAAGAGTACCATGGAACTGAGCATGATCACTTTGTGTCATGATAATAATGGAACAGTGATGCAGATTTCTACAATATTTTGTACTATATAAAATACGCCAGTGCCCTTTTTAAGCTTAGACAGTAAGGGAGTGCCACCATGCCTGCAGGTGGAATAAAAAGATGAAACAGGTACTTCAGGGACCATTCCACAGACTGCTACTAGAAATCTATTCCATTCATTGTCACACTTTCCATATTAACTATATTAGTTGCAAGAAAGAACCATGTGCTCCTTGGAAGGAGCTCACTCATCTATTTCTATGTCTTACTTGAAGATAGATCTGATTCATCTTGTCACCATACCTTGAGTCACTTCATCATGACTTACAGCCTCCTCTGAAGTTGTCTCTCTCTCCCTCACCCCACCTTTCTCTCTGTCAAAAAAGAAATATCTAAGGCAAATTCTCTTTGACTTGCATGAATAAGACTTGAAAAATTTCCTTGTCCAGCTTTCCATACCTAAGTGAAATTCAGGCTACAAGATGAAGTACTTGACTGATGAGTAGAGAATTCTAAGATCAGGATGGAAGGATTAAATGACCAGCAACGGTAATCAAGTCAGATTCATAATTCCTCTGTCTTATCATAAAATGATGCTGATAGACACAATATCTGTTCCTTTCTAGTAGTTATCCTTTCTAGTAGTTCCTGATTCCTGCTGCTGATGGTACCTGTCATATTTTCAACTGGGAAGTAAACCATCATGACCCTCTCAATCTATTCAACCTACATGATAAGTAACTTTATCTAGAGTAGTAACAAAGTATCCATTGAATCCTGGAGTTTTTGATAGAACAACCAAACTTCTGGTGTGTCACTGTGATGTGTTCTCAACCCTTCCTGCACTTGGGATGATGCCCACGCCAAAAGGGTGGAATTTGCATTATATCACATTGCATGTTTCTTCATTTGGCCCTCTTTATCTGTCCCCCTGCAGATACCCAGAACCAGTAAATCTGTCAATCTGTAGAGAGCAATAGGTTTATCCATCCAGGATTATCCAACCAAATTTCTACTTTGATTGCTATGGTTGTTTACCATTCTGCTTTCACTCTTTGCTTTGGGACTGACTTACAGCTTTCTGGAGTTTTCTATGTGCAAAATGTTGGCATCGCATCAATGAGCTAGAAAGTTGGACATAAAGTAACAAACTTACCAAGTCTATGATATATTATCTACATGTCCTTCATTATTAATGCTTCCCTTCATCTGGAAATGAACCCAGTGTCTCTTGCTTGCCCCACAAATCTATCTTTCAAAGAGGACACTATTACCTTCAGAATGAGAAGCAGAATGCCACTCAGTATCAGCTGTCAGGGAATTTAAGAGAAAGAACATGACCGCATCTTTATTCTGCTTCCTATTTTTCCATAGACATGTCATGAACAAGAATGGAACAAGCTTCTAGACTAGATTGATCTTTGTTTGATTCAGCACAGCTCTTCTTATGCATAAATAGGAACAATATTATGTACAATGGGCATTCTATACTACAGCATTACAGTATAGAGAGGTTAGCAGCTCAAAATGCTTTAATCATTAGTGAAATTGTTTACCAGCAGCTTCTGCCTCATTCATCCAAGCTATCTGTATTCTATTCAGCTTTCTTGGGACAAAAGCTGTGGAGCCTGCCTGTCTAAAGGACATAGCTTATGTGCAGTAAAATGCTATTGTATTCCCTTCAGGTTTCAAAGTTGTGCTGTTGAAGACGAGATTATATTGCTGCCAGCCACTGCACAAACATTTATAAAGAGATTTTTTTTTTGCATGTGACAAAATGACTATTTTTCTTAAAATGCCTTTTGCAAGCTGTAATTCTCTCTGAAAAGAATTTGTATGTGGGGAAAAAATATCCTGTTCTTCCAATCACACTGCATTATGACACTAAAAGAGGGACTGAATCCAGGGAGAGTATTTAACCTTCTTGTCAAACAGGACAGTAAAATGATGGTAAGTACACTAGAGAAAAGGTTTATTTAAGTGAAAAAGGGGAGGGGGAAGATAAATGAAAAGAATAGCTGTCATCTTAAACTCTGCCAGATTTTTTTCAACACAGAAGAAAGGTTCATATCCTAGGATATTTCCAATTGGGAAGCAAGTTTTAGAAATTACCTGGATCTCCTTTAAAGAATTATAGAAATTTTGTGTTAAAAATGCTATAGTTTGGCAAGTGCACTCTTAGGTCCACAGTCTAAGATTTGTGGACTTCAACTTCCAGAATCCTCAGCCAGCCTGCTAGCTGGGGAATTATAGGAATTGAAGTCCACACGTCTTAAAGTTGCTGAGGTTAAGAAACACTGCTCTAGGTTTATTGTATTTTCTTCTAGAAGAAAATATTGCAATTAAAAGAGCCCAAAAAGAACAAGCATTATCTGTCATCTAATTCCCATACCAGGTAAGACTCATACAGATCATCAAAATAAATATTGGGAAGTGCTTGAATTAGGAGCCGTGATGGCATAATGGTTAGAATGCAGAATTGTAGGCTAATTCCAGCTACTGCCAGGTATTTGGTCCTGACCGGATCAAGATTGATTCATCGTTTCATCCTTCCAAGATCAGTAAAATGAGGGCCCAGATTGTTGGGGACAGTAGGCTGACCTTTGTTGTGCTCAGAGAGTGCTGTAAAGCAGTATGTAGTAGTACATAAGTCTAAGTGCTATTGGTATTGAGATGTTGGTCATTTTGAAGTGACTGATTGTCTTCACAATTGGTCTACTTCCACGTCCTGTTTCTCAGCAGTTGCAGTCAGTTCTGGCCACTTTTAAATTTAATTTTAGTGAATATTAAACAGAATTGCAACTAGTTAGCAATTTGGTAAGGAATTATCTAGAAATCCCAAGGCTGAGAGCTAAATGGAGAAGTCAAAAAAAATCTCAGAAGGCAAAATACAAACTGCTATCATAACATAGCCAAAAAACATATATGAATGGATCCATGTAACAGAGAAACAAAATTACCTGGGACAATCAGTAGCTCTTTCTTTATACATTTATTTGGTTATTGACATCATGGATCAAATCAAAATATTATCCATTAATGTTAATGGGCCAAATAAAAAATAGTTTAACCAAATAAAAGTAGTTCTGAAAAAAAAAAGGAAAAGACAAGTATTACATGTTCAAGAAACACATATCAAAAAAGGAACACTATTCAGATCAGATTAAAAGGGAGTAGGGCTTTAGCTACCCCTCTTATCACATCCCAAGTCATCCTTGGAATAAAGATATCTATACATTGATAACTGTATTATAAAAAAGAAGGTGAATAACAGTGTACAGTTTTCTTTGTGATTGAGTACCTTATTAAAAAAAATTTTTAACAAGATATGTGGGAACATTTTTCTGCACTTAAAAAAAATCTACCCTTCCATTAGACTGAAAAGTTGCTTTAATTTTATTACTTTTTTCAAAGGAAAAGAACATTTGGGTCAAATTTGTTTCTAATCTTCTTCCCTCGGGCTATACAGTGATAGAAAGAGAGATCTAAGAAAAAACAATTGTACCGTTGGCCATACTGAAGCTGTGAAATAAGCTCAGAATGAATTGTATGAGAATTTGAAAACCTTTAGAGAATAAGGAAGAAAACTTTCAAATTTGAGTATCAAATCTGGCACAGTTCTGAAGTTTGTGCAGCTGGAGATCTGTGTACCTACCATTTGTCCTCAATGCTACAAAATTTAACTACAAATTCCCAAGAGAGAACCAACAGTAATCCAGCTTTTTATACACACACTGCATAGAAGAGCCTGTATTTATAAATTACAGCTTCTGAATGTTGAATTTTGCACAAACAATCGTCTGCATTGTTTCTGTTATTATGCTTCGTTGTAGTCAGTCAGATGTTTAGACTAGATTTGGCATTCTTATCCATTCTTATTGAGCCCTTCCCAGTGACCTGGGATGGACAGAAATTGTTGTTTGATGGTTTTAATGATATCATCACAAGATGTAAACTGTTCCTAATAAAGCTGGCTTTTGTAGTTAACTGATAGTGATTTTGTTAATGCTGATGGTTTTCAAGTGGTGCTCCAGATATTTTGGAATTACACCCAAAGTACCTATTACTATTGATACTAGCTTTGGTTTCTTTTGGTACAACCATTTTACTTGTATTTGGAGGTCTTTATATTTTGTGTGTATCTCCAGTTCTTTTCCTTCTAGACTTCTATATTCAAGTATTGTTAGATCTAATTTCCAGACATTTTGTCCTTCTGATTGACAATTGTTATGTTTGGGGTGTTATGTGAAAGTTATTTGTCTGTTTGAATACTAAATACCCAGAGTGCTTTAGGTTCTTCAATTTCTGTTTGTCAACTTTGTGATCTTACCAGGTCTTCCTTTATTTTTGTTTATTTATTATTTTTTATTGAATTAATAATTAAATCTTATTTAAAATAATTAGTTTTTAATTTTTTTTGTTATTTCTTACTATATATAGGGAAATATTGTGCATAGTATCACAAAACCACATTCCAGAGTGATATAAATCATTTTCCCTCCCAGCAGTTCCCAATTTTGGATAAGAGAAACATTGTACTAGCTTGAACATCAATTGCTCTAAATACTGAGATTATGTCACCAGTATTCCAAAATTTAATAGGGGGCTTATCCTTGGCCTCATTCAATATCTTCCCAATAGCTATTACTGAAGAGAAATAGTGAAATATTTTTTTTGGACAGAGACTGTGTCCAAGTGGTAGAAGAATACTTGAAATGTTGGAACATGCTACTTTGTATTGTCCTCTTTATGCAGTGGAAGGATTGTCCCATCTACATTCACCAGAAATTATTATCTCCATTTCTTCCTAAATATGCTGGTCATCATAACTTGTGTTATTGTCGATTGTTATTATCAATCCTACCAATCTGATTTTACTTCTTTAAATACAGCTAAGTACTCTTCTTTAGTTTCTACAGTATGCCTTAGTAACTGTTCTAATTCTTGTTATATATTTAGAACATTTTTACCCTAATTAATTGTGATTTTCTTGGGGAAAGATTACCCATGTCAGAGTCTGCCTGGACAAATCCACACAGTTTTTTTGGCAAGCTTTTTGAAGTTGTTTGCCATTGCCCACTTCTTAGGGCTGTGAGAGTGGGATTGACCCAAGGTTATCCAGCTGGCCTTGTGCCTAAGGCAGCTCAGATACTCATGGTCTCCTGGTTTCTAGCCTGGTACCTTAACCACTGCACCAAACTGATTCTCAGGCTAGTTAAATATGTTGAAAAATCTGATTTTTTAAAAATAAAAAATAAATAAAAATAATCATATTCACTTTGTCTGACACATGTTTTATTAGTTTAACACCCCATGATTCCACTCTTGAGTTTTATTTTACGTGATACAAATCTCAGTGGAATAAAATAATTTGTTTTGAAACTGGAAATACAAATTTTATTGGAGAATGTAATATTTGCTGTGGGTTTTTTCCTACACCACTCTTTTTTCTCCAGAACATTTATACAGTATATTACTGGCTTGGTATGAGAAATGCTCAATCTAAGTGCAGGAATCCTGTGATAAATATCAGAATGCAGAAAAAACAGGGGAGAAAACTGCATAAAGCCTTTATGGTATCTTCTGTTACCATAGGGTATCTTCTCTTCAGTATGGTATCTTCTATTATAACAGTTTCTTCCAATGCAGTCATCTGATGGAACACTCTGTTTACTAATGTATTGTGTTTGTTTTCTGTCTTTCTATGTATGTATATATCTAGATGTGTCTACACACACACATGTACACACACACACAAACACTCCATCATTATTTGCCATCAACTCTTATGACCATATAGATATATTTTCATCATTATGAGCTGTCCCTAACCTGATCTTTCAAATCTTTCAATGAAAGTCTCATCACAATTGAGTCAATCTATTTTTATTTTATTTATTTTATTTATTTTTATTTTTATTTATTTTGTCACAACAGTATATATAAGCATAAGTATGTAATAACTATATTGATTGGATATAATGAAAGAAAACAATAGGACAGGAACGGTAGGCACGTTTGTGCTCTTATGCACGCTCCTTACAGACCTCTTAGGAATGGGGTGAGGTCAATAGTAGACAGTTTTTGGTTAAAGCTTTGGGGATTTTGAGAAGAGACCACAGAGTCAGGTAGTTGTCAAGCATTAACAACTCTGTTACAGAAGTCATATTTTCTGCAATCAAGATTGAAGCGGTTAACATTAAGTTTAAATCTATTGTTTGCTCTTGTATCGTTGTGATTGAAGCTGAAGTAGTCTTTAACAGGAAGGACATTGCAATAGATGATTCAAGAGTTAAACACAGGTCCTGTCGAAGGCGGTGGAGTTCTAAGTTTTCTAAACCCAAGATTTCAAGTCTGGTGGCATAAGGTATTTTGTTGTATTCAGAGGAGTGGAGAACTCTTCTTGTAAAATATTTCTGGACACGTTCAATTGTATTGATGTCTGAAATGTGGTATGGGTTCCAGAGGTGAGCTGTATTCAAGAATTGGTCTAGCAAATGTTTTATAAGCTCTGGTAAGTATTTCTGGAGAAGAAGCTACGTAAGATTAGGTTTACAACTCTTAAAACCTTTTTTGCGATGTAGTTGCAGGGGGCTTTGGCACTTAGATCATTGGATATGAAAACTCCAAGGTCTTTGACAGGGTGGGGGTCCTCTGTAAGATAATGTCCATTGAGTTTGTATTTAGTGTTTGGATTCTTTTTTCCAATGTGTAAGACAGAGCATTTGCTGGTTGAGATTTGGAGTTGCCAAGTTTTTGACCATTCTGACACAAAATCAAGGTCTTTTTGAAGGGTATCTGTATTGTTGGTAGTGTTAAATAGTTTGACATTATCAGCGAAAAGAACACAATTACTTTTAATATGGTCACAGAGATCATTAATGTATAATATGAAGAGTGTTGGTCCAAGAACACTGCCTTGGGGAACGCCGCTATTGACAGGAACAGGATTTGATAGGGCACTGCCTATTTTGACCACTTGTTGTCTGTTTGACAGGAACGCTGATATCCAATTGTGGAGGGGTCCAGAGATGCTGTAGGATTTTAACTTTAGGAAAAGTTTGTCATGTACCACTGAGTCAAAAGCTTTACAGAAGTCTATGTAAATTGCATTTATTGTTTTGCCTTGATCAAGATTTGTAGTCCATATGTTTTTGCAGTGAAGAAGTTGTAAGTTACATGATAATTTTTTTCTGAATCCAAATTGTTTATTAGAGAGTAGATTGTTTGTTTCTAGGTAGAGAATAATGGGTTGGTTGATGATAGATTCCATAACTTTACAGGTGACACAGCATAGAGAGATTGGTCTGTAATTTTCAGCTAAGCTGGGGTCTCCTTTTTTGAAGACTGGGATGACTGTGGCTAGTGACCAAAGTTTGGGAAGGGAACTGGTCATGAAGGCTTTTCCAAAGATTATGCTTAGGGGTTCTGCTATATTAGTGGAAAGCTTTTTTAAGAAGTATGCACATAATCCATCAGGTCCTATAGATAGGGATGGTTTCAGTTTACGAAGAGCTTTTTCAACATTTTCTTCAGTGAAATCTATATGCGTTAGGTCGTTGTTGGTGCGGTTGGGGAATGTCGGGTATGAGCCATTACTGTTAACAAAGACTGAGCCGAAGAATGTGTTAAAGAGGTTTGCTTTAACTGTTTCATCATTATTTTCTTTGCCGTTAGATTCTTTTTGTGGTGGGATGGATCTCGAGTCATTAAGTTTGTTGTTCACAAAATTATAAAAAGCACGATTGGAATTTGTGCGCAGAAAGTCTTCTTCTTGCTTGGTGTAGTAATTGGTGCATTCAATTTTTATTTGGTTGCATATATCTCTGTATCGGTTTTTGAAATTTGCTACATATCCCTTTTTGTTTTTTCTCCAAAGGGATTTTTTTTTTGATTGAAGCGTTTTTATTGATATGGGTAATTTGTGTTTCTTGATTTTTGTGGTAGTTTGTGGTACGTAGAGTTTCAAGTAGGAAAACTCTGTAGTGGTCTTCAGCAGTGATACAGGATGAGAATAGATTTTGTCAGTCAAGAAATGAGAGGAAGGTGTTTATAAGGTCATAGTTGGCTTTTTTGAAATTGTAGTTTGGAATACTATTATTATGACGATTTTTGTAAGGGCGTATATTGAGACAAAAGTCTATCATGTTGTGGTCACTGTTGGAAAAGGGTTCTTTTATTTGTAGTCCATAAATTGAGTTTGGGTTGTTGCAGAAGATGAGGTCAAGGCAGTTGTTGATTCTTGTATTGTTAGTTGCTAGTTGTTCAAGACCTAGATTTGTGACAGCGTTGTATAGGGTAGTATGCTGCAGGTTATCTTCTCATTGTTTTTCCCTCCACCTTTTCCAGCATTCTATAGAACTAGGTCTTTGCACAATGTCTTCAAAGTGGGATGATTTGAGTCATCTGTCAATACACACACACACACACACACACACATTTGTATCACAAAGATTTGCATGGATTTTTTTTTCTAGGAAATTTTGGAGCGTTATATGTTTAGCATATAATAAGTGCATCCTTCTTCTTTCCTCCATCCCATGTATCTTTCTATTCATGAGTAAATAATTATTTTCAAACTATTGGACTGAAACTTGGAATATTCAAACATATATACCTAAAATGTAAAGGTAAAGGTTCCCCTAGCCCATATGTGCTAGTCATTCCCGACTCTAGGGGGTGGTGCTCATCTCTGTTTCAAAGCCGAAGAGCCAGCATGGTCATGTGGCTGGCATAACTAAACACCAAAGGTGCACGGAACACAGTTACCTTCCCACCAAAGGTGGTCCCTTTTTTTTCTACTTGCATTTTTATGTGCTTTCAAACTGCTAGGTTGGCAGAAGCTGGGAAAAGTAATGGGAGCTCACTCCATTACGTGGCACTAAGGATTTGAACCACTGAACTGCCAATCTTTTGATTGACAAGCTCAGCGTCTTAGCCACTGAGCCATTGCATCCCTTTATATATACCTATGCATTCATAAAAACATGTTTAGAAGCAGCCATCAAATCCCACCTGCTGCTCAGTACAAGAATGCAGAGAGATGGTGATAAATCTCTGCTTAAACATATTCAATAAAGAACAGTCCTCCACCTCACTTGATAATTGGTTCTGCTTCCATTTCAGCTGTACCACAAGGGAAGCTGTTGAAAATAGTTTATTTATGTCATATTCTTCCTTTGTGCTCTTGTACAGGTGAATATATTTTGCAGCAACAAAATGTTATCGTTGTACAATATGTTTCCCCATTTCCACTCTACATTATTACCTAGTTGTCACTAGAATTGATTCCCAATTGTGGCATAATGTGAAAGCCTACTTGTTACATTCACCAAGATGTGGATAGGCATAGGAAAGGGATCTATCTCCTAACAGCAGAGTTTCTTGATCTCATTTGTGTGTAGTTTTGTAATATATATACTTTTTGTAAGTGACTATTTTTGTAAAAAACTATTTTTGTAAATGATTATTTCTCTAGAACGCACATATTTCTAATACACAGCTATTTTCTAATGTGCTTTTTTCTGTAGTTGTTTGTGTCTTTTGTCTTGAATTTATAAACTTGAAGACATATTATACAACAAAATACCTTATGCCACGAGACTTGAAATTCTGGGTTTAGAAAATTTAGAACTACACCACCTTTGGTACGACCTGAGCTTAGCTCATAAAATCATCTGCTACAATGTCCTTCCTGTCAATGAGTACTTCAGCTTCAACTACAACAATACACAAGCAGACAATAGATTCAAACTTAAAGTGAACCGCTCCAGTCTCGACTGTAGAAAATACGACTTCAGTAACAGAGTTGTTAATGCCTGGAATGCACTACCAGACTCCGTGGTTTCATCCCCAAACCCCCAAATATTTAACTCAAAACTGTCTATTGATGACCTCACCCCATTCCTAAGAGGTCTGTAAGGGGCATGCATAAGAGCACCAGCGTGCCTACCGTTCCTGTCCTAAAGTTCCCTTTAGTTGTATTCATTTTATGTTTTCAATTTATGCTTATATATATTATCTAATATGTATTTGATGAAATAAATAAATAAATAAATATTGCTTTGATGTGAAAACTTTGTAAAAAACTGAACATCAGAAACTCTTGTCTATTTATTGTACGTCATCCAAATACATACTAGTATATTCTGATTAATATATATGGAATAAATCTACAAAGTTATGGTTATGACAAATCAGATATAATTTCCAAGAGGTCCTAGACTCAAAGATTGTAAATTTGTGAAATTCTGCCTGTACTTTACTAGCCATCAGTCTGTAGAGATTCTGTCATCTAGGTCATGGTTGTCCCAAAGGTGCTTTTTTAGGAAGCAACTGGACTTTCTTGTTTTTTCCTTGAGATGTTTCTCATCTCATCCAAGAAGCTTCTTCAGCTCTGACAGGATAGTGGGGAATGGAATGATTTATATGCCTTGCAAACAGATGGTCATTTTGTATCCTTTGAATGGTGTAAAAGTAGGAATGGATTTCCAGAGAAAAATTGCAGACTACAGGAACCAGGAGCACAGATAAACTTCTAGGTGCTTCAACGACCCTCTAAAGAGAAACATCTTCAAAGAAAAAACAAGGAAATCCAGTTACCTCCTGAAAAAGCACTTTTTGTACTAGCCATCAGGTTTGGCATGATTCGTTCTGAACAATTGCTCAGTATCTTATCTTGCCTGTAGTAAAAATTGTAACTCTTCCAAGGATATTCCACTAATCACTTTGATCTCCTCTATCCATGTTATTCCCAACTTATACTTTTTCCCGTGCAAAAAAAAATCATTTTTTTCTAATGCATCTTCTGTTTGCACCACACGTCCAATAGAGTATCTATATTTTACAAAACCATTAGTGAAAAATTCCTCAACAGACAGCTATACATGGGAAGGAATAAATATATTCAGCCTGTCACAAAGCCATCAATTACAAAAACACTGTTCTCTATAAGCCTCATACTGGATTGTTTATATGGGACTATTACACATAAAATGGAAAATTTCAAAACCTAGAATAAGGGAAAACAAATCAGTCTGGGTCCAGTCTATGCATAATATCCATACATCCAATGCTTTTACCTGGCTAGGAATCTTTAAAAATATCCCAAAACATTTATTTTACATATATACCTTTTTTCAACAGTCTTTTTTGTCAAGGTTCCAGAAATACCTCTTCTGCGTAAAAGAAACTCAGAGACATTTCTTTTCCAGAGTTCTTTACTAGCATGAGGAGACTGGCACACGATGAGTGCAATTCCAAAACTGAAGTTCCGGATTCTTTTCCCCAGTTATACAAACCCCAAGAGTCCCACCCTCCTGACCCCTTTGATGGTCACATGGTCCCACGTTCTCCCAGTCCATTCGAATATCTTCTTGCCACTCTTCCTGCAGATGTGAACCCCATCCGACCTTGACCGTCTGAAGAATGTTACCATACCCCTCAGCCCCCCTCCTTCCCCTCAGGGGAAAAATGTGGCAGCGTCTGGAAACCTAAAGTCTAATATGGTTTCCAGGCCTGACAGGCATCCCCTCTTGGAAAAGAAGCTATATCCCAGGAAAGAAAACAAAGAGTCGATAAAGAAGAGTGTCAGTGGTCCACACTTCCTTCTACCCCCTCCCTCTCCAAGAGGTTTCTTAGGTTTGTCAGGAAAGTGTCATGAAATTGTTAAATCAAATTGTCCCCATTTACTTTCCAACTTTTGACCCAAGTAGATTCAGATAATGGATATCCCTTCCAGTGGACTAAATATTGTAATTGACCTCTATATAGTCTAGAGTCAAGGATTTTCTTGATTTCATAGTGGGTTTCACCTTGGATTATCAAGGGTGGTGGGGGAGCGGCAGGTTGAGGTCTCAGACCAGACTGTCTAGCAGGTTTTAATAAGCTGGTATGGAATACGGTGTATTTTCCCCAACATTCGAGGAGCTGGAGTTGGACGGTAACGGGATTAATAATTTTTACCATGGGGAAAGGACCCAAAAATTTTGGACCGAATTTTCTGCTGGGTATCCTTAATCTTAGATACTTAGTAGACAAAAAGACTTTATCTCCAATGCGAAAAGGGGGTTGAAGGGAACGGTGTTTGTCAGCTTGGGCTTTGTAATTTCGAGCTGTCACAGCTAAGGCCTTTTTTGTGTTTTCCCAACCTTTCTTCAACGAATTCATCCAGTCCGTTAGGGAAACCGAAGTGGGGGGTTGCACGGGGAGTTCAGCTGTCCTGCTTGCGGCTGAAGAGGGATTTGCGGGGGCGGGGCCGTTGCTGTTGTGGCTGGCTGTTGAGCTGTAAAGGGAGGTGGAATTCCCCCTGCCTGCTGAGAAGGAAGTCCTTGAAATGCTTCAGCTGATGAAACAAACATCGGCGTGGGGCCCCCAGGAAAGAAAGGTGCTGAACTGGCTGGTTGCCATTGGTATTGGATCCACCCTTGTCCAGGATAAAACGCCCAACCAGGAGGAATAGAAGCTGCTGGAGGCAGCGTAGGCCTCTGTTGGCGGGAAATGTCAATTGGAGGGGGGAGTTGCGATTTCCCCCAAGCTCCTGGTGCTGCCTGAACTCCCTGCCGTCCGAAAGAGGGAAGGGAGGGTTGTCTGCATTCATCGGAACAGCTTCGAGCTTCAGTAATTTCTCTCTCTCTGGCGGGAGGGAAGGTGAATTTAGGCTGAGCTAAAGGCTCTCGAGGTAGGTGGGCTGAGCTTATGCGGGGCCTCACTTCCAGACGCTCAAAAGTTTCAGGGAGGTCTAATAGGGACTGGGATTTCAGGGGGTTTCTCAGGTCCCAATCCAGTGACTCTCCCGATTCTCCAGGTTTTACTGTCCTCCAGTGAGGTTGAGAAGAGGGAGGGGGCTCTCCATTCCGCCCCGGGGAAATGTTTTCTCCCGACTGGCAGCTTACCCATGAATCAGAGTCCTTGGGCCGTGCTCCAAGCTGACAAGCAGGCTCTACCACTTCGGGGCTTCGAGTCCCCTTCTCCGATGGGAAATAGGTGACTTCAATTAAATCGTCAGATTCATGTTCCGGTGCTCCTTCTACGCTTTCAACTTGCTGCTCTTCCATCTTCACTGGGTCTTTGCACCGCTGTGGAGGTTGCGGAGACTGGGGCCCAGCACCCCTCTAACGGGCCCCCTCTGAGAGGAGGAGAGGGTACCGTTACCAAAAGAAAGTTATGAGTTTTGGAATAATGTCAAGGTTCCAGAAATACCTCTTCTGCGTAAAAGAAACTCAGAGACATTTCTTTTCCAGAGTTCTTTACTAGCATGAGGAGACTGGCACGATGAGTGCAATTCCAAAACTGAAGTTCAGTTCTTTTCCCCAGTTATACAAACCCCAAGAGTCCCACCCCCCTGACCCCTTTGATGGTCACATGGTCCCACGTTCTCCCAGTCCATTCGAATATCTTCTTGCCACTCTTCCTGCAGATGTGAACCCCATCCGACCTTGACCGTCTGAAGAATGTTACCATACCCCTCAGCCCCCCTCCTTCCCCTCAAGGGAAAAATGTGGCAGCGTCTGGAAACCTAAAGTCTAATATGGTTTCCAGGCCTGACATTTTTAAATATGTAATAATAAACTAGGATAGATAGTTAGAGAGATCTTTGTACAAAGTTTGAGTTGAAAATTCCATTGCAAAATATGGAGAGTAAAATCCAAAGGCTATCCATTCTGTTTATTGGTCTAGGAAATGTTATTCAGATGGGATTAATTAAATAAGTGAAGCTCTATTCCTATTTAAAATAGAATGAATACTGTTCTGCTTATGTGAAAGCTAAGCAATTTAGTTACTAGTCAGATTAGGTTACTGTAATGCCCTCTACATAATTAATAAATAATAATATTTATATTATATTTTATAAATATAAATAATATATATAAATATATATTATATATTATATTTATATTTATATATATATATTATTTATAAATAATAAAAAATAATTGCTACCAACCTGCCTTCCATTGAGGACCTGTATACTGCACGAATCAAGAAGAGGGCCGTGAAAATATTTGCAGATCCCTCGCATCCTGGACATAAACTGTTTCAACTCCTACCCTCAAAACGACGCTATAGAGCACTGCACATCAGAACAACTAGACACAAGAACAGTTTTTTCCCGAAGGCCATCACTCTGCTAAACAAATAATTCCCTCAACACTATCAGACTATTTACTGAATCTGCACTACTATTAATCGTTTCATAGTTCCCATCACCAATCTCTTTCCACTTATGACTGTATGATTATAACTTGTTGCTGGCAATCCTTATGATTTATATTGATATACTGATCATCAATTGTGTTGTAAATGTTGTACCTTGATGAACGTATCTTTTCTTTTATGTACACTGAGAGCATATGCACCAAGACAAATTCCTTGTGTGTCCAATCACACTTGGCCAATAATAAAAAAAAATTCTATTCTACATGGAGATGCCTTTGAATATCATCCAATGTGACCACAAGAGCTAGGCCATTGCATGCAAAATATTACAAATGGGACCCAAACAACTAACAAATGGCTAAATATGAGGATGAAAGTTAGTTCTCCGAGCTTATGGGTTGGTTTTCGAATGTTTGTAAACCAATCCACAAGCTCAGAGAATGAACTTTCACCCACATCTTACACCTGAGCTACAGATATTCACTACTGCTGCAAATGGCTAAATATAATATATCTGCCATTACCAATTAAATCATATGAAGGAAGGAATGCAATATTTGAATTACTGATATTGGAAATACAATGCAAACTGCATTGTAAATTCTTGGCTTACAACAGTAAATTCAGGTAGTTTTTGGCTTACAACAGTTGATTTAGTGATTGTTCAAAGTTACAATGGCACTAAAAAAGTGATTTATGCCCATTTTTCACATTTATAACTGTTGCAGAATTCCCATAGCCACCTGATCAAAAGGTGGATGCTTGTCAGTTGGTTCATATTTATGATGGTTGCAGTGTCTCAGGGTCAGATGTTTCCTTTTTGTGGTCTTCTGACCAGCAAAATCAAGGGGAAGTCATCCACTTAACAGCCATGTTTCTAACTTGACAACTGTAATGATTCACTTTACAACTGTGGCAAGAACAGTCATAAAATGGGACAAAACTCGCTTAATAAATGTCTTAGCAACATAAATTCTGGGATCAATTGTGGTCATAAGCTGAGGACTAGCTGTATCTATGTGTACCATTAAGCGGTAGACTATTACAAACAGATAAAGTTGAAATCTGCATGTTCTGTTTGTTAGAGATAGAAAAGGGTTCTTGTGTGTGTGTGTATGATTTTGAAGGACAAATGCACCTCCCCCCCCAAAAAAAATGAAACTTCAAGCAAACAAACAAACTCTTTTTTGTTCAAAATGCATGCAGGGAAAGGGATGCTGGGGAAACCTGGCTGGAAGAGGGAAAACTCCATAAAATAGTAATGGTAAATCTGCTGCATGTCTGGACCATTGTACAGTGAGGATACCATATGCAAGGAGAGCAAAGGATTCCTTTTTCCTTTAGAGAAATATAGCCTAGAAATCTGCTCTTTTAGAATTGCAGTAGATAATGAAGTAGTTCACACCACTGGCTATTCAGCATATGAGTTTAAATATATGGAAACTGGACACAAGGACATTTGTCAACTTCACATTTCCTTGCTTCATTTTTTTCAAGGTCCCATTTTTACTGGTGATTTTTCTACAAGCATATTCTATTAAACTTTACTGCATGAACTTTTCTCTAGAGTGCACTTTTTTATATGTCTTTTTTGATTTGCAAACTGCATTGTAAATTCAGACCAGCACTAATCTTTCTAAATAACTACATTCCTGCTCATATATAACTTGGTCAATCGTGATAGAAGCCATTAAAATGAGAACCAAATAAATGTTCCCTGCACTCCAATTCATGGTCAAAACACATTACATTTTGAGAAGAAATATGTATTAATATTAAAATTAGGAAGAAGAGGGAAAGTCAAGTTACTTTTGTCCTTACCTTTTTTTTTTTTAAGTCTCATGTACATAACCAGTATGATGGCTCTGAAATGCCATCTTTTTTGCAAAAAAGACAATTGCTATTTGGATTGCTAGATGGAGCAATCAAGTACTTATATCAATTGTTAGTGTGCGGGAATATTTTTTATAGCAGTAAAAGTACAAAGGTGTATTTATCTATTCCCCCACCAATTTCTAAATGAGATTTGTTTACTTTCCATACAAAAGTCACTTCCCCCAACTCCTCACATGTGGGAACTAATATCTTATAGAAACACCTGGCTCCTAACACTGGTGAATATGCACATAAGAATGCATTTGTAATTAAGGATTACAAATTACTAATTAAGGACCTAAACAATAAAAAAAAATGATTCAGACTGGAAGTAGGCAGACTGGCTCATCCCTAACACAGGTTACATAAATCATTTTGTGTCCATATAAAGGTAAATCTTTCCATTGGAGGATTTTTTTCATATTTATTTATTTATTTATTTATTTATTTATTTATTTTGTCACAACAATATATATAAGTATCATACAAAAAGATTATATAGTATATAAACATATATTTTGCTCAGGCAGTATACCCTTCAGCCTTCCATTTATGTTAATAAATAAACATATAATTATAATGCTATTGAAAATCCAGGAATTCAAGAAATTAGTAATCTTTTAATACAGTGAACTTTCCAGGAACGATTTAAACTAACAAGCAGTTAGTAAAACTTTAGAAATCTTCTTTCTTAGTTTTAGTTTTTACTTCTCCCAAAATATGAATCTAACCAAAACAAATATTCCAATATATTCCTTCATCATTGGCTCCAAATACCTGAAAATGGCAGCTTAAAATGGATCTCTATTAATTCTTTCTTTCATAAGGATTTCAAAGTGACGTATAATATATTCACCAGTAATTCCTGACACATTGAATTCTCTGGAGGTCTTTTTACAAATCCCAAGATATTGTTCTTTCTCCAGTACACTGAAACTTTTTAAATTTCACCCTTGAAATTACACTTGTACAATGATCTGGTTTTGCTAGCTTGTATTCTATTGTTGGGATGCTGAGGTGAGGAAATGGGTAACCTTGTGCAAGCAGGACATATAAAGCTGGAGTGCACTGATGTGACAGCTACAGCCATAGATGCTGCTGCTTGTTCAGCAGTCTTCTCCCCCTTTCCCCATTCTTTCATCATTCATTACAATGATAATGGTTAAATTATGCTCTCTGGATAACCCAGTGTAATAAAAGGATGTGATTTAAAATAATCCCACACAATAAGTTCTTAACAATTAATTTTCCCTGTGTGTTTTGAATTTAGGAAACATGCACAGATATGCACAAATTCATTACTGGGACATATCTTCCTTAATATAAACGAGTCCAGGAATAATCACAGGGAAGATATAGGGCAGTCAATGACTATGCTTGATTGCTTCACTATTTTGCCCGTATCATGAATAGGGATGACTCATCAGTTTGGGATTGCAAAAAGCAAAGCATCAGTCACCTTGGGATATGAGCTTTTTGGGGAGACAGGCAAGGAGAATGCCAACCACCTTGATTTTCATCACTTATCAACTTCCAATGTGGTATCCCTTTGGATGTAGGCAGGATTAAATTGCTGCAATTGTAATTGTACATGCATGGTCATTTCCAGAAGATAAAACTCTGGTTGTGTGTTTAGAGTCCTATGAGATTTCATCTTAAACCATTTGTTCCCAATATAAAATGGTTTGTTCAAGCTTTTCCCCCCAATGATTTTTTTTAACTTTCCAATTTAGCCTGTAGTCCAGGAATTGCCTGGTTGACTTCTATCCAAGCAATGATGAAGTCTGACCTCAATTAATTTTTGAGATCAGCCAAATTTGTCATCACTAGTAAACAATTTTAACAAGCACAATGAAGGTGACTATGTTATCAGTTCAGACAAAACAGGGACAATTTTAATTGGTGGCTCTTCTAAACAAATAAATATCAGCCTCTTATAGAAAAATAAATATACTGTATTTATTATATTTTTAAAAGATGAAGCCATAGTTTTGGAGTTGTCTTCAGTCCAAGGGAACTCCTGTCTGCAATTTGATGAATGAACAACCCTTCTTATTCCTTTCTTTTGGGGCCTGAAGTACTCCTACGATCAGAGTAGAAATGGAACAATCAAGGAATATTTATATGCACCAGTAAAAAATATTACAGGAATACAGAAAATGTTACGCAAAATTTCGTGCAATAATCACAAGGAACATTAATAATGTAAAGGTGTGTTTACAGGAAGCACGAGGGGTAAATGGCAATGTGTGTATGATGATGTCATTGCACAATGTCACAATTTACTGACATGTCACGTTTGTGACATAAGTATTTAATTGTGATGACCCATTTATTGATATGTTGTCACTATAAGTTACAGGTGCCACTGCCTATGTCTTTGCAATATTTTATCAGTCTACAGCTCAGGGCTAGATTACACTGAGGGCTTCATAAATTCAATCCCTAGTTAAGCAATTGAGATAGAAAAACGCCCACACAGCGTGAATAAACGAGATGATACCTCCCACCTACCAGCCATTTGGAAACCCACCCTTATCGACAAACAAGTCCCTAACATGAAGAATGATACAAGACCCAAACTCACGAGTGCTACACGGCATGTCACCACCACACATCCAGGTAGAAAGCAGACTCAAACCCAAACCAATGATGAAGCACGACCAGGGATCAGAAGCCAGACCGCAACTGCATCATTAGCCATTTCAAATCCCTCCAATCCATACATGCAGCAGACTGACACCCACCATGGAGATGGAGCACGACCATGAACGCGAAGCCAAACAACAGCAATGCAGCTCATCAACTCAAATCCCCCTGCAACTCAGATTAACCTGAGCACAACCAAGCCCCCCCCCACCCAAACAGAACACATCCCCATCCAATCAGAGCACAGCCAAACCCCCAATCAATCAAAACACACCTCCACCCAGTCAGAACACAGCCAAGCTCCCAACCAATCAGTTCAAAACCCCCACTAGCAGTTAAAAGGAAGAAACAGCTGCAATCACACATTTCTCCTAGAAGCACGAAGCTGTAAACACCAGCCTGAAGATGACGAATGAGACTTCTTCGAAACGTTGCCAAGACACTTCCAATTTTACACACTTATATATATAAGTAGGTCTTTGGTTATTCGGGTTTTCTCCCGCGTAAAATTGGAAGTGTCTTGGCGACGTTTCGACGAAGTCTCATTCGTCATCTTCAGGCTTCAGCTTCGTGCTTCTGGGAGCAATGTGTGATTGCAGCTGTTTCTTCCTTTTTAACTGCTAGTGGGGGTTTGAACTGATTGGGTGGGAGCTCAGCTGTGCTCTGATTGGATGGGTTTTTTTTGTGATCTGATTGGCTGGGGGTGTGTCCTGTTTGGCTGGGGGCTTGGTTGTGCTCAGTTTAGTCTGAGCTGCAGGGGGATTTGAGCCAGTGAGCTGCATTGCTGTTGTTTGGCTTCGTGGTCGTGGTCGTGCTACATCTTCATAGTGGGTGTCAGTCTGCTGCATGTATAGATTGGAGGGGTTTGAAATGGCTAATTTTGTAGTTGCGGTCTGGCTTCTGGTCCTTGGTCATGCTTCATGATCAGTGTAGGTTTGGGTCTGCTTTCTGGGTGGATGTGTGGTGGTGACATCCTGTGTGGACCTTGTGAGTGTGGGTCTCGTGTCATTCTTCATGTTAGGGACTCATTTGTCAATAAGGGCGGGTTTCCAAATGGCTGGTAGGCGGGAGGTATTATCTCATTTGTTCATGCTGTGTGGGTGTTTTTCTATCTCGATGGCTTCTCTGATTATTCTGTTGTTAAAGTGTTCAGTTTTGGCGATAGTTCTGGTCTTTTTAAAGTCAATATTGTGTCCTGTGGCTTTAAGGTGTTGGACCAGGGTAGAAGTTGGTTCTTCTCTTTTGACTGAGTTCTTGTGTTCTTCAATGCGTGCACTTATTCCTCTGTTGGTTTGTCCAATGTATGTGGTGGGGCAGGTTGTGCATGGGATTTCATATACTCCTTGATTTTCTAACTCAATTTTGTCTTTGGGGTTTCTTAGGATGGTGGATATTTTTCAGTTTGTGCAGAATGCTGTCTTGATGTTGTGTTTGTGCAGCAGACTGACACCCACTATGAAGATGTAGCACGACCACGACCACGAAGCCAAACAACAGCAATGCAGCTCACCGGCTCAAATCCCCCTGCAGCTCAGACTAATCTGAGCACAACCAAGCCCCCACCCAAACAGGAAACACCCCCAGCCAATCAGAGCACAAAAAACCCCAGTCCAATCAGAGCACAGCCAAGCTCCCACCCAATCAGTTCAAACCCCCACTAGCAGTTAAAAAGGAAGAAACAGCTGCAATCACACATTGCTCCCAGAAGCACGAAGCTGAAACCTGAAGATGACGAATGAGACTTCGTCGAAACGTCGTCAAGACACTTCCAATTTTACGCGGGAGAAAACCCGAATAACCAAAGACCTATATATATATATATATATATATATATATATATATATATATATATATATATATATATATATATATATATATATATATATATATATATATGTAGGTCTTTGGTTATTCGGGTTTTCTCCCGCGTAAAATTGGAAGTGTCTTGGCGACGTTTCGATGAAGTCTCATTCGTCATCTTCAGGCTTCAGCTTCGTGCTTCTGGGAGCAATGTGTGATTGCAGCTGTTTCTTCCTTTTTAACTGCTAGTGGGGGTTTGAACTGATTGGGGGGGAGCTCAGCTGTGCTCTGATTGGATGGGGTTTTTGTGCTCTGATTGGCTGGGGGTGTGTCCTGTTTGGCTGGGGGCTTGGTTGTGCTCAGTTTAGTCTGAGCTGCAGGGGGATTTGAGCCAGTGAGCTGCATTGCTGTTGTTTGGCTTCATGGTCGTGGTCGTGCTACATCTTCATAGTGGGTGTCAGTCTGCTGCATGTATAGATTGGAGGGGTTTGAAATGGCTAATTTTGCAGCTGCGGTCTGGCTTCTGGTCCTTGGTCGTGCTTCATGATCAGTGTGGGTTTGGGTCTGCTTTCTGGGTGGATGTGTGGTGGTGACATCCTGTGTGGACCTTGTGAGTGTGGGTCTCGTGTCATTCTTCATGTTAGGGACTCATTTGTCAATAAGGGCGGGTTTCCAAATGGCTGGTAGGCGGGAGGTATCATCTCATTTGTTCATGCTGTGTGGGTGTTTTTCTATCTCGATGGCTTCTCTGATTATTCTGTTGTTAAAGTGTTCAGTTTTGGCGATAGTTCTGGTCTTTTTAAAGTCAATATCGTGTCCTGTGGCTTTAAGGTTTTGGACCAGGGTAGAAGTTGGTTCTTCTCTTTTGACTGAGTTCTTGTGTTCTTCAATGCGTGCACTTATTCCTCTGTTGGTTTGTCCAATGTATGTGGTGGGGCAGGTTGTGCATGGGATTTCATATACTCCTTGATTTTCTAACTCAATTTTGTCTTTGGGGTTTCTTAGGATGGTGGATATTTTTCGGTTTGTGCAGAATGCTGTCTTGATGTTGTGTTTGTGCAGCAGACTGACACCCACTATGAAGATGTAGCATGACCACGAACACGAAGCCAAACAACAGCAATGCAGCTCACCAGTTCAAATCCCCCTGCAGCTCAGACTAATCTGAGCACAACCAAGCCCCCAGCCAAACAGGACACACCCCCAGCCAATCAGAGCACAAAAAAACCCCAGTCCAATCAGAGCCCAGCCAAGCTCTCACCCAATCAGTTCAAACCCCCACTAGCAGTTAAAAAGGAAGAAACAGCTGCAATCACACATTGCTCCCAGAAGCACGAAGCTGAAGCCTGAAGATGACGAATGAGACTTCGTCAAAACGTCGCCAAGACACTTCCAATTTTACACGGGAGAAAACCCGAACAACCAAAGACATATATATATATATATATATATAAACACACACACACACACACACACACACACACACACACACACACACACACACATTATAAGCAGTAGCTCTGTAAGGCAGTCCACTACATCTTTCTGTAGTTTTGCCTAAATTATCACCGCATGTGTTCAAGAACTAAGCTGTCTAAAATGCTTTCATCTAGATTTCTGAATTGAGCAGGGGGGTGGATTTGATGCCCTAAGTGGCCTCTGTCAACTCTCTGATTCTGTTTTTTGATATTAAAATGATGGAATAGAAGGTAATTTCTTTGAACATTCCCTCCCCCCCTCTTTGATGACAGACCTCAATAACGAGCAAAAAAAAAAAGGCCTAGGATTTAATAACAACAATCTACATTGTAAACTATATATCAACAGTCATGCAACTTTCCATAGCTGCTGGGAATCATACTGTAGGTAATTAATATGGACAGTCCCAAGGAATGTGGTCTTTAGTTATTCTATCTTTAACTTTTTTACATACATATGGCAGAAGAATATGGAAAGAAAGTAAGATAATAGGTGAGGCATCGGCATCCTCGACCGCTCGGGAGTTCATGGCTTCCATGACGGCCATGGACCTGACTCAATTAATTGATGGCCCTACTCACATTGGGGGAGGCACCCTAGACTTGGTTTTTATCTCTGGCCAGTGGTTGAATGATCTGATTCTAAATGATTTAGTTATCAATCTTTTGTCATGGTCAGATCATTTTCTCCTTCGTCTGGACTTTCAGACCACTACCCACTGCCACAGGGAGATGGAACCAATGCGTTGGTTCTGTCCCAGGCGCCTGATGGACCCTGAGAGGTTCCTGACAGAGCTTGGGCCGTTTCCCGAGAATCTGGCCCATGGCACGACTGAAGAACTAGTCTTGAGACCTGCGCTGTTCCCAGGCCGCAGCTGGAGCTTTGGACCATGTCGTGCCTTTGCGGCCTCTGACCCGGCGTCGGTCTCAACCAGCTCCTTGGTTTTCCGAGGAGCTGAGGGAGATGAAACGCCGGAGAAGACACCTAGAGAGTGTCTGGAGATCCAGCCGTTCTGAGGCTGACCGGACACTAGTTAGGTCCTATAGCAGGACCTACCTAGTGGCACTGAGGGATGCGAAACGTTCCTACGTTTCCTCCCTCATTGTGTCGGCAGATAACCACCCGGCCGCCCTGTTTCGGGTGACCCATTCTCTCCTTCAACAGAAGGGGCGGGAGGACCCCCTACAAGGGCGTGCCGAGGAGTTTAACGATTATCTATACGATAAAATCGTTCAGCTTTGGGACGGATTGGATCAAAATTGGGTAGATCCAGATGAGAGTTCCGAGACCCGTCTTGTTGAGGTGGTTTGGGATGACTTTGACTCTGTGACTCCCGAGGACATGGACAGGTTGCTGGGTAGGCTGAATGCCACCACATGTTTACTGGATCCGTGCCCCTCCTGGTTGGTACTGGCTACTCAGGAGGTGACACGAGGCTGGCTCCAGGGGATTACAAATGCTTCTTTGCGGGAGGGGGTCTTCCCCGCTGCCTTGAAAGAGGCGGTGGTGAGACCTCTCCTCAAGAAGCCTTCCCTGGACCCAGCTGTTCTAGGGAATTACCGGTCAGTCTCCAATCTTCGCTTTACGGCGAAGGTTGTAGAGAGTGTGGTGGCATGTCAGCTACCCCAGTACCTGGATGAAGCTGTCTATCTAGACCCGTTCCAGTCCGGCTTTCGGCCCAGATACAGTACGGAGACAGCTTTGGTCGCGCTGGTGGATGATCTCTGGAGGGCCAGGGATAGGGGTTGTTCCTCTGCCCTGGTCCTATTAGAACTCTCAGCGGCTTTTGATACCATCGACCATGGTATCCTGCTGCACCGGTTGGAGGGGTTGGGAGTGGGAGGCACCGTTTATCGGTGGCTCTCCTCCTACCTCTCTGACCGGACGCAGATGGTGTTGACAGGGGGGCAGAGATCGACTCCGAGATGCCTCATGTGTGGGGTGCCACAGGGGTCGATTCTCTCACCCCTCCTGTTCAACATCTATATGAAGCCGCTGGGTGAGATCATCAGTGGTTTTGGGGTGAGATACCAACTGTATGCTGATGATACTCAGCTGTACTTTTCCACCCCGGGCCACCCCAGCAAAGCTGTCGGAGTACTGTCCCGGTGTTTGGAAGCCGTACGGGTCTGGATGGGGAGGAACAGGCTCAAACTTAATCCCTCCAAGACGGAGTGGCTGTGGATGCCGGCACCTCGGTACAGTCAGCTGCAGATGTGGCTGTCTATCAGGGGCAAGTCATTGGCCTCGATGGAGAAGGTACGCAACTTGGGCGTGCTCCTGGATGGTCGATTGTCCTTTGAAGATCATTTGACGACCGTCTCCAGGAGAGCTTTTTATCAGGTTCGCCTGATCCGCCAGTTGCGTCCCTTCCTGGACCGGGATGACCTATGCACGGTCACTCATGCTCTCATTACCTCTCGTCTGGACTATTGCAATGCTCTCTACATGGGGCTCCCCTTGAAGAGCACCCGGAGACTTCAGCTAGTCCAGAATGCGGCTGCGCGGGTTATTGAGGGAGCGGTTCAGAGCTCCCACGTAACACCTATCCTGCGCAGACTGCACTGGCTACCTGTTGTTTTCCGGGTGCTCTTCAAGGTATTGGTTACCACCTTTAAAGCACTCCATGGCTTAGGACCGGGTTATTTACGGGACCATCTACTGCCGGCTTCTATCTCCCAGCGTCCGGTGCGTTCCCACAGAGAGGGACTCCTCAGGGTGCCGTCAGCCAAACAGTGTCGACTGGCGGCCCCCAGGGGAAGGGCCTTCTCTTTGGGGGCTCCTACCCTGTGGAACGAGCTTCCCCTCGGGCTTCGACAACTACCTGACCTTAGGACCTTTCGCCGCGAACTTAAAACCTATTTATTTCTCATGGCTGGACTGGCCTGATTTTAAATTCTAAATTTTTAAATTTTAATGGAATTTTGATGGGTTTTAAACTTTGTAATTTTATGGGGTGTAAGGTTATTTTAAATTATTGGCAAATTTGAATCAGTTTTTTAAGGGTTGTTTTAATTATGATGTATTTCTGTTTGTATTTTATTTGCCTGTTCACCGCCCTGAGTCCTTCGGGAGAAGGGCGGTATACAAATTAAAACATTATTATTATTATTATTATTATTATTATTATTATTATTATTATTATTATTATTATTATTATTATTATTATTATTATTATTATTATTATTATTATTATTATTATTATTATTAGCCATCTTCTGTACAATGAAAGAAACAGTTTAGGGGATCCTGTATGCAACATTTTTCAGGTGCCAAAGGATCTGATGAATATAGAGAGAGCAGAGGGCTTTTGATTTATCCCTAAAGTGATATGTGGGTGCCACAGGGCTCAGGGCTCTCTCCACTCCTTTTTAACATCTACCTGAAACTGTTGGGTAAGAACTTCTGTCACCATGAGCCAGTATGGATGATACTGAGTTACATAGCTTTGTCCTGGGTGAAGTGAGAGATCTTCTGAACATTTTTTTTTCGCAGCACCTGGAAGCTGTAGGGGCCTGGATGGGGAACAGCAAACTTCAGTTGAACCTGGTAAGACAAAATGGCTATAGATGGGGATCCCCTCTGAATATGGGAGTTCATTATTTTTGGTCCTGGATAGGGCTGCACTACCCCAGACAGACCCAATCTGGGGGCATAATCTGGGGGTCCTTCTGGACTCACTGCTACTGCTTGACAAGCAGGTGGCAGTCAAGGCTAGGAGGCCCTTGTTCAATTTCATGTTATGCATCAGCTACACTATTTTCTGGATAGGGAAGTTCCTTGCTCTTACACCCTGATCATTTCCCATTTGGACTATTGCAATACACTCTACATGGAGCTACCCTTGAAAAGTATCTGGAAGCTTTACCTGATACAGAATGTGGCTGCATGAGCAATTTTGGTTACCTTAAGGATGCAGCATGTAACACCTCTGCTGTGTGACTATTCAAGGTGTTGACTAGTGACTTCTAAAGTCCTACTTGGCATGAGGCCAGGTTACCTGCACAACTGTCTTTGTCCCATTACACCAGCCCATTCTACCTGGTCAGGTAGGGTGAACATGTTGTCTCTTTAACATGTTAATTCTTTAACTGAAATTCTTTAACTCGGTTAAAGAATTTCAATTGGTGGTGTTCAGGAAGAGAGCCTACTCTGCTGTCACCTCTGCATTTTGGAATGTTCCGCCTAGAAGTGAGGTAGGCCTCCACTCTCCTGGCTTTTCAGAAATGTCTGAAGACCTAACTCTGCCAACTTGCTTGTGGCTCACAGAGGAGCACAATGGAGTTATGGAGTTAGTTAGAGTATACAGGTTCAACATGAGAACAAAGGCAAAATAATTTCAAACTCCAAAATCTATTTGAAAACATATCTAGATAAAATATGGAACTATATAAAATGATGGGAACCATTCATTATAATCTATTGTTTACAACAGTTCTATATCCTTTCTTCTTTCAATCAAAGTTATTTTTGGGTCTATGCAGAAGTTTTCTCCCCTCCCTCCTTCCCTTCCTCCCTCCAAATATATTTGTTTTGTATGGTTAACAGGCCTTTTTGTCCAACTCATTACAGTTCCAATCTACTCATGCTGATAGAATTTATGGAGCAGCTTCTTTATTTTCCCAGATTTTAATTTACTTGCATATACACATTTGTCTGTGAATTTATTCTGGTTCAGCAGATGATTGTGGGAAGGGCGAGGAAAGAAATAAAGAACTGAGCTGATCTGTGTGGAAGAAAAAGGAAAAAGAAAACAAGAAAAGATATCACATTCTTTCTGTTTCTTCCAGATTATTTACAGACTAGAGAACAAACATATTTTGGTTGAACACAGAAGATAATTGTATAGTAAAATTAAATAGAGAGGTGCAGGTACAATAAACGTGTGGAATTTAAGATTCTTACGTCTGAAAAATAAATGCATTGTATTCATTGTTCTTTGGCTGTTTCATCCAAGGAGATCCCTGAAGAGACATAGAGAAGAAAAAGCTTTTGTGCTTCAGGTAGAAGAATGAAATTAGTCATTTATAATTTGGCAATACAGTATGTTCTTCCAGCAGTATCTGCAACAAACTAATGTCAAAATGTTTGTATGCAAGCAATGCTGCCATCGTGCATCTGCCAGATTTACATATGTGAGGCCCAATCTATGATGCAAACACAGCAGTTAAGGCCTTTATATCACGACATTGTCATACACGTTTTGTAATTTGTCCTCTCCGCAAACACATGTGTGTTTTTGCCTTACGTTTTACTGGTTTCATTGGGAATTGAAGATCTGGAATTCTTTGGTTTCACCCTTCAGGATCTTTTGCAAAAGGAAATTTAAAGATTGTAAGCTGTCCAAAAGATGTTCAGTTTCAGGGCTATGCATCTTAAGCCACATGTAATTGATCAGGACTTTATACATTTAGCCAATTTATGGAATCTGAATACCAGATAATGATTTCTACAAAGTGAACGGTCTCAAGCAATCTATGGAAATTCATTTATTTTGCATAATATATTACCATTTTATATGTCCTAGCAACTTTATATTTACTGTGATTTACTTTATATTTCAGTTTCTTACAAATTCCTCCATTTATAGTTCACTCCTCCTCTAAACTAAAGCGAGATGCATTACATGCTAGCCACACCCACACCCGATTTAGTGAAGGGGGGAAAAAGTCCTGATACATCACGTAATGCTGCAGGGACAATGTGAGTTTGACACCTCTGATTTAAACTCTTTGCTGGGGACACACGTTAGGTTACCTTTCTTGCTATGTTTTGACATACTTGATCCACTTGGACTAAATAGGGTAGTTGAGGCTTACTATAGTAGTGCATAGGTATAATAATTGAGGAGCGGGTGAGAAAATTTAGTGAATAAACACAAATTCAGTGCAAATACAAGAGTTCAGGATCTTGTGCAGCAACAACATCCTCATAGCACACCAGGAATATTTGTTAATTTACAAAGTTTTTACTGGAAAAAAATTGCAGCCCATACATTCAACACATAAAATCACTTACTCCTACTCCTGTTTATTTAGTTCATTTAGTTTATTTAGTGTTGGGAGAGACAGGGACCCCAATCTGGTGGTAATATGCAGCAGTGGTGAAGTGTCTCAGAAGGAGATTCTATACAGCTTTTAATCCCTTGTCACTCCTCTCATGTACTTTATCCTTTCAATTAGCATTACATGACAGTTCTTATCTTTGGTAGCCATCATTTCAGACTCTGCCTGATCTATGGCACTTGTCTGATAATTGGTATCTAGATCTTGCCTGGTTGCTCCCTTACTTTCTATTTTCCTCTGCACATCTGCATTTTCCTTAACTTCAAATTCCTTTTATCTATTCCTCCCAAGATTTTATTTCATGTAGCAGCTTGACATATTTGTCACTTAATCTTTGTCACGGTAAACCTTATGGATCATTTGATATAGGGCTTATTTACACTCTCTGGTTGTCCCATTATCAGAAAACACAACTATTTCTGAAGTAAAAAAACAGATGACAATGCCCTCTATTAATCCTTGCTCACTTTCAAAATGGCATCAAGACCCCCTTTTCTGTTTCACTTCTGAAGAACACATTTCCCTGCCAGGTTGCTTCATGTGCTCGTGCATTTGGTACATACTGCACATGAGCACACATGCAGCATGCATTTGGCATGCACTGCACATGTGTGCACAAAGTGTGTTTGGTGCGCACTGCACATGTGTGTGCAGAATGCTTTTGGCCCACACTACACATGCATGGGCAGCGAACCGGTGGCAATCCATGGAGGACTTCACCACTGGCTTCAGGTAACTGAAGGCTCTCCTAAACAGATCATTGGCTATTTCACAGAGGAAGAACAGCTGTTTCTCCTGAGCTAATGTTTATCATTAGCTGGGTACCTTTTAGGAAGGGAAGAGAAAGAGTCCCTGCAGATTTTACTCCACTAAAATGGTAAAGGTTCCCCTTGCACATACATATGTGCTAGATGTTCCTGACTCTAGGGGGTGGTGCTCATCTCCATTTCAAAGCTGAAGAGCCAGCGCTGTCCAAAGATGTTTCCGTGGTCATGTGGCAGGCATGATTAATGCCAAAGGTGCACGGAACTCTGTTACCTTCCCACCAAAGGTGGTCCCTATTTTTCTACTTGCATTTTTTATGTGCTTTCGAACTGCTAGGTTGGCAGAAGGTGGGACAAGTAATGGGAGCTCACCCTGTTACGTGGCACTAGGGATTTGAACTGCTGAACTACTGACCTTTTGATCGACAAGCTGACATCTTAGCCACTGAGCCGCCACCACATCCCTTTTTTCACTCCACTAGTTATTGCCGAATATAGGTGTGTGTGTGTTCATCTCTGTTTTGAAGCCATGAGCTAGCATTGTCTGAAGACATTTCCACAGCCGTATGCTAGCATGAAAATATGGAGCACTTTTTCCTCTCCACCAAAGTGGTACCTATTTGTCAAGCTACCTCCGACAATATAAAAGGAAAGAATTCACCTTGACTTCATTTGGAATGAAAACAAGTACTTTTACTTTTACAGTCTGGTTGGCAGCCAAGCAAAGCTGGAACTGAGACAAAATATAGCTAACATATCATATCCCCCCAATTGTCCCTCCTCCTCCAGGAGGTCAGGCTGGTCTGGTCCAATGCCAACTCCTTCACGGCCCCTCGTGGTAATCTTCTTCCACAGGTCTCTGGATGTCAGTCAACTTAGGAATGCAGTGTCGGTTAGAAAAGCGCGCTGATAACACAGTAGTTAATTATCCCTCCCCTGTTATGTCAGCCGACACTCTTAATAGGCTCCTTTCCTCACCCTGGACGGAGGTATGATACATCTCATTTCCTTAACAGTTTATAATACAGAAATAAACATTTACATTCTATCTACTGATATAATCATTCAAAAGCATATGAAGACTGGAGTGGAGGCTGACATTCGCCCTCCTGCAACAAGGACGTCAGTCCTAGAAAGAAAAAGAGAAGTTAGGGTTTGTCAGGATATTTTTATAGAATTGTGCTATCTTTTCCGATGCACGAACATCTTCTTTGTTCACCCATTCAGCTTGGGATAACGGAAGTGTTTCCAGGAAATAAGATATTGAATTTTATTTCTATGTTTTCTTGAATCTAAAATTTCTTTTATTTCAAAGTGTTGTTCTCCCTCTATGAGAATTGGTATAGGAGGGGGTGTATGGTTAGGACGGAAAGTAGACGTGTGTTCAGGTTTCAGCAAACTGACATGGAAAACGGGGTGGATTCTTCTAAGTGTTTTTGGTAAATCTAGTTGTACCGTCACGGGGTTGATGATTTTTACTATGGGGAAAGGTCCCACATATTTGGGTCCAAGTTTCTTAGATTTCTGAGTGGTTTGAAGATATTTGGTGGAAAGATAAACCTTATCGCCCACTTGATATTTGTTCTCAGGGGACCTTTTTTTATCTGCTTGTTTTTTATGCGCACGGTGAGCGTCGTCGATCGCCTTGCGAGTCATTTTCCATGTGCTTTGTATTTGATCTATCCATTCTGACAAAGAGGAAACAGTAGTTTCTTCCTTTGGGAGTTCCGAGATAGGAACAAAATCTTGACCTGAAGCTATTTTAAAAGGAGTAAATCCCGTGCTACTATGAATTGAGTTGTTGTAGGCAACTTCAGCAAAAGGCAAGAGATCTGCCCAATTGTCTTGCTGGTAGTTAACATAACATCGCAGATATTGTTCTAGTACAGAGTTTGAACGTTCACAGCTTCCATTAGTTTGAGGATGATGGGAAGAGCTTAATCCTTGGGCGGAGCCAATGAGTCGTAAAAATTCTTTCCAAAATTGAGAAGTGAATTGAACTCCTCGATCTGAAATGATGCGATCAGGAACTCCGTGAAGTCTATAAATGTGTTGTACAAACAACTTTGCTAGAGTCTTTGAGGAGGGTATTTTCGAACATGGAATAAAATGGACTTGTTTGGAGAAAAGGTCAGTCACAACCCAAATAACAGTATTGCCTGAACTTTCAGGCAATTCCACTATGAAATCCATGGATATTTCTTTCCATGGGGTTCCTGGTCTGGCTACCGTTTGAAGTAGTCCAGGAGGTTTTCCGGAGGCCTTTTGGATGATGCACAAATAGGGCAACTTGCTACATATGCTTGAATGTCTTTTTTAAGACTTGGCCACCAAAACTGTCTTTTAAGAAGATGCAAACTTTTCACAAATCCAAAATGCCCTGCCATTTTGGCATCATGGCATCGTTGTAGGATGGTTTCTCTGAGTGATAGAGGAACATATAGTTTTGTTCCAATCCAAGCTAGTCCATCACGGAGTGTGCATTCATGGAATGAGTTAAGTACCAGTCATCGGTGTTTAAAGCTTCTTTAAACGACTTGGTTAGTTCATCTGGGAGTGAGGGGTCAGCTTTGAGTGGCTTCTAGTTATTGCTGGGGCTGCTAACTGTTGCACGGGAAGTATTGGTTGAACCACCTCGAGCGAGTGCAATTGTATTGGGGCAAACGTGAGAGAGCATCTGCTAAGAAGTTTTTCCCCAGGAATATAATGTAAAGTAAAATTAAAGCGGTTAAAATATTGAGCCCAGCGGCTTGTTTAGGTGAAAGTTTTCTAGGAGTCTTTAGAGCTTCTAGATTTTTGTGATCAGTCCAAACTTCAAAAGGATGATTTGAACCTTCTAAGAATTGTCTCCATGTCCGTAGAGCCCAATGAACTGCAAATGCTTCCTTTTCCCAAATAGCCCATCGCCTTTCAGTTTCAGTCAATTTTCGAGAAGTGAAAGCACAGGGTTGTAAATTACCATCAGCATTGTTTTGGAGCAGGACGGCTCCGACTGCTACATCACTTGCATCAGCTTGTATTACAAAAGGAACATCCATGTCAGGGTGCTTTAAAATAGGTTCGCGGCAAAGAGTCGTTTAATTTTTCAAATGCTGCTTGACATTCCATTGTCCATTCGAGAGGTAATGATGGTTTGGGTTTCGTGTCTCCTTTAGTTTTAAGAGGTTAGTGATTGGTAAAGCAATTTGAGCAAAGGAGGGGATGAATTGACGATAGAAATTTGCGAATCCTAAAAAACTTTGGAGTTGCTTGCGTGTGCATGGGGGGGCCCATTCCAAGACAGCTTTCACTTTTTCTGGATCCATTTCTAACCCATCAGCCGAAATGCGATACCCTAAGTAGTCTATTTTGGTTTGATGGAAATCACATTTGGATAGCTTGCAATATAGTTCTGCAGATAATAACTTTTTGAGTACAGCTCTTACTAGTTTAATATGTTCTTCCATTGTTTCTGTATAGATAAGTATGTCGTCAAGGTAGACAAGAACTCCTTTGAATAAATGCTGATGGAGTATTTCATTTATTAGTTGCATAAAAACTGCGGGCGCCCCCTGCAGTCCAAATGGCAGTACTCGAAACTGGAAACATCCTAGTGGACAGTTGAAAGCGGTTTTCCATTCATCCCCCTCTTTTATACGAACTCTGTAGTAGGCTTCTCGCAGGTCCAGTTTGGTGAAGAATTTTCCTTTCGCTAAATGTGCTAACATATCTTTCATGAGTGGCATGGGATATATGTTTTCAAGACACCGCTTAGGTTCCTATAGTCAACTATAAGACGAAAGGAGCCATCTTTCTTTCCCGAACATCACTGGCGCAGCCACACGAGGCCTAGCCGGTTGGATAAACCCCGCCTAGGTTTTTGTCTATGAATTTACGTAGCTCTCCCAATTCCTTTTGGGTCATGGGATAAGCTTTTGGCTTTGGAAGCTTTACCCCGGAAGGATGTCTATGGCACAGTCAATAGGCCTATGGGGAGGAAGTACGCCTGATGCTTTCTCACTAAAGACTTCTCGTAAGTCCCAGTATTCCTTGGGTATTCTTTCTTCCCGCTCTATCCGCTCAATCATTGCCCCAACTTATCCTGGTGCAAGGTCACGGTAGGTTCCTTCTTGGGTTTCCTTTTCCCTTTTAATGTTTTGGAACGGAAACGTAGGACTCTGCCGTTCTCCAGTTAATATGGGGTTCCATTTCCAACCATGACAAGCCTAACAACAGGGGTTGGTCCATTCCTGGGGCTACTATGAAGTTCAGAATTTCGGTGGTCTCCTATTATCATTTCTATGGGGTTCCGTTACGAAATGGTGGGCCCTCCCCTGCCACAGAGCCATCTAACTGGGCAAAGCTATGGGCCTACTTAAGGTTCTCAACCTTAGTTCCATTTTTTCTACTAGTTCGGGACTGACCATACATCTAGTGCATCCAGAATCGAGTAGTGCTAGCAGTTCCCCCTTATTACCCGAAGAGGGTACATGTAGATTAACTGGAATGTCCAAGGGGCCCCGTGCCCAACTCACCAGAAGGTCTTCATCGGACTCTGACGTGGTTTTGCTGTCGTCAGTATCGGTCGACACTTCGCCATCCTCCTTGATGGGCGTGCCCTTCTTGGCAACGCCTCCCCACTTTGCTGGTTTCGCGCCTTAGCCGCTGGCTTCACTGGTTCCTTTTCACCACCAGAGGTCGCGCTTGGTATCAACTTAACCCTACAGTCGGCTGCTCGGTGGCCTTCTTTCCACATCTGTAGCACGAGACGAACGTGGTCTTCCTCCCTCCAATCTAGGGACGCCCTATAGGTTCCTTCTGGAAACGGCCAAGGGATGGCCTCCAATGCGCTGTCTTCTGCCACGGTCCTTCACTAACTCGATTTCCATCTCTGCTGCCAGGGTGTACCAGCCATACAGCGTAGTTGGAGAGGCTCGTGCTCGACACAGTTCATAGAGATCTCCATTCAGACCATCTTTGAAAATGTCTACAAGGGTCACCTCCGACCACCCTCTCATCAAGGGAACTAAATCACTGAACTCCTGGTTATAATCAGCCACCGGCCTCCTCCCTTGCCTGATGGTTTTCATCCGACCTTTGGCCTTTTGCTCTGCCAGGGGGTCCTCAAACCTCCTCCTCAGTGCAGTCATAAAATGCTCGTAGTTTTGCAGTAAGGGGGAGTGGTTTGTATGTAACGACACATACCACGCAGCTGCTCTTCCGGTCAAATTATGAGTCACAGCTCTCACTTGTGCTGCCTGTGACCAATAATCTTCCCCAGTCTATCATGTGGTCATTCACTTCGCCAGGAACAGTCCCAACTCCTTCGCATTTCCATCAAATTTCTCTGATATGGGGAATTTTGGCTTTTTCCTTCCCCTGCGCGGCCTTGCTTGGTCAGCAGGTGGCGCCTGCCCTCATCCAATTCAGCTTCCTCTGGGAGAGATTTTCCAGCCCTGGCTCTTCAGAAATCTCACCACCCTGAAATCACCTTAGCTGGCCCCTTTGTATTCTCTTCCTCCTCTTCTCCCTCCCACCTGGAGGACCGAATAGGGATTCATACCTTTGGCGAGCTGCTTGCCTTACTTTCACCTCACGGAAAAGACGAAATGCTTCCTCCAACTGGAGCTTGTCTGTTATCTCTCTCTCTCTCTTGCCAATCCGAAAGTCTCTTCCCTTTTTTTTCTCTTTGTTACTCCAGACTGAAACTCTTCGCACTTGGTTCCACCTTCCTCTTCCAGCTTTAATTGCTCAATCCACCGAGCTCTGCAATCTTCCAGCTCAGGTTAAAAGTGTCAGCAAAATTCCTCCGGACGCCTCCCCCAGCTCAGCCGGCAGCAGGCCTTCCATCACATTTGGGTTTTCTCCCCCCCCGGTATTGCGATTGCAATCCTGGTTGGTAGACATGATGTGAGTTCCAGCTTAATGTCAGGCTACCTCCGACTATAAATAGGAAAGAATTCACCTTGACTTCATTTGGAATGAAAACAAGTACTTTTACTTTTACAGTCTTGATAGCAGCCAAGCAAAGCTGGAACTGAGACAAAATATGGCTAACATATCATATCCCCCCAATTGTCCCTCCTCCTCCAGGAGGTCAGGCTGGTCTGGTCCAATGCCAACTCCTTCACGGCCCCTCGTGGTAATCTTCTTCCACAGGTCTCTGGATGTCAGTCAACTTAGGAATGCAGTGTCGGTTAGAAAAGCGCGCGCTGATAAAACACAGTAGTTAATTATCCCTCCCCCTGTTATGTCAGCCGACACCCTTAATAGGCTCCTTTCCTTCACCCTGGACGGAGGTATGATACATCTCATTTCCTTAACAGTTTATAATACAGAAATAAACAGTTTACATTCTATCTACTGATATAATCATTCAAAAGCATATGAAGACTGGAGTGGAGGCTGACACTATTTATCTATTCACATGTGCATGCTCTCAAACTGTTAGGTAGGCAGAAATTAAGTGAAGATAGATGCTCACGCACTGCTAATATGGGGTGTTGGCTTTCCATCTGACAAGCCCAGTGTCTTAACTGCTGAGCTATCATGCTGCCTTTTAGACTTCCCTTTAGTTTAACTGTTGCAACAGTGCAATCAGTGTATAATAAAGAATATAATTATTCCCCTCCTTTTGGGAAATGGGCAGTCTAGAAACATGAAAAGTAAGTAGGTAAACAAATAAATGGAAAAATAAAATTCCTTTCATAAGTCAAATATGGTTGGTTCAAAACATACCAGGAACAACTTCTTTGCAATTTCTTTCTTCTCTTTTTACTTTATTTTTTTAATAAGTTAGTTTCTAAAATCTAAAATTTTACCAGTTTTCCAATAAAACCTGCTTAAAATCCTGAAATAAAAGTGTTTTATCCTAAACCCTTAAATTACTCCAATAATTATTATTTATTTTATTTTATTATTTTTTTAATTTTTATACCGCCCTTCTCCCTAGGGACTCAGGGCGGTGTACAGCCAGAAGATAAAAAACATAAGAAATATACAATTAAAACAACAATTTAAAACCGAGCATATTAGAAAATGGCCAATTAAAAAATTTAAAATTTAAAATTACAACCCTAAAATAATAAAACCCTGGTTAAAAAATTTAAAATTATTTAAAAATATTAAAAATATTAAGCCAGTCTAATAATAATAATAATCTAAATCTTAGTATGGTAATGGAGAAGCCTGTAATAATCTTATCACCAGTTATTGTGAATGCTTTAGATATTGTAGTTCAGTAACAATATTTGAAGGCCACAATGCCTTATGCTATAGAACCTCTAGGATTCTAAATATTCTTATTTAATTTTATTTAACTTTTAAAATATAAAAATTGAAATATATATATATTTCTATATAAATAAGGCAACTCTTTGGAACAATCTTATCAAGCTAAATAATTCAAAATGGAATGTTTTGAGAATCCTTAGTTTGGTGAGAGAAATATTGTTGACTGCTATTTCTAAAATCTAAATTCTAAATTTTAAAATCCAGAAATTCTATCTATAAAATGTTAATCTAAGACTTACATTTCAGCGGAAGTGGTTGTAGAAAAAAATGCTTTTAAAAGGCTCCTCTGATGATCCCTGCTGAGTTGTGTGATTGTCAGAGGCTTTTCTTTTCTTTTAAAAGCATTTTTTTGCCTTTAAAAGAAAAAAAAAACCTAATAATAAAAGTCATCACTCTGCTAAACAAATAATTCCCTCAACACTGTCAAACTATTTACTGTCTGCACTACTATTAATCTTCTCATTGTTCTCATCACCCATCTCCTTCCACTTATGATTGTATGACTGTAACTTTGTTGCATGTATCCTTACGATTTATATTGATATTATTTCCTGATTGCTTATTTATAATCTATGACTATCATTAAGTGTTGTACTTTATGATTCTTGAAGAAGGTATCTTTTCTTTTATGTACACTGAGAGCATATGCACCAAGACAAATTCCTTGTGTGTCCAATCACACTTGGCCAATAAAAAATTCTATTCTATTCTATTCTATTCTATTCTATTCTATTCTATTCTATTCTATTCTATTCTATTCTATTCTATTCTATTCTATTCACCTGTATGCAGATTGGCTGATTGGCTGTAGCAAGTAATTACATCTATTCACTTGATTCCAATTGTATTCTTAGTGGAAACTCTCAAAGTAGATTTGATGTCTGCACATCAACGCTGCTGCCTAGATTCAGAGATATTTTTCTACTAGGGTATCTTTATTTATAGCAAATGTTCTCATAACTATTTCTATTTGGGATGATCCAGGTGAGAGGGCGGAGTCGTGTCTTGTGGAGATTGTTTGGGATGAGTTTGACCCTGTGGCTCCCAAAGACGTGGACAGGTTGCTGGGGAGGCTGCACACCACGACATGTTTACTGGACCCGTGCCCTTCCTGGCTGGTGCTGGCCTCCCGGGAAGTGACACGAGGCTGGCTCCAGGGGATTATCAATGCTTCTTTGTTGGAGGGAGTTTTCCCTGCCGCCTTGAAGGAGGCGGTGGTGAGACCCCTCCTCAATAAACCTTCCCTGGATCCAGCTATTTAATTATCGTCCAGTCTCCAACCTTCGCTTTATTGCGAAGGTTGTAGAGAGTGCCGTGGCACGGCAACTACACCAGTACCTGGATGAAGCTTTCTATCTAGACCTGTTCCAGTCTGGCTTCCGACCCGGATACAGCATGGAGACAGCTTTGGTCGCGTTAGTGGATGATCTCTGGAGGGCCAGAGACAGGGGTTATTCCTCTGCCCTGGTCCTGTTAGATCTCTCAGCGGCTTTTGATACCATCGACCATGGTATCCTGCTGCGCCGGTTGGGGGGGTTGGGAGTGGGAGGCACCGTTTATCGGTGGTTCTCCTCCTATCTCTCCGACCGGTCACAGACGGTGTTGACAGGAGGGCAGAGGTCGACCGTGAGGCACCTTACTTGTGGGGTGCCACAGGGGTCGATTCTCTCACCCCTCCTGTTCAACATCTATATGAAGCCATTGGGCGAGATCATCAGTGGCTTCGGGGTGAGATATCAGCTGTACGCTGATGATACTCAGGTGTACTTGTCCACCCCGGGCCACCCCAATGAAGCTGTCGAAGTGCTGTCCGAGGCCGTACGGGTCTGGATGGGGAGAAACAGGCTCAAGCTCAATCCCTCCAAGATGGAGTGGCTGTGGATGCCGGCACCCCGATACAGTCAGCTGCAGCCGCAGCTGACTGTTGGGGGCGAGTTATTGGCCCCAAAGGAGGGAGTGCGCAACTTGGGTGTTCTCCTGGATGCACGGCTGTCGTTTGAAGATCATTTGGCGGCCGTCTCCAGAGAGCCTTTAACCAGGTTCGCCTGGTTCGCCAGTTGCGCCCCTTCCTTGATCAGGATGCCCTGTGCACAATCACTCATGCTCTCGTTACCTCTCGCCTGGATTATTGCAATGCTCTCTACATGGGGATCCCCTTGAGATGCACTCAGAGGCTTCAGTTGGTCCAGAATGCAGCTGTGTGGGTGATATAGGGAGCTCCACATAGCTCCCATGTAACACCTCTTCTGCACAGACTGCACTGGCTACCTTTTGCCTTTCGGGTGCATTTCAAGGTTCTGGTTACCACCTTTAAAGCGCTCCATGGCTTGGGGCCTGGGTACTTACAGGACCGCCTGCTGTTACCTCATGCCTCCCACCGACCCGTACGCTCACACAGAGAGGGACTTCTCAGGGTGCTGTCCGCCAAACAATGTCGGTTGGCGGTCCCCAGGGGAAGATCCTTCTCTGTGGGGGCTCCTACTCTTTGGAATGAACTTCCCCCTGGTTTACGCCAAATACCTGACCTTCGGACCTTTTGCCGCGAACTGAAAACATATTTGTTTGTTCGCGCGGGGCTTTCTTAATTTGTCTAGATTTTAAATTTAAATTCTATTTAAGTTTTTAAATTGGGGTTTTTTAGATTTTTTATATATTTTAATTTTTCGGCTAAACTGTATAATAAGTTTTTTAATTTACTTTTAATTGTACATTGTTTATTTTTATCTTGGCTGTACACCGCCCTGAGTCCTTCGGGAGAAGGGCGGTCTAGAAATCTAATAAAATAAATAAATAAATAAATAAATAAATATTTTCAAAACATGGTTGAATACATCAGTTCTTTGACAACTATCAAATTTATCAAATGCCAATAGTTTATGACAGGTTATAAAAATAATACTTTTGTAACATTTTCAGGATTACACCCAGCAGAGTTGAGATAGCTGATTCTGATTCTAAGGTAATCATGCAACTATATTCTTTAAGCACCTCCAATTTGTCATGGATATAGATGGTTAAAGTCTAATATTGTAAATTTGTTTCTTTTTTATATTTTTCATGTATATGGACAATTTGACATCTGTCAAGTATCTGCTTCATTTTTTGTTCCTAATGATGTCATTGTAGGTAACCATCATAGATTGAATGAACCTGAAGTCAGCAAATATTCATGTATTCAAGAGTAGACCTTTGGATAACATGAAGGGGGGGGGAAGGACCAGACAAATAAAATATTATGATAAATGAAAAAGTTATAAATGGAAGCATTCTATACATTCCAGATGTTATCCAAGAATACTTTTATTGGCATTTACTCTGAATTCTAAAAGGAATTAACTATTGACTTTAACATAAATGTGAGAAGATGGAATGTGAAACTGTTCAATAATCAAGGGAAAACAGTGTTAACTCTTAAGCACTATTCTTTGAAGTGCCTTCAAAGAATAACTGAAATCCCCTAATTACACATTCCCAACAGCTTCATTTGGTTGATAGGTCATCTAGAAGAATACAGGGACTGATTGTGTGAAAGGCCAAGGAAGGATGGGTGAGAGATAGTAAGCTCGCATGTTTTCTGCACACCCCAGGAACAGGCACAAGATCCTTGGAAAATAAATATTTTAGATGGTACAAATTCAGGATTGAATTTGAAATGTTGCTTAGCCCCAGATTACAGTTTCAGTTCAGGTGGAATAATATATGGAAAAGCAAAGTGGTGGCTTATCCATTTTCTTCAAGAAATCAATAGAAATGATTTATCCTAATACCTAATTAAAGTATGCTTCTACATATTTGTTTCTGTTAGAAAATACATGAAGTTTTAATCATCTTTGCCCCAAAATAAACCTGTATAATCTGAGTGGGACTTCATTAACCTAAGGCTTGCATAAAATTGCAAGCATGGTTAAAGTAGTAAGCTTTGATCCAATTCTAATAACTAATGTTAAATTAAAATGACTTTTTAAAAAAAGGTTTCCAGCTTTCTGTCTAATTGCTATCAACTTTGTAAAGAAAATCTTATATTGATTAACAGTGGCTGAATTTTCCAATTATTTCTTTAATGACTTGAATGGCAATGACCCAGAAAATGGACAAAGACCTCACAGCAGACTCAAGTTAATTTGTTTTAAATTGTTATCCCCCATTATAACAAATAATGATAGAAGCCTATTGTTAATTAATCAAAACTTCTGAAAACAGAGTTCAGCAGGTGGAAATAATTAGCTGTTAATTGTTTGTTGTTTATTACTGTTCAGAGATGTAAACAAGAAAGGATGAGTTCATTTGACAATATTTTCCAAAAATATGCCTAATAACAAATCAGAGGCATCCATCTTGTTGTAGCTTGAATATTTGTTCCCTTGCATTTGTTCTCTACTTCAAACTGACAGGTGAAGGAATAGTAATTCCACTTTTGAATTAAAATACCAGATCAGCAGGTGGGAACATTTGCCTTTGTTTCATCTACTTCCTTTATGTTGATTATTTTCAAATTACTTAACTGACTGACAAGAAGATGAGATTCTCATTGTCAGACAAAATAGCTTTTAATGATGAAATCCATGGGTGAAAAAGAAATTTCCGCTGCACCTGCATTTTGGTTTGAACAAAGATTTGGGCTTGGAAGGAAAGTAATAATAAAAAATTCCTACATATATACCCATCACACTCTTCTCTTTTGTGAGGTAAATAAAGATAAGTAGATTGCAGAAAAAAGAAATTTGAAAAAAGAAAGAAAGAAAAGGAAATATATCTAAAGCTAGTGTTCTGTCCCCTCATCTCAGTCCAGGAGGCACATGAAATGATTCAATTAGCCGGCAATTTAGTCCATGGCAGCTATCAGCTCTGGCAGCAAAACAGTGAGCGTCTGCCAAGGTTTTCTTTTATCTTTCTGGATGCTGGCGTGTCAGAAGTTCATTACCGGAGCAACCAGGAAGTCAGGAACAAACAGCAATCCCAGCCAAATGCTCAGTCAAATGGTTCAGCTCAAGTTTTCTCTAGTCAGTTTGATTTGTCCATCACAAAGTAGTAGAGCAGCCCCTCCTGCTTTTATACCCTGTGGGGTGTGGTTCCATGACTCAGCACTTTCTAGGCCTGCTCCACCCCTTCTTCTGTTGTTCCTGCCTCTTTTGTTTATGAACCCTGGGATCTAACCAGGACTGATTGTCCACAGCTGGGTCTGGAAGCATTGCCTGGGTGGGGGGGAGAACAGGAGACAGAGGCCTCGTTACTTCCTCCACCTGGCCTGCCTCTGGCTCCTGTACCTGAGCCAGAGAGGCCGGCCCTGCGGAGGGGAGCCCTAAGGGCCCTTCCCCCTAACTCTCTGAGTCACTCTCTGGCAGGGGGCCAGGCCCGGGGGCGGGGCTGGAGCCACAACAGCTAGTTTACACAAGGGGTGAAATCCAGGTGGTTTTATTTGGCTCGGACAAGCTAGTAGTGATGGCTGCAGGAGGCTACGCCCACCCAGACAGACATCATGATGTTCCTTTTTGAGACATTTTAAGCCTCTGCTTAGGGAAGGTAACTAAATTTCACCTCTGGTTTACATCAATAACCATTCAATCTATTACTCCACATTGTTCAATCCTTGTTAATCTTACTGACTGCTTTGATTAAAGATAATTAAAGGAAAAAACACAGATATTTTTGTTTTTACTTGGAAACCACTTCTGGACTTTGTGCTCGAGGTGGAACAAAAATGAACTCTGATTTTGGGTTTTACCAATTAGATAGGTTTGTTGTTATAGAAATGGCTAATTTATACTAGTATGTAAAAGTAAAAAGTTGAGGTTTGAAGTTATTAACTTATTTTTACTGCACCAAAGGGAATCAGAAGTCAATGCCTTTTCTTTCTTTTTCCTCTTTTTCCTACATTTTTCCCTTCGCTTTTCCCTACCCTATCTTTCCTATTATTTTCTTTTATATTTTTGTATCTTATAGTATTAATAAACAATATTTTTAAAAAAATAAAAATGAGAAAAGAAAAAATATTCGAGGGGCTGTCACAAGGGAGAAGGGGTCAATCTACTCTCCAATGCACCTGAAGGACAAGAAGCAATGGATGGAAACTAATCAAGGAGAGTACCACCCTAAAAATAGGGAGAAATCCCCTGACAATAAGAACAATAAACCAGTGGAATGGCTTGCCTTCAGAAGTTGTGGGTGCTCCCTCTGCTCCAGGTTGCTTCATGCAGACTTACATTTATGGCCAGCAATGCAAAATCATCTATATACAAATATATTCAGATCCACAATGAATACATTTCTAACATCACTGCACGTTTTCATCACAAGCCCTTATGTTTCTTCCTGCTCAGTGTTTAACCATGCATTAAGCATTCCATGCATTCTCATACCTGCTGTATTTCCCACACATACTGCTCTTATTGAATTCAGAATCAACCTTCAATTCCTTATTTGAATAAATATTCTAAAGTTCAAGTTTACTTACTGGAAGAACTATTACCTTCCCACTTCTTTTCCTTATTTTTGTGTAATGAAGTGAACTGATCCCATCCACCAATATAAATTCTATTTTCTCATAAAAAAGCAAGCATGTGAGTCCATAGAGAGAACATTCCCCTCTCCCATAAAAACCCTTGTATATCCATGATGTTTACATCCATGATGCTTTGCCTGAGGGGGATTTATATATATTTCAAAAACTTGAGTAAGAATAATTTGTTTAGATAATGATTATTTAATAGTGGCAACACCCAGGTATGGATTTTAGGTATTCTTCTTCTTTTCTAAATATTTTTTTTTCTGTTCCAGCACTCTGGCTCAGGCAAGCTCATCAAGATGTTTGGCATTCAGCCAGAATATAGCAATAGCCTATCAATTTTCCCTGTTTTCCTAGCTGTCTCCTCATTGATTTGCTCACCCTGTGGTTTTCTTCTTTTGAATGCATACAAATTGCAAACCTATTCCTCCGATTGCTAAGTCACAAACCTGAACTTGTCAGACGCTAACTTTCCATAGAGCTTGTTTCAATTTCTCTTCTTGCTTTCCCCTTTCCCAATATTCAGTTCAGTGGTAAACTGGCAGATGATAGAAGAAGTAGATCTCTAATTGCCTGTGTTTGGGTGTGGGAAAGAACTTCTAAGGCTTGTCCTCTTACATTTTAAGTTGCCTTAGAATGATGAAATAAGTTTCTACTCTTTTTTTTTTAAAGTTATCCTCAAACTTTGAGGCCAGCTATTGGCCTGATATCACTAATGACTACAAAGAACGGAGCTAAAATAGTTAGCTAAGGCAGGAGAAAATACTTTGCCAGCTTTTTGTTTCTTTTGCCATAGATACTTAGTGATTGGCTTGGAAGACTTCCCAGACGCCATAACACAGCTTAGGAGAACCAAAGATTGAGCATCCTTGTTTTAATGAATATTTCCAGCTGCCAGTTTTTCCTAACAATGAAAGTTTAGAACTTATTTAATAAAGTGAAGATCATGGAACAGCTACCTTGAATGATATCATTATAGGCAGGTGATGCTCTCCTCTTAGTTTAAGGGGAGAGAGAGAGAGAGAGAGAGAGAGAGAGAGAGAGAGATGGAGAGAGACAGAGGGAGAGGGAGATTTTAAATAAAAACAAAACTTAAGAGAAAAAGGCAAAACAAAGGAAATAATTCTGATTAAAAGGTAAAGGTTCCCCTTGCACATATGTGCTAGTCGTTGCCGACTCTAGGGGGTGGTGCTCACCTCTGTTTCAAAGCCGAAGAGCCAGCGCTGTTCGAAGACGTCTCCATGGTCATGTGGCCGGCATGACTCAACTCCAAAGGCGCACGGAACACTATTACCTTCCCACCAAAGGTGGTCCCTATTTTTTCTACTTGCATTTTATGTGCTTTCAAAATTTGCTAGGTTGGCAGAAGCTGGGACAAGTAACGGGAGCTCACCCCATTACACGGCAGCACTAGGGATTCAAACTGCTGAGCTGCCGATCTTTCAATTGACAAGCTCAATGTCCTAGCCCCTGAGCCACCGCATCCCTTTAAGTATTCTTAAATTCTTAAGTAATTCTGATTACTTGCCCCTTATTAAGATCATGAATAAACTTGCTGAAGGAGAGGATTACTGGATTAACCATGTGGTGAGAATGACATGCTTATAATGCTGGAAAAGGCCACTGTCATTAAGGACAAGCTGTTGTGTTAATTGAATAGCTATCAACAATGATATCTATTTAAACATAAGATTAAATTTAAAATTATATTAAGAAATCCTCTCATTTTACATTTCTGGTTGTTATAAGATGGGGAACAAAGCAGGGACAGGTTCCAAATCCCGTCGCTACTGGTTTGCTCGTGCGCGTGTGCTTGCAGCACTTCTGTGCATGCATAGAAGCTTCTGCACATGCGCAGAAGCATCCGGGAGGGTGGGCGGAGACTCCCACCGCTATCGGTTTGCCTGATCTGATACGAACTGGTAGGAAACCACCACTGGGACAAAGTTCACTTTTTAATGGACAAAACCTCCCCCACCCCAAATCAATCAATCAATCAATCAATCAATCAATATTTGAAAAAAGAATTGGCAGAGGGACTTTATTATTATTATTATTATTTATTGAATTTTTATACCGCCCTTCTCCCGAAGGACTCAGGACTTGAGGTTTTGACTGGGTAAATGCTGAGATCTAAGGCTAAACTCTGAATCAATGGAGGAATAATAAAAGAGTGCATATCTTTGGGGACTTGAGTTAATTAAGTTCATTGTATATATTTGCTTTACATGTTTCATTTCTCAGGAATTGTTAATAAGTAGATCTCTGTAAACAGTTTTGTGGAGCATTTTACAAAGCAATTGAAATACCTCTTTGAATCTAATGCTCACATTGTTTACACAATATATTCTCCCAAAGGCTTGGTGGGGCTGCTTTGTCAGCCTCCTTTTTGAAAATAATCTAAACATATCTGCTGCATCACAGAAAAGACCTCCACCAGGTAGTTCACCGAAATGAAATAAAAATACCCACATACTGGAAAATATGCAAGCACTAATTTTTCTGATATACATAATTGTTTGTTGCCTATAAGCTTCAGCTAAGTCGGGATGAATAACTGTACCTCACAATTACTGCTTTCTAATAAGAGACAACATATTAATCCAGCAATGTAGTCCAGCATTTTAGTCAACTTTTGTTTATCTTATAGTTCTGAGACTTGAATAACCATAGCTAAGTACATTGGTTGAATGAAACACTAGTTGACTCTGAAATGTGTTTACTAGGACAGTTATATCACTAAATTTTAATTTTGGTAAAAGTTGTCCATGGCTTTGTAAAGAAAAATAAAATTCAAGAATTGTTGGAGACCTTGCCTGCATGCTATTATACCTTCTGATTTTGTGCATATTAAATTAAATAACTCTGGACACCTAAACTACACCTTTGTATAATTGCTGAATGTGTACCCATGTACAGGAAGCATTTACTTATATTTAATGACTGGTTTCAGAGAGGGAGACAAGTTAGCCTCTGGTAATAAAAAAAGGAAAGAAAACAAATCTTAACATTTTCAAGACTGGCAGGTTTATTGTGACATAAAACTTGAACTTTAACAGAACTTAGATTTCATCTTAGAGCCTGTCCATCTGAAATGGTCAATTTGAGTGGAGAAATAAAAGTTTGGCTTTTAAGATTTTAGTCTTAAGAGTACAATGGACTTTGAGAATATACATTTTGAGAGTCATACAGTCTGTAAAAAAACAAAAGCAAAAGAAATACTTTTAAAAATATTCCACTTCTTCATGTATACACCTCACAATTATGAAAATAAGACATTTGGCATGATACGTCATGATATTATTTTATAAAAGAGAAAATTTTTATTAGTGATTATTATTCAGAGTTTGTTCCAATTTGGTTGTATGGTCTTGGTTCCAGAGTGGATCCTACTTTCCCTCCCCTCCAAATTCAACACTGTGTGAAGATTTAGGGTGGTGGTTTTTTTTTTTTTTTGGTTTTTTTTTTTGAGGCAAGGGGAAAAAGAAATAACTTTGAGAAATCCAAATCTTTTTATATTTCCATACTGTCTTCATTCTGGATTTAAGAATAAATATAAGCTGAGACTTCCTAACATTTGGGGAGGTGGGTGAGGAGTTGAAGAGAGTATATTATAGAGGTAAACCAAACGCCAAAACTCAAATTATAAAAATAAGTAAGAGTCTTTAACTTGCTTCCCTGATTGTTATTATGTTTCCACAATTTTCCAGACAGTTTTGGGTGGTTTGATCATAATCCTACTCAATTTGCCATAATAATTGTTATACAGTTTCCAAATCAGCACTTCAGGCTTAACATTTGTGGACATAACATTCACAGCACTACATTGCCTTAATATGCTGGCTGCAATCAGCTTTTGCCAACTAAGGAAAGTAGTTATTTGAAGAATAGAATGAATGTACACTCTGTGTAAATCATAAGAATGAAAAAGAAATCTGCTGTGTACATATATGGGAGCATGTTTGTAAGAGCCACCAAAATTGATTTTGTTGCCTCATAAGCATTTGGACTTTTGCTCACCAAAGGTTATATTGCCAGCTGAAAAATCTGCACAAAAGAGCATATTTCTTGGTGTGTGTGTTTGTGTGTTTGTAAAGTAACATGGTTCTGAAAGTTGAATTACATTTTTCTTTTTAAAAAAAGAGACATGTTGGAATAAATATCTATCTGGCCAAGCCAGGAGAAAGGCACTGGAGACAAAATTGAGACTGGAGGATGATCAGAAAGATGGTGTAATGAAGCAGAACCACCAAGCATCTGGTGCAGCTGACCACATGGAGTTGAGAGTGGGGGGTATTCAGGGGTGGGATTCAGCTGGTTCAGACTGGCGAACCGGTAGTTGTGACCTGTGGGTTTGCCCGCCCACCCCGGTGCTTTGCCATCCTATTTAGCTGCATTTTTAAAGACGCATGCATGCATGCAAGCGTGCACGTGAGCAAAGCACATATGCAATAGGCTGCGCACATGTGCGGAAGCTGTGCGCATGAGCAAAGCGAGCTGTGCAGTCACATTTTTGATGCGAACCAGTTGTTAAATGTGAAGCCCACCTCTGGGGGTATTTATACCTTCTCTTGGGCTTTGCACTTCTGTTTCCTGTTCCTGTGCAAGAACATGTATTCTATTGAATATTGTCAGACTCCCATGGGGCCATGTAGGGGTCATGTTTGTCTGAGCTAAGTTTGGTTGAAGTTTGGAATTGGGGAATTTCAATTGTGGCTGAGAGCTAATCCTACCTTTGTTCAGACCTTGCTGCAGGAAATTTTTGCCTATGAATAGAGTTACTTAGATACTTGGCTTCTTTCAATAAACTCTTTATCTCTTAAGTGTTGACATCATGGTTATATCATGGATATATATTTTTGCTATTATTTGAAAGGGTCATCATTTCTCAAAATACTTACTGTCTGAAATAAAAACAACTTCCTAAGTAATACATTCATTTTTATTGGAAGTTTAAAACAATGTGTAACAGAATTTACACATCTCAAGTCTTTAAGTTTGTTGTTTACAAAATTATAGAAGGCGTGGTTGGATTTCATGCACAGAAGGTTTGCTTCTTGTTTGATGTGGTAATTGGTGCATTCAGTCTTTATTTGGTGGCATATATTTTTGTAGTGGCTTTTAAAGTTAGTTACATAGCCAGTTTTGTTTTTTTGCCAGAGGGATTTTTTTTTTTTTGGATTGGAGCTTTCTTATTGATATGGGTAATTTGTTTTTCCTGGTTTTGGTGGTGATTTGTGGTACATATAATTTAATAACTCTATTGATTTAGAAAAAGAAGATGTTATAATGATCTTCGGCAGTGTTACAGCCAGAGAATAGAATTTGCCAATCAAAAGATGAGAGATCGGAGTCTATGAAATCATAGTTGGCTTTTTTGAAGTTGTAGTTGTGTGTCCCAATATTTTGGTGATTTTTGTAAGGGTGTATATTGAGACAAAAGTCAATCATGCTGTGGAAAAGCATTATTTTATTTGTAGTCCATAAATTGAGTTAACCTGTTGCAGAAGATGAGATCGAGGCAGTTGTTGAGTCTAGTGTTGTTAGTTACTAGTTGATCTAGACCTCTATCTATCTATCTATCTATCTATCTATCTATCTATCTATCTATCTATCTATCTATCTATCTATCTCTATCTCTATCTCTATCTCTATATCATCTCTATCTCTATCTCTATCTCTATCTCTATCCCTATCTCTATCTCTATCTCTCTATCTATATATACTATACATAAAAGACCTTTGCAATCATATTATAGGCAACTGCGTTCTTTTCACCAATGTTGTAAAAATATAGCTATATTGTGGGAACTATATCTAGTTCCCACAACTGTTCATCATATGGTTTAACCTCCAGACCCCTTACCATCTTTGTTGCTTCTCTCTGCACTCTTTCAAGGAAATCATCTCCTGGAAAAAATCTTTTCAACATGGTGACTAGAACTGGATGCAGAATTCCAAATGCGGTCTCACTAGTGCATTATAGATAGATACTATCATTTCATATGATCTTGAAACTATCCTTCTGTTGCTGCAACCTAGGACTGCATTAGCTTTTTTGGCAGCTGCACCAATTTACTGGCTTATACCTAAGTGGCGGTCTATCAGGATACCCAGATGCATCTCACAATTACTGTATTACTATTGAGCCAGGTACCATTTGTTCTATATGTGTACATTAGTTTTTCTTGCCTATGCGTAGACCTTACTTACTTTTTTCTATATTGTTTCACGTTTGTCTTTTAACTTTTTTTAAAAAAAACCCTTCTTTTAATAAAAATGATATTTAAAAAATCAGATTGGAAAGGCTGCATTTTAGGCAGTTTAGAAAAGTTTACTAAAAGAATCTTTCTTGGGGAATTGATATTTAAAATAACATATGGTAGAGGAAATTGCATTGAAAAGCTTCAAATATTAAAGAATGTTTTAAATGAAACACTTACATGCAAAAAAATAAATAAAATCAGAACTTGAATTCATAAATAGGAATTACAATGAAAGCTGCCCAGAATCTTAATGGGAGTAAAACTGATAAGATTGTTTCCATAGGATTCCATGTTAGAAGGATGAGGACTCCAACAAGGATGAAATCTGGCTGATGTCTTTTTTTCCCCTCTACCTACCAAAGATCCATGGTTGGGGTGATTTGAAAAGTATGCTTTTCATTTCCCATTTAACTTATTTTTTGGGAAATAAGAGGGACTTTTCATTTATATTAGAATACATACACTTGCTGGCTTTAGAAAATGACAGATGTAATGCTTTTCAAAGTGCTTGATGTGAGCTTGGAATTTACAGAAAACAACAAAAAAGTGCCTCTTGGTCATCTTGTACATTTTCTAATGTAAATTAATTCCCCTCCTGTTCTAAGATTTGATTCAGTGAATTTCCAGTTGGAAAAGAAAGAGGAAGAAGACGACGACGCCAGCAGAAAGAAAATAACAAAAAGAGAAAAAGAGTCGGAATAGACTTCCCCAGTCTGAAAATCAATATTCATAAACAAATCATAGTTCAAAATATCAGAGTTTCTTAGATTCCTGTAGCAGACATTTCTAATTAATTTGCAAGTGGGAGCAGATGCTGCCTTTTAATCTCTTTCTGTAGTGCATGTCAGAGGAAGAAAAAGGGGAAACTATAGTCCCAGAGCTTCTCAAGGCTGATTTGTGTAATACTAAATTATGCTTTAGTCAGTAATACATATCACAGTTGACTTGGAGTTTTAGTTTGGAAGACCATGTTATTTGCATAATGGATGTGTCTGAACTATAGAATGAATAACGCTCATAATAAACGGTATTGTTTAAAAATATGATTCCCAAGTACTGAAAATGCAAGACTGTTGTTCTAATAGAATGAGATTAAAAATGATTAGTCTGGGCTTGGTTTTTGCTTTAAGTTTCCCATTATAGCCAAGGGCATTGTTGTTTGCAGGAAAAATAAGCTGCTACTACCAGAAATTATTTTTAACAAATATGTTTATGTACTGAGTGTTAATTCTACTTTATAATGCCTTAGTAAGGCCATGCTTGGAATACAGCATTCAGTTTTGGTCGCCATGATGTAAAAAATATGTGGAGACTCTAGAAGGAATGCAGAGAAGAGCAACAAAGATGATTAGGGGACTGGAAGCTAAAGCATATGAAGAATGGTTGCAGGAACTGGGTATGGCTAGTTTAATGAAAAGAAGGACTAGGGGAGACATGATAGCAGTGTTCCAATATCTCAGGGGCTGCCACAAAGAAGAGGGAGTCAAGCTATTCTCCAAAGCATCTGAGGGTAGGACAAGAAGCAATGGGTGAAAACTAATCAAGGAGAGAAACAACTTAGAACTAAAGATAAATTTCCTGACAGTTTTAATTAGAACAATTAATCAGTGGAACAACTTGCCTCCAGAAGTTGTGAATGTTCCAACCCTGGACATTTTTAAGAAGATGTTGGATAACCATTTGTCTGAAGTGGTGTAGAGTTTCCTGCCTAAGCAGGGGGTTGGACTAGAAGACTTCCAAGGTCTCTTTCAATAGAATAGAATAGAATAGAATAGAATAGAATAGAATTCTTTATTGGCCAAGTGTGATTGGGTACACAAGGAATTTGTCTTGGTATATACAGGTTCAACTCTGTTATTCTATTCTATTTTAATTGAGTATGTAGCTCACCGTTACAGGTAATATTGCAAAGTGTCACTTGGATATTAATTATTCTAAATAACTCCCTAATGAACACTGACAGCACAAGCCACTAGAACAGGGGTGTCCAAACTACGGCCCGCGGGCCAACTGCGGCCCGCGGGTCAGTTTTTATTGGCCCGCAGCAAATTCTCGGTGGACAGTGGAGTGCGGCCCCCGTCCTGGCCCCCAAGGAAGCCGCCGCCCGGTTGCAGATGCGGGAGGCTCGCTGAGGCTACCCCGCCCACCCGGGGCTGCGGGCGGCCATTCCGCCACTGGGCTGTAGGGGCGCCTGACGCCCACGGCTCCAGCCCGCCCACCAGACAGAGGAGGAGGCGGGCGGGCGGCAGAGCTTCCGCGCTGTTCGGGCGCCTGCTCGGGCGCGCGCAGGTAGGCTCTCCGGGCGGGTCGGCAGAGCAGGGCTGGATGGGCGGGGAGCGGAGCGGAGGAGGATGGGAGGTTGAGCTGCTGAGTGGGCCCCGCTGCCGGGCTGCCGAGGGTCCCGGCGGAACGGGACGCTTGCTCCCGGAGAACCTCTGGGTGGGGGCGGCGGCGGGTTGTCCTCTCCAGCCACCGCCTCCCCTCCCAGCGATGCAGCTCAGTTGGTGGGAATCCCTCGACGCCTGGTGAGGGGGGGCGCAGCTGAGTTGGGGCCTTGTCCAGGAAGCTGAGTGACCAAGGAGGCTCTGGGAGAGAGCCGAAGAGACCCACCCCACCCACCCCACCCCCCGCAGTGTTGCCATAGCTGGGGAAGATGGCAACATCCTGGGATGCCGGGATGCTCAAGGGGGATGAAGCCCTTCCTCGCAAAGAGTCTTTTGGGCCCAAGGCAGCTTGGCTGGCTGATGGCCCCTGTGCCCCATGGGGCATTGCCAGGGTCGTTCCTCCAAGGGGCCAAAGCCTCCTGGCTGACCCACAAGGCCCTCGGAGGGGGAGAACAGCCGGCCTTCCTAGCACAGCGCTGCCTCTTCCCAAAAGGGAAGTTTTTTTGTTTGTTTGCCTTTGAAGGTGTCTCTCACCCGCTTGGCTTGTTTCTGTTTCATTTTGTCTGCCTCTGAGAAGGACTGGCTGGCTGCAAAACTCTTGTGGCTTGAGGCTATTGTGTGCACTCTGTACATGGGCCCCAGCTGCCCCTCGGAGCAGCTTCAAAGCCCTTTGGGGCTCTGCTCCCAAACCTGTGCCCAAACCGAGGGACCCTTGGGGCTTTTGCATGCTGCAGGATCTCCCAGCGTGACAGTTTTGCACCCTGCAGACTGATAGAAAGCAGCTGGGACTCTGGCGGAAAAGAAGAAGACCGCATCGAGAAACAGGTGAGGCGGCGAGGGGCCGAACAGCGTTGGTGGGGAAGTGTGCAGAATGTCTCCAGACAAAACTATATCGCACTTTTGACCAGTCCTCACACTTATGACCGGTCATCATTTATGCCTGTTGCAGCATTTTGCATAGGGACTACTCAGAGGGCTGAAAAGTTATTTTGACCTGTCCTCACACTTTTGACTGGTCCTCACACCTACAACTATCTTTACATTTTGCACCCTATCTTGTAACCGTGGTGAAGAGAAGCAGTTGTGAAATGAGTGATATGGTTGTTAAAAATGCTGCAATGGGCATAAATGTGAGGATGGTCATAAGTGTGAGGACTGGTCAAAAATTACTTTTTTTAGCCCTCTGAGTAGTTTCTATGCCCATAGCCACATCCACTCAGTCACATGAGCAGTTAGCCACGCCCACCAGTCACATGACCACCAAGCCACACCCCAAAATAAGCCACGCCCAAAGAACTGGTACAAAAAAATTTCACCCCCCCCCCCCCCGGTGGCCCGGGCCTTTGCTTATTTTTCTGTATTTGGCCCTCACTCAAAAAACTTTGGACACCCCTGCACTAGAATATAAAATGAGACCAAAATCCATGTCCTTACTAGGTACTAGATGTTACCTAGTGTGGTAATGAAATGTCTGCAGGAAAACAACCAAAATCTGACAGCACAAAGGACCCCATTATTATAAATAAGAAAAGTATTATAATTTCTCTGTTTCTTTCTCTCTTTGTCTCTCTCTCTCTCTCTTTGATCTGATTATATTATTGTTTTTTTGTGTTACCATCAAAGATAACTATTAAATGTTTAATTAAATTATATCTTTCTCTGAATAAATTCTACCTACATTTCCTTGAGCGTGAATCCAAATTGGTATGTAGTTCAGAGACTTCCAGATCAGAGAACTTTCTATAATTGCCAACTGTGCACTCAGATTGATACCTGAATATCAGGGACACTGAAGTGAAAGGAATGATCTATAGTTCCCATGCATCTTCATAGGTGCTTGTAATTTCTGCACAGAGGCTATGGCACTACATTTCAAAAATATCACTAATTTGAGTAACTTCACTATTATAAATGAAAATAGGAAAGGAGAACTGATTTTAAAAAAGGCTTATGGCTTAAAAAAGGCAAACTAAATATGTTACATGTAAAAAAGGCACTATTACACTAGAATAGAAGGTTACTAATAGAATGCATATGAGTTCAGCAATATAACTTGTAGGCAACTAAACTCTTACCTTCTTGTTGTTTCTCTGTTTCATTTCACCCGCCCCCCACCAAAAGCATCTGTCTTGACAGACCAATATATATTTACTTTTATAAAACAGGCAAGCAATGCTTAGACCAAGAATGTTTATCATTTCTAGGGTTTGCAAAAAGGCCAGCAAGCTGAACCAAATGAACAGACATTTCTACTTATATCTATCATTGTGGAAGCAGTAGCAATCACTCAGGAAAAAAATGTGAGATCTGTGCTCTGAATCAATGTGTAAGTGCATCAAATGGTAAATGTTTATCCACCTTATAATGAATAGTTACGTAACAGCAACAGCAGCAGAAATCTTCAGAGCATGCCAAAGAAAAATGTTATTTTGCCCAAATGGAATAATTCAATATGCTGTGTGCCAATTAGCAATATTAAAACATGGATCTTTCATTCTTTCAACATTATAACTATTCAAATTCATTATGTGTGTGTCACTATTATGATGAGATACGCCAAGAGTAATGCTTTTAACAGAACAGAAAACCAAATCAGAGAAATGTATTACCTGGTGTTCTGCTTACAGTGGTGTCAACACAAGCCTTTGTTTATTTTTCATTTATGCTCTCTAAATGCTTTAAAGGTGATATAAAAGCAAATTCCTGTTCAGTTTTAATGGTTTTAATGGATTTTCATTTTGATATCAATTTAATGCAAAAGAACATGCTGAAGTGGTTACAGGGAATCAAATGATGTTGATTTGAATTACCCTAGCAATTAAGTAGTGTAAACTGTTTTTAGGAGAGAGATAAATATAAATATTGATTGCTCAGACTAATAATAGAATTTTGTGGAGTATGATCTCTCCACAGTATGCATGTATGCAGGAATGTATACATGTGTATGTAAGAGAGATGGTTTTGGGGTATTTGAGCATATCTATCAGAGTTATGATATCCAGAATCCTCATCAGCAATTTTTATTATTGTACACCTGATTTGACTTAACAGAGTTCTTGAGATTCAGTATCAAATAATGAAGTGAATCTCATTCTAAGGATAGTTCCCATCAAATGCAAAACACTTTGTTCGTTGTACAAACCATTTACCTGAAATTCTCTGCAATCCATTACTGAAAGCTGTTATAGATTGTTTCACTAGAAATAAGCCATGCCATCCAATTAAAGGCTGAGATATGAACCCAAGTTTAGCATCTGTTGTATCATTGGTATGATGATGAGAATGCAATCCTCTTTATTGTGTGAAAAACATTGCCAAGAAAATGGCAAGTCAATCGTCAGTCTTAGGTTAATCCTAAAGGTAAAATACTTTTGGGCTTGAACAGAATGCCTGTGTATCTCAGTTAACGATGGTTTCATTTGGTCTGCATTTCTACATTAGCTGATCTGATTCTTATATGGCAATGGAAGCTTCTAAAAGCCAGATTGCAAATATGGAATTCTTTGATTTTAGGATTTTTTTAGATCATCATGTCCAGTCCTCTATTCAGTGTGCAAAATTCCAAATTAAAGTATCCCAAACAGAAGGCTATCTGACTTCCTCTTGACCATATCCAAAGTGGGAGATGAGAAGTTCAGGTAATTGATTCTACTGTATTGTCCCACTGTTCTTGTTTATGTCCTTGGATGGGGAATGTCATACAATCAGAAGTCAGTGTATAGTATTGTCTGCCCACTCAGATATCATTCTGCCCCATTCCCTTTTGTCTCCTTTTGTACCAGAGGATGCTTTCTAAAGTTTTGATTGCAGCATGAGGAAATAAGTGTTGTTCAGCTGTCCTTTAGGAGGGAAAGGAGATCTGAGTGGGGAAAGCTGGCAGAGCAAATGAAGAAAATTCAACAGGATGGAATAGAAAAAACAACTCTATTAATCAGACAAAGACACTAGAATCAGGAGTAAGCTTTTCTACTGCTTGCTTTACTGAAATTTTAAGAACAAACTCTCAGGCAGCCGGGAAGAAATATAACATATACAGCAGCACAAGGTAATTGAACAACAATTCAAGATCACAGGCACATTTAATCAATACCTATCATGCATTATAGAAAAAAATATGTACAAAGTACACACTATGTTAGAAAAGCAGTATATGGGAATAAATATTTTGTTGTCCCTTAAAGTAAAATATTGAGGCTTTTGGACAGAACTGACTGCAGTGTAGACATGAAACACATATAGATCGATAAGTGGACCCTTAATTTGAGTTTAAACACTTTGGCATCAGTTTGAGAATTTTGGGAACAAATGTTTAATCAGGTAGAAAGTTAGCTTTATAGATCAAAGCTCTCTTTATGTTTTAATGTTCCTATATTACATCTTCCACAGATTTTTTCCTGCTGCCTAAATGCATCAGGTGTTTGGCTTATTGATGCATCCCCCTTTGGAGCACGAGAACATATTAATACTGGAAAGAGAAAATCATGGGACTTTGTCACGTTGTTCCATGTTTTCCTGAACTATCAAGAAGGGTATAGATTCTTGTTAATAGTTAATAGTGTAACAAACATCCAAATGCTGTGAACTTTTTCAAAAAAAGGGAGGAAAACATCTCCTGTCCCAAAAAAATTGGGGAGTAAGATACAATTGACGAATTGTAATATGGTTGCTTCTCAGTCTTGGAAGCAGACTCATACATGTCAGCCAGATGATTTATCAGCCTATCTACTTTTATGCTTGTGGAGTTCCCTAGAATTTAAATTATTTTGGAGTGCTTGGTGCTCTCTGAGCTTGGTTATTTGCTTGAAGATGGTTCATTACCCAACTAAGTAATATCATCAGTGCTACCGAGTATCAGGTTTGCTTCCTGTTTATATATAGTCACTTGCCCTACCAGTATTGGTGGGGTTGTGGTTTACTCCTTGGTAGTTCCTTGATCAGAATATTGTTTTCTGTTTCCTTGTGTGGTGTTAATCCCTGCTTAGCTTGTTATTGTTTCTGGAGAAGATGTGTTCTGGTCTTTTTGTTTCCTTCTTAGTTTTTTATCATCTCTTTTGAATGATATGTAAGTGTGATTTAGCTCAATGTTCTATTGATGGCTGATGTCTCTGAATGCAAAGCTACCAGCAATTCCCTAGTATTTTTAAAAAACATTAGCTTGGTCTAGGTTGCTCACAGTTTTCAAGTTGAAACTATGGTTGATTCTGTCCTTGTATTGTGAGATTAAGAATTTTTTCAAGACATCTGAAATAAACCAAAATACCCATTTGCCCAAGAAAAAAAACTCCACAGGAATCATCTACAACAGTGGTCCCCAACTTTTCCAGCTTTGCGGCCTGATGGCATCAGCACCATTGGCAGTGGGGGAGATGGGATGGTTCTGCTCAAGCAGCTCATGCATTGGCCCACTGCTTGTGTGGCCCAGTCACAAACAGGCTGTATCCCAATACCAGACCACAATCCAGGGGCTGGGAACCCCTGATCTACAATATATTATGAGTAATGAAACATCTGCAAGTCAACAACCAAGCTCAGAGAACACCAAGGACTTCATTGTTCAAGCCTGAATTATTTTTAATCAGAATATATTCTGATCTATTAAATTATTATATTGCATATTATTTTAATGTACCTAAACAGGGTGGAGGCAGACTTGGCTTCTATAGCCAAGAGAGGGGCATATTTGCAAAAGTTTAATCCAGTGGTGAAATCTGAACTGGTTTACTACCGATTTGCTGGCTGCACATGTGCGCACCAAATGCATGTCAAAAGGAGGCATGGTATAAGTAGAACAGCGCATGGAGGTGGTGGTGATCGGCTGTGGTGCACAATCTTTTTTTGTACTTTTAAAAGCATTCAAAAATGGTAAAAGGTAAAAAAAGGCTCTGATGATCATGCGGCTCAGCTGTGATTGTCAGAGCCTTTTTTTTTTTACCTTTTAAAAACATTTTTTAACCTTTTAAAATAATTTTTTTACAACCTAACCAGCCAAATAGTAAAAAAAGTAAAAAAAAAAAGGCTCTGACAATCAGGGAGCTCAGCTGTGATTGTCAGAGCCTTTTTTTTTTTTACCTTTTAAAAGCATTTTAAAAAGAAATGGCAAGCGGGGAATTAGGCAACCGGACATTGGGTGACCATGGGCATGGCTGATCCTGTCTGAACCAGGAGCATTTCACCCCTGGTTTAATCTGACAAATTAGAAATGATCTACACATCTAGCTTGCTTCATTTTGGGATGGCAAAACAGATGATGTCATCTTCAACTCATCACTAGCCTGCTGGAAGATAACTTTTGTTCAGAGTTTCAGGTTTTGCTTTAGAAATAGCATTTTCCTCTCAACTGGTACAAGCAAGACAGTCCAGTCTATCTGTTCTGACCTAGGCTTCCTGAGTCAATAAAACACACAAGTAGTCCCAAAAACCTCTTTTATTGCAACAGCTGTGAATTCTGTTCATTCACAGATGAGTCCCAAATAGTTGTAAAGAGTCCTTCGGGATAAGGCTGATAATCACCCACCTTTATCTCCTTGACACGCTGCCAAAGACCTAACTGGCAAAGCCACATGGAGTCCAGAATCAAACAGAACTTCAGACTTTAAACTGAACAGAATTAACAACAGAATTAACTCCTTAAAAGAGGAGCAAAGCCCAAATGCCTTTGCTCCTCTTTTAAGTCTTATGGGAGGGGCCGATCATCTCCAAGCCCTACTCCCAAGTTGTCCCTTTTGTTTTAACTATTCTTGCCTTCTGGCAGCTCTTTGCATGTGCACACTGGGAACAGGCTCCCCCTGTCCCTCTGCCTCACCGAGGTCCGGCTCTTGAGGCTCTGGAGGCAGCATGTACCTCCCAGATGGCCCTTTCTCTGCCTCAGACACAGGGCCCTCATCCAAGCCTTCCCCAGAGTCCAGGACTGGTCCATGTTCCTTCCAACCTCCTCACTGTCCGACTCTGCTGCCAGCTCCGCAGGCTGCCAGTGGACCGCAACATTATTTGCTGTGCATTATGAATACAGAAAGCCTCCATTTCAATTGATGGGAATGTGCTGTGAGAATTGACATGCCAACTCTCTGGTGCTTGCATCTAAATCATTCTGAAATGGGTTGCTGGACTGTCTATCTATTAGGAAAAATTAGACCTGTTATCAGGCGATATGTACATTACAGATTCAGTGACTATTTTTTTTAAAAAAAAGTTAAATCGACTAGTGTTTTGTTATTTTTTTTTTTTGTAGCACAGCTGACAAGAAAAACTGTAAAATGTGGCATTTTCTTTTTATTTTAAATCATTTTAGAAGTTCAATGGTAAAAAAACCATCTTTTTCCTCCCCCTGGTTTTCCCCCCCCCCTTTCCCTTTTCTTTCTTTCTCTCGGTAAAATTGAATATTTCAGGAAGAACTGTGCCTTTCATTGGTGCCAATAGAAGGGAAAACCACTGTAATTTTCTGTCCTGGCATGGGAGAGGCATGGGAGAAAAGTAAGGAAACCCACTAATCAATGGACATGTGACTGTTCTGGACAGGACAGAGTAGCCAAGGTAAGGAAAGAGATTGAAGTCCAGAAAGGGGCTGCTTCATTTACAGCCAGTTTGTACACAGCAGAGAAGCCACTGAAAACTGTAATGTGAGAAAGACCCTCAATTCTGAGTCTGCTTTGTTTTAATTAGAGAGGCATTAACCCCTGACGCACAGCTAGGAGAGCCTTTGCATCAGCCTTCAGTTCTTTTCCATTGGGTTTTGTAACATCAGTGAGAGATCAACAACAAGCTCAAGTTGAATTATAGTGAGCATCCAAATAGGAAAAAGCTTAACATCACGGGTAATATTTTTCTCTGCCTGTTTTCATTCTTTTCATGGTAGAATAGTTAAGAAACCCCTTTCAAATTGTAGCTACTCATTAGTGAAAGAGGCTTCTTCATCTAGCAGTAGCTGGAGAATACTTTCTGAATACCAATCGCAAGGGAAGAATACAGAACCTGCAGATCTTTCCTTGTCTTATTGATCTATGGTTTTCATTCCCTTCCACACATGCCAAAATAAAATATGTGATGGACTACACAGGTTTGATATAGCAATATTTTTGAACCATATAGTGCTATCTTTTCAAACTCAAAGATTGACATCCTGCTGGAGGCAAATTAGCAAAAATAATTATACTGCTCACTATATGACTGGACAACCAACATGCTAGGACTTGGACATCAGCTAATCATTAGAACTTTAATCCTTTAAAAAATGTCTTTATTCCCAATCATTTGGAAAACAATGTTATGTGTACAATATTATAGACATATTGATGATCCAGAATGCCTTTTGTTTTCATTACACACCATTGTTTTAAGCAGGCCACCATCTATATTTGTATAGCTTCCTCTTCTACATCATATGATAATGAAATTATTGGAATGGGATGCTTTTGGATGGAGCTTATTTCCCTTCTTTTTCATCACAGACATGACCATTTTCATGGAAATTTGGTTCAAGTCTCATAAATTGGCCACGTAGGATGCAATAATGGTGCAACCTCTATTTTTCCAGTATTGATAGCATGCTAACCACCTATTTGATGATTGGTAGTGTGGTGCACATACAACAGTGGCAATGGAGATGGATCAAGTGGTGATTCAGGAGCCTTGTGGCACAATTTGGGAGGTATAGGGAAGAATAGACAGCAGTCATTGGAGATCATTGGATGGCAGTAGTTTTGTTCCTCAGCTTGGAGGTACTGGTGCTTCGCCAAGGGTGATTTAGCAGAAAAGTAGTAGGAAGGTTGGCAGTGGTGTGGTTAGGCCAGCCTAGATCCTATGTTTGGATGGTAACTATTTTGCCTCCCACATACCATCAGTCTTGGAAAAGACACAATGGTGGCCATTTCTGCTTCATATATAGGAGTTCCCTGACTCAAGCTTCAACGTAATTTGGAGATGTTCAAGTTCAATTTGGGTGCATTTTGGGTGTCCCATCACTGTGATATTTTCTTATGCAGAAACCTAGAGGAACTTTGCAGTATTGTTGCAACTAGTTCACAATTATCAATTTTGTAAAGAATTTTGAGGTGGGAAGGGCATGTACCAATATGAATTTACATTGACCTAATGGAGTTCAACAATAACAAAGGCAATGTATTGATATATTGTGAAATATTGACAGCCACACTGAATGGACCAGACTAGGAAATCAACTTGAGAATGGCTACAATATATTCAAGTCTGATTGTTCAGAGTCTCCTTCTACTTCATGTAGTTCAGTGAACTAGAGATGGTGTCTACTCAAGTCACTTCCTGTCAGTTCAAATGAATATAAATATTAAGAATCTGACCAACTGGTGGTTAAAGTAAATAAATGGGAAATAAGAGAGGCATTCAAGGTAGGCTGGTGGCAGATCTCTTGCAGGTACACAGGGACGCATGACTTATTTCCTACAGATGTTATCTTGTTTTTGTTTTAACAAAACAAAATAAATAAAGGCTGCCTAAATAAAGGTTCCTACACATCTCCATCAAAACCATCTTCTTATTCTCTACAAATAAATGGGTTCAACTTTGTGTTTACTTAATGAAAATTCTGATGAAATACAAGCTGATACATCCAAAGCTCTTTTACTAGAAACAATACAATAAAATTCAGATGACACATGGCTCAAAAATTATACTGAATTATCTTCTATAACCATTGACAATAGGGAAGAGAAAGGAAACACTCACAAGAGAGCCCATTTCTGGATTCCAGTAGGCCTGTTTTTTGCCTCTGGAGGGTCCAGAGGCTTTCCTGGAGCCTCCAGGAGAGCGAAAACAGTCTCCCCTGGCCCTCCAGAGGCCAGAAATAGCCCAATTCTAGACTTCCAGTAGGCCCATTTTTGGCCCTCCCAGAGCCTCTACGCAAGCCCTCTCCTTATTTGGTATCCAAAACAGGCCACATGGAGACTCCTGGGAGGGGAGGGGAAGCATGGGCATGCATGCGCATCTCCCACATGCATGGGAGAGACCTGAAAATCAGCTGGCCAGTGAGAGGTGTGCATATGCGCAGTGGAGCTGATCTAGAGTGACAGCTTGCATGCCCACAGAAATGGCTCCACATGCCACCTGTGGGACAGATGCCATAGGTTCGCCATCATGGTATTAAGCAATAGCAATAATATTTAAACTTATATACCACGCCATAGTACAGCTCTCTGTGATGGGTTTGCAAAGTCAGCATATTGCCCTCAACAATCTGGGTCCTCATTCTACCAACCTCAGAAGGATGGAAGGCTGAGCCTGTCAGGATCAAACTCCTGGCTGTGGGCAAAGTTATCCAGCAGTATTGCATTCTGCAGTATACTGCACTGTGCCACCAGAATTTGGTTTATGATTAATCTCAACCAGAAAATGCTCTGTTTTACACATTGAAAAAAAGAATCTAATCACTAAATACAAACTCTATGGACATTACCTTACAGATGATCCCCACCCTGTCAAAGACCTTGGAGTTTTCATATCCAATGATCTAAGTGCCAAAGCCCACTGCAACTACATCGCAAAAAAGGCTTTAAGAGTTGTAAACCTAATCTTACGTAGCTTCTTCTCCAGAAACACTACACTACTAACCAGAGCTTATAAAACATTTGCTAGACCAATTCTTGAATACAGCTTGCCTGTCTGGAACCCATACCACATTTCAGACATCAATATGATTGAACGTGTCCCGAAATATTTTACAAGAAGAGTTCTCCACTGCTCTGAATACAACAAAATACCTTATGCCACCAGACTTGAAATCTTGGGTTTAGAAAACTTAGAACTCTGCTGCCTTCAACAGGACCTGTGTTTAACTCATAGAATCATTTATTGCAATGTCCTTCCTGTTGAAGCTACTTCAGCTTCAATCACAACAATACAAGAGCAAACAATAGATTTAAACTTAATGTTAACCGCTTCAATCTTGATTGCAGAAAATATGACTTCTGTAACAGAGTTATTAGTGCTTGGAACACACTACCTGACTCTGTGGTCTCTTCTCAAAATCCCCAAAGCTTTAACCAAAAACTGTCTACTATTGACCTCACCCCATTCCTAAGATGTCTGTAAGGGGCGTGCATAAGAGCACAAACATGCCTACCATTCCTGTCCTATTGTTTCCTTTCATTATATCCAATTAATATAGTTATTACATGCTTATGCTTATATATATATGCTTATATATTATATAGTTACTTTCATGCTTATGCTTATATATACTGTTGTGACAAAATAAATAAATAAATAAATAAAATAAAATAAAATAAAATAAACTTATCCTTGTGTTTAAGAAACTTCCTGACTGTTTATATATGTGTTCCTAATGTAAAACAAACTTTTCAAAATTAAAATTAAAATTAAAAAATGTTTCGATCAACTATGAACAAGGATAGATTAACGCATCTGGCTATATTGTCTATGAATATGCAAACAAAATCTATTTTAATGCATATGTTAATCTTTAAACAGTAACAATGATATTTAATACTGCACCAGACCAAAATGTAAGTATATTTTTCCTTTTTTAAAATAAATATACATCAATGTAATTACAAAGTACTAATCCATTACTTTTTTCCCTCTTTTGTACTTTAATATTTATTAGTTATTTACTGAGATGATGATATCATTTAATATAAGAAAAGTTTCACTGTTTGTATTTCTTTTTCAGTTACTATTGTTATCTGCTTCGTTTCATGGCTATTACTAAAAATGTTATTCAATATTTTAGCATACATTAAGTGTTGTGTTTTTTTTTTTGTTTACATTTATACCCCGCCCTTCTCCGAAGACTCAGGGCGGCTTACAGTGTATAAGGCAATAGTCTCATTCTATTTGTATATTTTTACAAAGTCAACTTATTGCCCCCCCAACAATCTGGGTCCTCATTTTACCTACCTTATAAAGGATGGAAGGCTGAGTCAACCTTGGGCCGGGCTTGAACCTGCAGTAATTGCAGGCTTTGTGTTCTTAATAACAGGCTTTACCAGCCTGAGCTATTCCGGCCCAGCGTTATATGAATGGCACATTGTAGTGATTGTTGCTCACATTGACAGGGCTGATAATTGTCATTTGTAGATTACTGTGTAGTTACTATATGCTGAAAGGCTTTCAAAAATGGACATACTTGTATATGTATGGGTAAATGATTGAATTTTCTTGATACTGTCACTATAATAAAGTTAGATACAAAGCCCTGTGCTGGATGCAAAGTGACAGCCAACACAGATACAAAAGTGAGAATAAGAGGAGGAAAATCAAAGAACATTTCTAATATTGCTGCAGGGGGAAGCACCTTGTGTCTTGGAAATTAAATATGATTAGCCCTAGTTAGGATTCGGATGAGAGAGCAACTGAAATTATTATCTATAGAGATTCTCAGTCATGGTTGTCCCAAAAATACTTTTGCAAAAGGCAACTGGACTTTTCTTGTTTTCCCTTGAAGACATTTTGCTTCTCATTCAAGGAGCTTCTTCGGTTTTGGATGAGAAGTAAAATGTTTTCAAGGAAAAACAAAGGAAGTCCAATTGCCTTTTAAAAAAGCATCTTTGGGACAACTGAAATTATTGGGATTGATGGCTAAACTGAAAAGTTTTTTTAAAACTTCAGAAGGCTGTGGCAAGCCATTCCTAACACCGTTGAATAGATGGATGGATGTGTAAATCCTAGCCAGTCTTGACTCCCGGTTGGTTGTCTTTACCCTTAACTGTTACTGATACGACTAATGATGATCTCTGCTTCCAAGGCAAGGTTGATTCTTTCCCTCTCCCTGGGGAATACCTGGTAAATTAGTCTCTTATCATTTCTCTATTCATCATAAAATAAGATGGAATGGGAGTGGGATATCTCAGCTCTTTAGACTGAATTTCTATATGGTGTAAAAGTAAAATTACAATGTAGATGTTGAACTGAAAAATAGAATATAAGACTTGCACAGTATTTAGAATGCAAATGTGGAGAGGAATATTTTGCATTGTGTTCTTTTCAGTAATCATTTAAAGAGACAGATTTGTGTTGTGCAGTTGCATTTGTTTGGGATTATGTTACTTAGCCACTGGATGATATTAGTTCAATGCATCAAAGGCCATTCATTAGTAGAATATCTTGTAATTGGAGATAATGCCCTATTCATTCATCCTTTGGTATGCGAGTATTAAGTTTTATCAGAGTATTATTTTCTTACTTGCCAGAAAGAAAACAACATTAGAAACAGCAGAGACCTTCCTCAATCAGGAAGGAGATGCCGCTGGACAGAAGCCATTAACCAGCCTCTACAATTGCCCTGACCCTGTAAAGAGTTTGCTAGATGGATTCCCAAGCAGCAGCAGAGACGAAAAAGGAAATGCCTTTGCAGTTTAAAATCCATTCTGCTTCATTAATCCAGTTCAGGCTCTATAGATACCCAATCAGTTTTCTGTCTTAGAAAGTGGAAGTGGTGAATAATGAAATAGGTGAGAAGGAAGAAGGAAAATCATTCAAGCCAAACCTCCTCAAGGTCTTGAATTAGCATATCAAAATGGTATTCACAATTACCAGTAGAGCAGAAATAGTTATCACATGTCTAATTTCTTGACGTGTTCATGGAGAACAGAGACAAAAGACCCAGATGCAAGCAACTTATAATGAGCCAGAACAAACCTTTCTCAATATAAGGGCCATTTAAATTCCTATTCTGTATAGCTGCATTTGCCAGCAATATTCCCCTGAAGTAAGATTTTCAAACCACAAAGGAAGTGACTTTGATTATTTTGTCACATCACATTTATTAATTAAGCAAAGTAATCAAACACAGGCAATTTCTTGGTAACTTTCTTTACACTAAGTGACAACCCTACTAATTATGCCATTTCCCAGCCTAGAGTGCTTTTACCTCAGAATTTGTTCAGCATACCATTTTTGTTCTACAGGTGAAACTTGAAAAATTAGAATATCATGCAAAAGTTCATTTATTTCAGTAATGCAACTTAAAAGGTGAAACTAATATATGAGATAGATTCATTACATGCAAAGTGAGATAGTTCAAGCCTTGATTTGTCATAATTTTGATGATTATGGTTTATAGTTCATGAAACCCCAAATTCACAATCTCAGAAAATTAGAATATCACATGAAATCAATAAAACAAGGTTTGTAAATAGAACAATATCGGACCTCTGAAAAGTATAAGCATGCATATGTACTCAGTACTTGGTTTGGCCCACTTTTGCATCAATTACTGCCTCAATGTGGCGTGGCATGGATGCTATCAGCCTGTGGCACTGCTGAAGTGTTATGGAAGACCAGGATGCTTCTTCTGCATTGTTCGGTCTCATGTCTCTCATCTTTCTCTTGGCAATGCCCTATAGATTCTCTATGGGGTTCAGGTCAGGCGAGTTTGCTGGCCAATCAAGCACAGTAATCCCATGGGCATTGCACTAGGTTTTTGTACTTTTGGCAGTGTGGGCAGGTGCCAAATCCTGCTGGAAAATGAAGTCAGCATCCCCATAAAGCTCATCTGTGGAAGGAAGCATGAAGTGCTCCAGAATCTCCTGGTAGACGGCTGCGTTGACCCTGGACTTAATGAAGCACAGTGGACCAACACCAGCAGATGACATGGCTCCCCAAATCAACACAAACTGTGGAAACATCACACTGGACTTCAAGCATCTTGCAGTGTGTGCCTCTCCATTCTTCCTCCAGACTCTGGGGTCTTGGTTTCCAAATGAGATGCAAAAGTTGCTCTCATCAGAAGAGAGGACTTTGGACCACTGAGCAACAGACCAGTTCTTTTTTTCTTTAGCCCAGGTAAAATACTTCTGATGTTTTTTGTTGTTCAGGAGCAGCTTGACAAGAGGAATATGACATGTCCAGGATCCATCTGTGTGTGGTGGCTCTTGATGCACTGACTCCAGCCTCAGTCCACTCCTTGTGAAAATCCCCAACACTTTTGAATGGCCTTTTCCTGACAATCCTCTCCAGGCTGCGATCATTCCTGCTGCTTATGCACCTTTTTCTTCCACACTTTTCCCTTCCACATAACTTTCCATTAGAATAGAATAGAACAGAATAGAACAGAACAGAATAGAATAGAATTTATTGGCCAAGTGTGATTGGACACACAAGGAATTTGTCTTGGTGCATATGCTTTCAGTGTACATAAAAGAAAAGATACCTTCATCAAGGTACAACATTTACAACACAAATGATAATCATAGGGTACAATTTAACACTTAATGATACAACACTTAATGATAATCATAGGGTACAAATAAGCAATCAGGAACAATCAATATCAATATAAATCATAAGGATTACCGGCAACAAAGTTACAGTCATGCAGTCATAAAGTGGAAACAGATTGGTGATGGGAATGATGAGAAGATTAATAGTAGTGCAGATTTAGTAAATAGTTTGACAGTGTTGAGGGAATTATTTGTTTAGCAGAGTGATGGCCTTCAGGAAAAAACTGTTTTTGTGTCTAGTTGTTTTGGTGTGCAGTGCTCTATATTGTCGTTTTGAGGGTAGGAGTTGAAACAGTTTATGTCCAGGATGTGAGGGATCTGTAAATATTTTCACAGCCCTCTTCTTGATTCGTGCATTATACAGGTCCTCAATGGAAGGCAGGTTGGTAGCAATTGTTTTTTCTGCAGGTCTAATTATCCTCTGAAGTCTGTGTCTTTCTTGTTGGATTGCAGAACCAAACCAGACAGTTATAGAGGTGCAAATGACAGACTCAATAATTCCTCTGTAGAACTGGATCAGCAGCTCCTTGGGCAGTTTGAGCTTTCTGAGCTGGCACAGAAAGAACATTCTTTGTTGTGCTTTTTTGATGATGTTTTTGATGTTAGCTGTCTATTTTAGATCTTGCGATATGACAGAACCTAGAAATTTGAAGGTTTCTACTGTTGATACTGTGTTGTCTAATATTGTGAGAGGTGGAAGTATGCAAGGGTTTCTCCTAAAGTCTACTACCATTTCTACAATTTTGAGTGTGTTCAGTTCCAGATTGTTTTGGTCGCACCATAAGGCTAGTCATTTGACTCTCGTCTATATGCAGATTCGTCATTGTCTCGAATAAGACCAATCACTGTTATGTCATCTGTGAACTTCAGTAGTTTAACAGATGGATCGTTGGAAATGCAGTCATTGGTATACAGAGAGAAGAGAAGTGGGGAGAACACACAGCCTTGGGGGGCCCCTGTGCTAGTTGTAGAGGTATCTGATATGATCCTGCTTAGCTTCACCTGCTGCTTCCTGTTTGTTAGGATTAATGTGCTTTGATATAGCACTTTGGGAACATCCAACTTCTTTTGCAATTACCTTTTGAGGCTTTCCCTCCTTATGGAGGTGTCAATGATGGTTTTCTGCACAACTGTCAGGTCAGTAGTCTTTCCCATGATTGTGATTCCTACTGAACCAGACTGACGGACCATTTAAAGGCTCAGGAACCCTTTGCAGGTGTTATGGCTTAATTAGCTGATTAGGGTGTGACACTTTGTGCCTAGAATATTGAACCTTTTCACAATATTCTAATTTTCTGAGATTGTGAATTTGAGGTTTTCATGACCTGTAAGCCATAATCATCAAAATTATGACAAATCAAGGCTTGAACTATCTCGCTTTGCATGTAATGAGTCTATCTCATATATTAGTTTCACCTTTTAAGTTGCATTACTGAAATAAATGAACTTTTGCACGATATTCTAATTTTTTGAGTTTCACCTGTAGGTGGAATTATTGTTAATGCATGAAATAATCCATAAAAACATCCTTCTTTGATTATATCCATTTTGAGCATTTTTAAAATGCTGCTCAGACTCAACTTTTTTCAAAAATATATGTTTATATACTTATGACTTGTATTCTCAACCTACTATGGGAATGCATTTTCAGCACTCTCTAATAAAGGCAAAGATATAACTACAACTTCTTTTTGATACATTTCTGTCAGCTAGGTAATGCTACAAACCTTTGAATGAATATCAAGGTTTGTAGGGGATTGCACATGTAATTAGCTGAAGAGCCTTGCAGACTTCTCTTTGTAAGAAAGAATCAGTCTTCAACCTTAATTATTTGGCTACTGTCTCTCTTCACTGCTATAGAAACAAATCATCATCATCATCATCAAAAAAATATTTCACATATCTGTGAAATGACAGATGATTATTTTTCTTCCATTGTTGTAAATAACACTGGTGCGGATTCAATGAACACCACTTCAAAGTAACAAGCTGAAAACTGTAGCTTTAGCTAATTTAGTCATTGTGTCTTCTTTTTAGCTGAATCTAGTGCAAAAATGTTTCACATAATTATCACTCACGTGAAATACTTTTTTCATTCTAAATAGAAGACTTCATATACATTCCATGTAGTAAGAATCTTTTATTTATTTCGACTCTCTCTAAAAATGTCTATATTTGTCTTGTCTCAGTAGGCAATCTGAGCAGTTGGCCAAAAAAAACTAGGTGACTTTGGCATACCTTATAAAATTTTTGTGGGAATAACATGGGAAGAAGGAGGACTAGACATGTAGGTTTCTGCTCCATGATGAAAGGTGTGATAGAAACAAACAAACAAAAAGATCTTTGTCTGGATTTGGATCCAAAATGAGCTGGGAATAACAGAGCAATATTACCGTCCAACAATATTATAGGGCCTCTATATATAATTATATTAATAGGGCCTCTGTGGCTCAGACTGGTAAGACAGTCTGTTATTAACAGCAGCTGCTTGCAATTATTGCAGGTTCAAGCCCCACCAGGCCCAAGGTTGACTTAACCTTCCATCCTTTATAAGGTAGGTAAAATGAGGACCCAGATTGTTGGGGGCAATAAGTTGACTTTGTATATAATATACAAATGGATGAAGACTATTGCTTGACATAATGTAAGCCGCCCTGAGTCTTCGGAAGGGATATAAAAGCAAATAAAGGTGGGATATAAATGCAAATAAAAAAAATATATTGGCCAGTGGCATCTGATGGTAAAATGGCATTATTTTCCCCTTTTTATTTGAACTTCAGTAGATGCATTGAACAAAAATGGCTTTCCTGTTACTTGGCCACCATTTTACCTTTGTTTGATATCTACCCACCAGCCAAAAATGTTGATGCTGGTGCTACTGTCATGAACTGTCACTATCCATGAAATTAGCAGGATTGACCTTAGCTTGAAGGAAACTTTAGTTTTGGATAGCCATGCTGTAGGAATCCCCTCCTGATCAGATAATTGTTTTTATTTGTACACAGACCTCTCAAAAAAAAAAAAAAAACCCACACATATTTTTTTATATATATTGGCAGATGTCACAACAATAAAATTGTCCTATTTCTCCCTCCCCGCCACTACTTCTCTTTCTACCTTCACCTCCATGTTCACATCTTCCTCCTCTTTGCAAGGTATTAATAAGTTCTGACCTTGCAATTTAAGAGGCAACAGATCTCACATCTCTGCAGATAAGACTCAGAATGAGCAGGGCCTTTTGTAGGATAAGTGTGCAGATCTTGAACAGTCAGCAATCAGCCACCTGTTGCAGAAGGACAGCAGCAAACTAAGTCACCTGACCTAGAGCCTGAGCAAGAAAAGATTCTCAGCCCTTTTATGAATTGAAAAAAACCAATGAGCAGGATTGAGATGTTCGATGAGGCTCCTTGAAAGACAGAGGCAGTGTCCCAGGAAAATAAGCATGCTATGAAAGAACATGTTGGAAGTCACTTTTTGTTAGTAAACAACTTTCTATAGACCTCACTCCCTGAATATTTCCAATTCCCTTTGGACTGGTACAAAGATCAGCGGTGGTGCAGTGGTTAGAGTGCAGTACTGCAGGCTACTTCTGCTGATCACCGGCTGCCAGCAGTTTGGCAGATCGAATCTCACCAGGTTCAAGGTTGACTCAGCCTTCCATCCTTCTGAGGTGGGTAAAATGAGAAGCCAGATTGTTGGGGGCAATATGCTGACTCTGTAAACCGCTTAGAGAGGGATGTAAAGCACTATAAAGAGGTACATAAGTCTAAGTGCTATTGCTATTATTTATTTAATTTTAAATTAATTTAAATTAAATTTTATGCCACCCAACTCCCTTACAAGGTGACTCTGGGCTTATACTTGGCTGTGATTCTAGGTCTCAGTTTGTCTGCAAGGAAACTTTGAGGCAAGCTTCGTTTGTTTTCCGGAGCTCTTGCATTTTCTCTGTCCAGAGAGAATTTATAGGTGCCATAAAGCACCCTGATCTAAGTGCTGGCATAGATAGGTAGCATCTCAGGTGACCTATGGTACTTTAAATCTTATTGGGATGAATCAGCTTATCATAAAGTGTGTTGCCTTTATATCTTACTAAAGCCACAGGAGAAGCAATGTAAACATGGATCAAAAATTATGTATAAGATGTGAAAAATATGATTCACCACTGGAATGTTGATAATCCTCTAATGAATGCAGAATAATGATTCTAAGACAATTGAGCTCTTGAGGAGAAGAAAGATAAAAATGATCGTTTTTGGCCGTTGTATTTCCTTTAAAGGAAACATTTGAAATTAATACCTTTTATTACAAGTCAACATTGTGTTCATTATTTCTTTAGATGCCTTCCATAAAGATAAAGGTTCCCCTCGCACATACGTGCTAGTCGTTGCCGATTCTAGTGGGTGGTGCTCATCTCTGTTTCAAAGCCGAAAAGCCAGCGCTGTCCGAATATGTCTCCATGGTCATGTGGCCGGCATGACTCAACGCCAAAGGAAGCTGTTACCTTCCCACCAAAGGTGGTCCCTATTTTTTCTACTTGCATTTTTACATGCTTTCGAAACTGCTAGGTTGGCAGAAGCTAGGACAAGTAACGGGAGCTCACCCTGTTACACGGCAGCACTAGGGATTCGAACCACCGAGCTGCCAACCTTTCAATCGACAAGCTCAACCTAGCCCCTGAGCCACCGCATCCCTATGCCTTCCTTATACTGATCCGTTTGGATAGGAATGTTTCTCTCTTTCTATGCCTGGCATGCTAGTGAAGATTTAGATGACAAGAAATAAAATGAAATGCAATCTTAGAACAGAAACAAAATGCTTGAGTTCCAAAGTTTTTTATGAAAACTTGCAGGAACTGGGTATATCTAGTTTAATGAAAAGAAGGACTAGGAATGACATGATAGCAGTGTTCCGATATCTCAGGGGTTGCCACAAAGAAGAGGGAGTCAAACTATTCTCCAAAGTACCTGAGGGCAGGACAAGAAGCAATGGGTGGAAACTAATCAAGGAGAGAAGCAACTTAGAACTAAGGAGAAATTTCCTGACAGTTAGAACAATTAATCAGTGGAACAACTTGCCTCCAGAAGTTGTGAATGCTCCAACACTGGACATTTTTAAGAAGATGTTGGATAACAATTTGTCTGAAGCAGGGGTGAAGTTCAAAAATTTTCCCCTACTGGTTCTGTGGGCGTGGCTTGGTGGGCATGGCAGGGGAAGGATATTGCAAAATCCCTATTTCCTCCCCACTCTGGGGCCAGCCAGAGGTGGTTCTTTGAACAACTCAAAATTTCCGCTACCAGTTCTCCAGAACCTGTTAGAACCTGCAGGTCTGAAGTGGTGTAGGGTTTTCTGCCTAAGCTGGGGGTTGGATTAGAAGACCTCCAAGGTCCCTTCCAACTCTGTTATTCTATTCTATTTCTATTTGAAATAAGAAAGAATGCAAGATATTTTTTTTTAAAAAAATAGCTACCTCGGTTCGGGGGCTGAATGAATGGTAGAAAACTGAACATAAATCCTAACACAGACACAGCCCTCTAGATGAGTGGCTACTAGGTCTGAAAATTGCCTGTCTTGGGTATGATTAGATTTTCTCTGAAAGAATCTGTTCCAATTCTGGGAAATCATAACTGTTATGGAGTTCCATTAATATTACCATTGATATTGCACCCCAAGAGTACGCACCAATGAGATCAGACTGTATAGTTTCAATATTATATCATCCAATTAACATTCATATATAACTTAAACCCAGTTTACTGTACTAGTTTCATTCTTATCAGTCAGTTCAGTGAAATCTTTGACTCAACCCATGTATTCCTATGTCCTACTGCAATGATTATGGTAGTCAATCTGAATTATGTAGGGCTACCACAGGGGCTGGACCATGAGATGGCAGGAAGAAGTATTTTATGGATGTCATTGCACACTCATCTAGTTTTTTGAAGATACGACAGAAGGTGTACCTGGCGAAGGAATGGGGAAAAATCCCAGTATTAGTGCCATGATTACTCATGGGGAGAGAGCAGTTAATTCTGGAGAGAAGCCCAAATTAAGAGACTGCACAGTTCTGAGCTGGATAGGGGATGGAAGAAGAGGTTCAGCATAGCCACACCCTAGAATCTCTTAGGATAAATCTATTAGTTAGAACAGTGTTTCTTGAACTTGGCCACTTGAAGATGGACTTCAATTCCCAGCTGGCTGGAGAATTCTTGGAGTTGAAGTCAACACATCTTCAAGTGGCCGAGTTTGAGAAACACTGAGTCACAGCTTTAGTCTGGCAAGATTCTGTTAGATTTAAGCAAATAAAGGATTAGACTTGATTGGATTTCACTGTGTTGTCTTTGGGCTTGGGCCTGACAGCCAGCCAGATCATGTAGCCATAAATTATTTGTAATCACAATAATGATATATATTTTTTAATTCTTCCTTGTCTTCACTTTTTTTTATTGTTTTGCAACACATCAATATGAAAATATGGTTTCTCAAACTTGGCAGTGCTGTGACCCACTAAAATGATAAATGGATTTGTGAAACTCTTTCACCTCATGTATAAAATTAATGATTTCTTTGGAGACAGAGTTGGGAAATAAATATAACATTTTGAATAAATATACTAGATAACTTGGGACCCATTGGGCCATCATTTCATTATTATCCATCATTATTTTCATTATTATTAATGTAGTGGGAGTGGGTGTTGGCTTGACTTCAGCTAACCACCCTTTAGTAGCTGATAGTGAGACAGATCTACCCATCCTCCAGAGGACCAGTCCATTGATCCTCTGAGAAATGGCCCAACAAAACAGCAACATAGACATGACCACAAATGTGCCAAATTTAAATGCCACGGGTCCCAGATTTTGGATGCATTCTGTAAGTTGGCCCATTTGAAACATTTTGGTTCAAAAATTGTTGACCTATGTTGCACTCTTTCTCCCAGTTCTTCTTCTTCAAAATAATCACAGAACTTTGCAATGTTCTAAAATAACAGAACTTTGAAAGCAACCATTGAAACAATGAAATTAAAAACTATACAGGTTTTAGTGACTACAATTTAGACCAGTAATTTGGCCATTAAACAAAACAGCCACTAAGTGAAATTATAATCGTCCTTATGATCTTACTTCAGCTTTCCTTTGCTTTATGGACCTACACTGTACAAAGATTGTAAATGTGAGGATTGTCTGCAAATTGTAATTTTTCATGACCACCATAACTGTGAACAATTGCTAAACAAGGCAGTCGCTAAACAAAGACTACCTGTATAAGCTACATACACACACACACAAACACACACACCAGGGGTGAAATGCTACTGGTTCAGACCAGTTCTCCTGAACTGATAGTAAAAAATGCTACTGGTTTGGGCGAACCGGTATTTCCAACAATCAGCTGGGCGATGATCAGCTGTGATACACAATTTATATTAGCTACAATCGTCAGATTTCCTGCTTTCTACATAATCTAAATTGCGTGGCACAGCAGATTCCCTCCCCTCGCTGTTCTACTTAACTTTGCAGACTCGGAAGGCTTCAAAATGTTCCTTTTTTAGCGCTGCACAGGTGTGCCTCAAGCTAGCAGACTCACAGAACCGGTAGCACACTTCAGAGGATTTCACCACTGACACATACCCACACACCCCTATGTGTAAAATATAATGGGAAAGATAAAGTGCCTTACTTTTGCAAAAAAACTGAAATCTGGATTGTATTTCTGAGGGCTGTTCTCACTTCTAATTCCACATTTATTTTGGATTTTTATAGCACTAACTGTAGACAATTCTGACTTTGCTGCTGGCAGAATGGAAGGGAGTTCTGACAGTGATCCAGCTTTGGGGTGTATGCCATATGAGATTTGCTCACTGCAGAGAACCACTGAGATGACCTTGGAGGAATAAAGTGACAGTTAGGAAAACATGATTTAAGTCCAAGAAAAGAAGAGAATGTTAGAAAGACACTTAATCTGACTTTGCCTTAACTCTCTTTGGTGCGAAAGGGAGGGAGGAAAAATTCTGTCAAGCTTCCATGGTTCTGTTACTGTATCTTATACCAATAGGAATCTGGTATTTCTGACTGACTCCATTTCCTGACCTGCCAGACCTGAAAAGTTGACACATACCGAAAGCTAATGCCCTGTCTGACTATACTCACTTTCCTCTTAATTTTACGTATAGAAACCAGGAGAGGAAACATAGGAAATTATATGATCCAAAAAAATCTAGAAGAGTTGACACAAATGATAATACTAGGAAAAATGTGAAGAAACATATGCACAAATTTTGTTACAGTCTTCTATCTGCAGTGTGGAAACTGATGTAAAAATGAAAATCTAAGTAAAAATTTAATTAAGAAATTGAGGGAAATTAGCAAGAAACATCCACGATTGGGATTATATGAAACACTTAACCCTTTATTTTCAAAAAGCTACTTGCTGAATTATTTTTTTTACTTCTTTTTGAGGGAGTTATTTACTAGATGGTCAATATTGTCAACATATTCTTTATTCAAGATTGTTCATAAGAAACCTTTGAACAGGAACCGATGTGAATCAAAGTAAACTTAAATATATATTTTATTATGTTGCATAGTATCCAAAGATCTATAGTATATGCTGTAGTATATATTGTGTAATATATTAATATATCCAAAAATCAAATTATATCGTATCTAAAAATCCAGTTTGTTGTAGTGGTTAAGACATCAGGCTAGAACTGGGAGACCATGAGTTCTACTCTCACTTTAGGCACCAAGCCAGTTGGGTGACCTTGGGTTAGTGACTTTCTCTTAGCCCTAGAAAAGAGGCAATAGTAAACTTTGCCAAGAAAGGTCCAGGGACTGCAGGACTATCCAGCTAGTCTCTGAGAAATAGTCATGGTTGAACAACAGGAATAAAAAAACCTCAAAACCTACAACTCGGTTTTGTAGAGAAGTGCATCTTTGGTTTAAGTGTCTTAGATGAGCAAATATTTTTTTAAAAAATCTCAATATTACTTTTCTCACAATTCAATATTGTCAGAGTTGTTGCAGCACACACAGGCAGACTATTAAGCAGGATTTAAAAACATCTTTATATACATAACAACACATAAGGTATACAATACCCTTGTAGGTTTTTCCACGTTGTAGAGAAGAGTACAAGTACAAAATGGAAGCACAAAATGGAGAAGGCAAAATGGAAGAGAGAGAGAAGCTAGTCCCCTCAAGCTTATATACAGAACAGTTAAGCTACACCCAGGCTCCAAATTGTCTCTTATGGTCCCATACAACAAATACTACGTTTCAGTTACCAAACATCCCTCATTGGCTGACTTGTTGCTATGCCCTATTCCAGTTCATAAATATACTCTGATAGATATGTATGCAATTTTCCAATATATAATTTGGTAAAACTCTAGTTTCAAATGTTTCATAAGCTTTTTCTTCCCTGTTCTCTCAGAAAGAGACTCCATTCTTGAATTGGTATGCTAAAGATGAGTAGATGGATAGAGAGTAATTGGTTGGAGGCAAATAAACAAAAATGGGAAGAATATACTGAAATCCTATGCTAGATACTCTAGTACTAGAAAATGAATTTAGATCTGATCACTACAAGTCAGAAGACATAAGAAATGATGGAATAGCCACAGAAATATGGCAAGCATTAGAAGAAAAATCATTCAAGGTTCTATCCAAGCTACACTAGCAAATGTAGAGAATAATACAGTGGCCAACACACTGGAAGAAGTTAATCTATTAAAATACCCCAAAAGAGAAAGAAAAGTGTGTAGACCACTATACAAGAACCACAATTTTACTTGCTAGTAAAATAATATTTAGAACCACCCCACACAAATTAGAGCCCTGCATAGAAAAAGAGTTACCAGATGTTTAAGCTGACTTGAGAAAAGGCTGAGGAACATGAGCTAATATTGCTGATGCATACTGGATAACTGAAAAAGCCAAAGAATACCAAAAAGAAATCACTGTGTGCTTCATTGATTTTAGAAAGTCTTTGTGCTGATTGTGATGGAATATGGTTAGAAAAATGAGAAATCTATATCTCATTGTTCTAATGTGTTACATTATATATATATAGATCAGGAGACCATGACAGAAAATGGTGAAATAGACTGTTTCAGGTTGTCAAAAGAGTGAATCAAGGCTGCATACTTTCCGTTCATTTTTCCACCTATATGTGGATTATTTATGATGGAAGTTGAATTGGAAAAAGATGAGCATGGTTTTAAAAACTGAAATGATCAAGCTCAGATTATCCTACTTTTGACACATTACGAGACGACCTAGCTCTGATGACATGAAAGCTATTATTTCTTTGAATATATATATACAGATGTACCACATATGAGTTTGCTGTTGTAGGAAGGTGAAATACTATACAACGCTGTTACAAACCTAGGTCTTGAACAGTTAGTAACTAACAATACAAAACTCAACAACTGCCTTGACCTCATCTTTTGCAATAACACAAACTCAATTTATGGATTACAAATAAAAGAACCCTTTTCCAACAGCAACCACTGCATGATAGACTTTTGTCTCAATATACGCCCTCACATAAATCGTCATAATAATAGTACTCCTAACTACAATTTCAAAAAAGCCAACTATGACCTTATAAACAACGACCTCTCATCTCTTGACTGGCAAAATCTGTTCTCAACCTGTATCACTGCCGATGATCACTAAAAAGTTTTCCTACTTGAAATCAAGAGAATCATTAAACTGGAGACGACTTCCGGTATCCGGTGGCAACGGACGTCTGGAAGGCTTCTCCTGCCTCCAGTGTCCGAATCCGGCCGCCGCCGAGGCCCTTAGGGGCCAGGTGTTCCGAAAAGGACACCTGCCGCACGGACGGCTCGCCAGGGGTCTCCCAGCCGATATACAGGACTGGGGGACCGATGCTGGCGTCTAGGCTCGGCGGGGTTCGAGGCCACAGGCCGCGCCATTATTTTGGTCGTCGCCTGGGCCGCTGTGCTCGTGACACCGGGCTTTGGATTTATAATTGCAGCAGCCTGGTGGTGAACAGGGAACGGAGAAGAATTGAGGAATGAAGAAGGGAAGGGGATATCGGCAAATGTGAGTGGAGTACTCCGGAGTGCGGGGGGGTTTTTTCTCCCCTGCGACTGGAAGGAGTACGAATCACTTTGGAGAGAGGAGAACTTAAAATAACAAGATTACCGGTTTTGTGGAGCTCTGGAGAAAGAGGTGATGGAGAAATTTAGGAGGGAGGGTTTGAGGCCCCCCCTCCCTCTGGGGAACAATGGTGGCGTCCAGCTTCCGCCTTCACTATGAGAATCTTGATGACATCACTTCCCTTCGGCTTCCTGGTTGACTAACTGTACTCTGGACTCGTTGCTCCTGTGAGTGCCCCCTGGTGGATCCGGAGGAAATTATAAGGATACTGTGCTTGCCTGAGGATTTTAAAAATTTTTTTTTAAATGGCAAAAGGTCAGAGACCAACTGCTGGAGAAATGGAGAGAATTCTGGAAAAGTTATCTAATATGGACAAGAAACTGGATGAAATAAGAGCAGAAATTGTGACTATCCAAAAGGATTTAAAGGATACTCAACAAGTCTCAGCAGAAAATAAGCAGAAAGTGGAAGGTCTGGAGGGTGAGATGCGGGCAGTGCAGAAAAGAGGGGAGACGACAAGCAATGCTGTGCTTGGACTACAGATGGATAAAATGTCTTATTTTCTTAGGTTTCAAAATTTGGAAGAAGTGGACCAAGAAGACTTGAGAGATGTTGTGACTAAACTGTTGGGAGAATTTCTTGGGAGAGGTGTTGATTTTATGAATTGGGATGTGGATCGAGTTTATAGAGTTAATTCACAATATGCACGCATGCAGTTCCTAGAGAGGTTCATGTCAAATTTGTGAAAAGAGGCGAGATGAAATTCTTAGAAAACATAGGAGTGGGGCACTGACTTATAGGGGCAGGAGATAGCCATTCTGAGGCAGATTCCCAGACAGGTGCGTGAAATGAGAAAGAAATATTATTTTTATCAAGCAAATTGTACCAGAAGGAGTGGGCTTCAGATGGCTGATGCCAGAGGATTGATGATTTTCCGGGAGGGCATTACGAAAAAATTAGTACAATTGCGGAGGCTGCGGCCTACGTGGAGGAACACAAAGCCCTCCTGGATTTAGATGACCCAGGAATTGAAGAAGGGAGGTTATAGACCATGGGGCGGGCGGCTGCCGCTGTTGCGCCCTGGAGTTGGGTCAGGCTGAACCCAGAGTTCTGAGATCCAAAACTAGGAAGTGACAAAGATATTTGGTATTGTGTTGGTTTTCCTTATTCTCTTTCGTATGATATTCTAATTATTCTTGACCCTTCCTTATTGTGTAAGATTGAAACTTAGCTACTTCGTATCACCTGCTTGCCATATGGCTGTTGTATGTGTTTAAAATTTTGAGTAAAATTCTTATCATGTATAAGAAAAATGAAAATTTACCATACCTGATATGTATTTGCATAAATTTTTTTTTGACCAATAAAAACTTTTTATAATAAAAAAAAAAAAAAGAGAATCATTAAACTATATGTACCACAAATCACCACCAAAATCAAAAAAAGCAAATTACCTATATCAATAAAAAAGCTTCAATCCAAAAAAAAATCCTTCTGGAGAAGAAACAAAAAGGGATATGTAGCTAATTTCAAAAATCGCTATAGAAATATTTGCAACTAAATAAAATCTGAATGCACCATTTACCACACCAAGCAAGAAGAAGACCTTCTGCACACAAATTCCAATCGTGCTTTTTATAATTTTGTGAACAATAAACTTAAAGAATCAAAATCCATCCCACTACTAGAAGAATCTAACGGCAAAGAATGTAATGATGAAACAGTTAAAGCAAACCTCTTTAACACATTCTTTGGCTCAGTCTTTGTTAACAGTGATGGCTATATACAACATTCCCCAATCATACCAACAATGAGTACAGCGACTTAACACATATAGACTTCCCAGAAGATAATGTTGAAAAAGCTCTTCGCAACCTGAAACCATCTTTATCTATTGGGCCTGATGGACTATGTGCATACTTCTTAAAAAAACTTTCCACTAATATAGCAGAACCCCTAAGCATAATCTTTGATAAAGCTTTCACAACTAGTTGCCTTCCCAAACTTTGGTCTCTAGCCACATTCATCCCTATCTTCAAAAAAGGAGATCCCAGCCTAGTTGAAAATTACAGACCTATCTCTCTATGTTGTGTCTCATGCACAGTAATGGAATCTATCATAAGCCAATCCATTACACTCCACCTAGAAACAAAGAACCTACTCTCTAATAAACAATTTGGTTTCAGAAAAAAATTATCATGTAACTTACAACTTCTCCACTGCAAAAACATATGGATTACTAATCTTGATCAAGGCAAAGCTATAGATGCAATCTACATAGACTTCTGCAAAGCTTTTGACTCAGTAGTACATGATAAACTTCTTCTAAAATTAAAATCCTACAGGATTTCAAGACCTCTTCACAATTGGATAACTGCTTTCCTGTCAAACAGACAACAAGTGGTCAAAACTGGCAAGGCTCTATCAAATCCTGTTCCTGTCAAGAGTGGTGTTCCTCAAGGCAGCGTTCTTGGACCAATGCTATTCATACTATACATAAATGATCTCTGTGACCATATCTCAAGCTATTGTGTTCTCTTTGCTGATGATGTCAAACTATTTAACACCACCAACAATACTACTATCCTTCAAAAAGACCTTGACTTTGTATCCGATTGGTCTAAAACTTGGCAACTCCAAATCTCAACCAGCAAATGCTCAGTCTTACATATTGGAAAAAAGAACGCAAACACTAAGTACAAGTTTGATGGACATTACCTTACAGATGACCCCCACCCTGTTAAAGACCTTGGAGTTTTCATATCAAATGATCTAAATGCCAAAGCCCATTGCAACTACATAGCAAAAAAGGCTCTAAGAGTTGTAAACCTAATTTTGCATAGCTTCTTTTCCAAAAACTCTACACTACTAACCAGAGCATATAAAACATTTGCTAGATCTATTCTTGAATACAGCTCACCTGTCTGGAACCCATACCACATTTTTGACATCAACACAATTGAACGTGTCCAGAAATATTTTACAAGAAGAGTTCTCCACTCCTCTGAAAACAACAAAATACCTTATACTACAAGACTTGAAATCCTGGGTTTAGAAAACTTAGAACTCCGCCGACTCCGACAAGACCTATGCTGTTGTGCCTCGTCCTCCCTCCTCTCCTCAGCCGGGCCCCTCCCGTCTACACCCGGGCCTGTTATCAGACTCGGAGTCTGATAATGAAGATGAATGGCCTATCATGCCTCCAGCCCCCGGCCCTGGCCCCCTGCCTAGACAGGATGTCAGGAATGAACAAACAAACCTCACTCCTACAGTGTGTGAGCAGGGAGCCAGCCACGTGCTGGAATTAACGACAGCAGATTCAGCTGAAGAGAATTCACAGTGGGAGGATCCTCGCTTCCGGAGATCTGAGAGGTGACGCCAGCAGAAGGAAGGGAGGGGCAGGCCTGGATAAATGCTGAGTCATGGAGCCACACCCCATAGCCTATATAAAGGACCTGCTTGTAGCATTCCAACCTTGAGTCAAGCAAAGTCTCATCTAGTTTGCTGAAGTCACAACTTGGACTCCTGCCTGCCCTGAGAAACCTGGAAGGAATTTGGCAAAGCTGCAGAGGCTTCGTTGCCCCGCTTGATACGGACTTCCTAGACCCGGTCGTCGGAGGTGGGGGGACACGACATATGCTTAACTCATAGAATCATCTATTGCAATGTCCTTCCTGTTGAAGACGACTTCAGCTTCAGTCGCAATAATACAAGAGCAAACAATTTTTTTTTTAATTTGCATTTATATTCCGCCCTTCTCTGAAGACTCAGGGCGGCTTACACTATGTCAAGCAATAGTCTTCATCCATTTGTATATTATATACAAAGTCAATTTATTGCCCCCAACAATCTGGGTCCTCATTTTACCTACTTTTTAAAGGATGGAAGGCTGAGTCAACCTTGGGTCTGGTGGGACTTGAACCTGCAGTAATTGCAAGCAGCTGCTGTTAATAACAGACTGCATTAGTCTGTTGAGCCACCAGAGGCCCATAGATTTAAACTTAATGTTAACCGCTTCAATCTTGATTGCAGAAAATATGACTTCCGTAACAGAGTTATTAACACTTGGAACACACTACCTGACTCTGTGGTCTCTTCTCAAAATCCCAAAAGCTTTAACCAAAAACTGTCCACTATTGACCTCACCCCATTCCTAAGAGGACTATAAGGGGCATGCATAAGAGCATAAACACTAAGTACAAGTTTGATGGACATTACCTTACAGATGACCCCCACCCTGTTAAAGACCTTGGAGTTTTCATATCAAATGATCTAAGTGCCAAAGCCCATTGCAACTACATAGCAAAAAAGGCTCTAAGAGTTGTAAACCTAATTTTGCATAGCTTCTTTTCCAAAAACACTACACTACTAACCAGAGCATATAAAACATTTGCTAGATCTATTCTTGAATACAGCTCACCTGTCTGGAACCCATACCACATTTTTGACATCAACACAATTGAACGTGTCCAGAAATATTTTACAAGAAGAGTTCTCCACTCCTCTGAAAACAACAAAATACCTTATACTACAAGACTTGAAATCCTGGGTTTAGAAAACTTAGAACTCACGACTCCGACAAGACCTATGCTGTTGTGCCTCGTCCTCCCTCCTCTCCTCAGCCGGGCCCCTCCCGTCTACACCCGGGCCTGTTATCAGACTCGGAGTCTGATAATGAAGATGAATGGCCTGTCATGCCTCCAGCCCCCGGCCCTGGCCCCCTGCCTAGACAGGATGTCAGGAATGAACAAACAAACCTCACTCCTACAGTGTGTGAGCAGGGAGCCAGCCACGTGCTGGAATTAACGACAGCAGATTCAGCTGAAGAGAATTCACAGTGGGAGGATCCTCGCTTCCGGAGATCTGAGAGGTGACGCCAGCAGAAGGAAGGGAGGGGCAGGCCTGGATAAATGCTGAGTCATGGAGCCACACCCCATAGCCTATATAAAGGACCTGCTTGTAGCATTCCAACCTTGAGTCAAGCAAAGTCTCATCTAGTTTGCTGAAGTCACAACTTGGACTCCTGCCTGCCCTGAGAAACCTGGAAGGAATTTGGCAAAGCTGCAGAGGCTTCGTTGCCCCGCTTGATACGGACTTCCTAGACCCGGTCGTCGGAGGGGGGGACACACGACATATGCTTAACTCATAGAATCATTGCAATGTCCTTCTTGTTGAAGACGACTTCAGCTTCAGTCGCAATAATACAAGAGCAAACAATTTTTTTTTTATTTGCATTTATATTCCGCCCTTCTCTGAAGACTCAGGGCGGCTTACACTATGTCAAGCAATAGTCTTCATCCATTTGTATATTATATACAAAGTCAATTTATTGCCCCCAACAATCTGGGTCCTCATTTTACCTACTTTATAAAGGATGGAAGGCTGAGTCAACCTTGGGTCTGGTGGGACTTGAACCTGCAGTAATTGCAAGCAGCTGCTGTTAATAACAGACTGCATTAGTCTGTTGAGCCACCAGAGGCCCATAGATTTAAACTTAATGTTAACCGCTTCAATCTTGATTGCAGAAAATATGACTTCCGTAACAGAGTTATTAACACTTGGAACACACTACCTGACTCTGTGGTCTCTTCTCAAAATCCCAAAAGCTTTAACCAAAAACTGTCCACTATTGACCTCACCCCATTCCTAAGAGGACTATAAGGGGCATGCATAAGAGCATAAAAGGGCCTACCATTCCTGTCCTATTGTTTCCTTTCATTATATCAAATTAATATAGTTATTGCATACTTTTGCTCATATATATGCTTATATGATATGTAGTTATTTTATGTTGATGCTTGTGTATATTGTTGTGACAAAATAAAATAAAATAAAATAAAATAAAAAGTTATGGAAGGGTAACAAGTCCCTTGAGAGGAGGGAGTATTAAGAGATACAGTACCTGGTTTCTCTTCTCATCAAACTTGCTTTCTACAATGGAGACTTTCCTAAGCTATATCTTTCTCACCTGTAGTATGTAGTCTCCTACAAATGACAGACAGAGGCAAAACATATTTGACTTTTCATAATGTTTCTTGAGTTCACTCTGTCCTTGGGTATCATATAGCTGTTTCCCAGCCACTAAGGTTTCATCAGCTAAGACGGTAAGTAAATGGATTTCAGTAGATGGCAAGGTCATAATCCTTGAACAGTATGTTTGAGTGTGAATTTACTTGTGTGTATCTTTCTAACTGCAAGGTCAGATCACTGCTCTTGTTTCTGCCAATAAAAGATCCTCTTTTAAGAATAATACATTTTAGCTTCCTGATATTACAGTGAATTTAGTGCATCTCATCATTATTAGCATTAAGCTACCTTCCTAGTGTTTATTATCTTCAAATATTTATAGAGATTTTCCTTAGTGCTAATAGGCCAATGTTAGTAATGCTTCATGCTGTTCACTAACTATTTGCATAATGTTTGTTTAATTCATGCCAGAATAATACTACATGCATCTAGAAATTTCCTTGAAACATCCACTTCAGTGTTATGTTCATAGGCGTCTTTTCTTGTAATCCTTTGTCTTCCTTTGAAAATAAATAACTTCATTGCTTATTCCTAATGCTCTGATCCAGGAGATCCTTGTGTGCAAGGAACTTTCACTTGGGGAAAAAACATATATCTTTGTCTTCCCTTTAGAATGTAAAGTTTCCACATGGAGGGAGAAATCAATGAAAATTGTTTCCAAATTCCATTTGTCAGCCTTTAGACCAAGATGTTGAGTGTTGGCTGGCATGGGAATATTTCCAGAATGGACTCAAGGCTTGCCACTTTGTGAGGTTAGCTTATATTTAGTAACTGTACATTGAAATTAATTTTTCAAGCACCAGAACCATGAAGCAATTTTTCAGCAACTAGGAAAAAGCAATGTATATTGTCTCCCACTACTCATTAGATGAGTAGCTCAAAGTACAGAGTCCTAAGATGGCTACCAGAAACCATGGAAACATTAACTATTATTTTTAAGGCCCTGTTTATTCATGTCTTTTTTGGATAGTATTGTCTTCACAGTTTGGTACCTTGATAAATACCTCTCCCTTTCTGCATTTTGGACAGAGTCAGAAGGCTTTAAAATGTCCAGTTGCTTTCACTTCTGGTAAAAGGAGATTGAGAGTGAATAAAAGTGTTCTGTTCACAGAGTGTTCACAGAGTGTTCTGTTCTACAGAGGAATTACTGAGTCTGTCATTTGCACCTCTATAACTGTCTGGTTCGGTTCTGCAACCCAACAAGAAAAACACAGACTTCAGAGGATAATTAGAACTGCAGAAAAAATAAGTGCTACCAACCTGCCTTCCATTGAGGACCTGTATACTGCACGAATCAAGAAGAGGGCCGTGAAAATATTTGCAGATCCCTCGCATCCTGGACATAAACTGTTTCAACTCCTACCCTCAAAACGACGCTATAGAGCACTGCACACCAGAACAACTAGACACAAGAACAGTTTTTTCCCGAAGGCCATCACTCTGCTAAACAAATAATTCCCTCAACACTGTCAGACTATTTACTGAATCTGCACTACTATTAATCTTCTCATAGTTCCCGTCACCAATCTCTTTCCACTTATGACTGTATGACTATAACTTGTTGCTGGCAATCCTTATGATTTATATTGATATATTGATCATCAATTGTGTTGTAAATGTTGTACCTTGATGAACGTATCTTTTCTTTTATGTACACTGAGAGCATATGCACCAAGACAAATTCCTTGTGTGTCCAATCACACTTGGCCAATAAAATTCTATTCTATTCTATTCTATTCTATTCATTGAACAAGGCATAAGAAGTAGACGAGGCAGGGTAAACATTTACAAATTGTTTATTTGCTAACACAATAAGCTAACAGTGACTCACTTGGTTTGCTAAGTTTGCTACCTTGGAGAGCGAGCAGCATTTCTGAGGTGCTGACAGCTCTTTTATACCGAGCTGTCAGTGGCTGGGCCAATCAGGAGGTGCCCATTTCCCACCAGCTGGTTGCTGGCAAACGAACAAATCCACTGCTCTTTTCCCATCATGTGCTCGCCATTTTAATGTAACACCACTTTCTCCCTGGATGGCGCATGTGTAGTCGGCAAGGTAGGCTGGGCGCTGGCTCCTCCCTGATCTGTGCAGTCAAACAGTTACAGTTGGAGTAGATGGACTTATATTTGGAGCTTCTGGAACTCCCTGAGACTTTTCAGCAACTTCAACAAGGTACTCATTTGGCAGCACTGGCACCAGAACAGAAGGTATGTCTGCGGCCTGCTTGTTGCCGGATTGAGAGTCAGGAAGTGGTTTATCTTTGGCTATTTTGTCTCCAGCAGTCTCTGGAGTGATTGGCTCACTTGTAATAGTTTCTAATGGAGGCAAAAAGCGTTCCATAGTTGGTCCATGTGCCTCTACCAGGAGCAGCCATCTTCCAACAGGACCCTGTATGAGAGGGGTCCTGTCACATCAATTACTTGGCCTGGCAACCAATGAGGGTCTCACCCATAATTTTGGGCATACACTCACTCTCCTTCCAGGAAGGAATGGGCCCTGCCAATTGAATCCTGGGGCTTCTCAGGAAAAGAGTCAGGATGTAAATGGTCCAGGTCTGTTCTCAACTGGTGGCCCATTAACAACTCAGCTGGGCTGTTATTTATTGTTGGGCATGGTGTTGCATGCTGAGTTAATAAGTAGGTGGTTTGCCAGTTCCTGGGCCCTAGTTTGGTGAGGGCTTCGTTCAACTAGGCCATTGCTTGCCTAGGCCACTGTGACATGCCTAATGCCATGCTTTGCCAAGAACGTTTGGAAGGTGGCTGACATTAGCTGAGGGCCATTATCTTTCACTATGATGTCAGGTAGGCCATGGGTTGTGAATAACTTCTGCATGGCCTGGACTATGGCTTCAGCCGTGGTTGAGTTAACTGATACCATTTCAACCCACTTAGAATAAGCATCCACAGTGACCATGAATGTGTGACCTTGGAACGGTGATACCATGGAGAGCGAGTGGCATTTCCCAGTAGCTGGTTGCTGGCAAACGAACCAATCCACTGTTCTTTTCCCATCATGTGTTCGCCATTTGTATATAACAAAAAGAAAAACATGTTTTCTAGTGTTCTTACATGTAAACTATTTCCAGGGCTAGTTTGACATCATTCAAAAAATAGCTCACAAGGTTCATTCTCCTCTCCTTTCATTTGGTGGCCAAAGTATTTGAGCTTCAGCTTCAGTATTTGTCCTTCCAAAAAGTTGGTTTCGTTAAGGATTGACTGATTTTTAACTCCTTGAAGTTCCATCATAATTCAAAAGCATCATCATTATTATAATTATTTTGGTGTTCAGCCTGTCTTATGGTTCAGCTCTCACAGCCATACATTACTATTGGGAAAACCTTACTTCTGTCTATTCAGACCTTTGTCAGCAAGGTGATATTTCTGCTTTTGGTTTGCCTGGTCTACCTCAAAGAGTTGACAAGAAGAATTGACAACTGAAGAATCAATAGAGCTTGGCTTTAGGCTCAAGCCTTTTGGTACTCATGGACATATACCGAAATGCATTGAGTCTATGGCCAAGCAATTTAATTACTCCACTGATTTTTCAATTGTCAATCTTCTGAGGTAGGCCAGGACAGGAAAAAAGATGCATAAAAGTCTACTGGAACTTTATTGTTGTAGTATATAAAAACAGAATATGGAAAATCTAGCAGAATTGTCCCTCTTATGGCGGAAAGAATCAAGGCAGGATAATCTTCAGTTTCCTTCTCACCCATTTTTATTTCTAAGGGCTGAATTGATGTTTACTTAACTGCTCTTGCATACCTGGTTATCTTTAAGTTCCTCCTGCAGACAACCCAGTTCCAGGCAAATAATAAAAGCAGTAAAATTAAACTAGAATGTGCAGTTTAGAATACTAGTGTCTAAAATGCCAATGAAATCAATACCAGCAATCTGAAATCTGATTCATTTTCCTCTTACAACGTACCCAAGCATTTCTCAGTGTTCAATTTATGTGAATCAAGGTAATAAGAGCCTATAAGTATTTCACTTTCTAACAATCAGCATTTCAGTAGGAACAATGTTTTTTTGCTCTCCAAGCTTCTCCTTTAATAGTGGTCTGGTCTTGTGGGATAAACTAAGCAGTCCGTTGCAGTTACTTTTGCCCACATTGACATGGACAATTACATCACAGTTTCAGAAGAATTGTCAGACTACCTCTGATTATAGCTAAGAAAGAAAACACCTTGACTTCATTTGAATTAAAGACAAGTACTTTTACTAGCTACAGTCATGATGGCAGCGTATAAAGTTGGATCTGAGACAGAATAAGGCTAACACATCATATCCCCCCCAATTGTCCCTCCTCCTTCAGGAGGTCAGGCTGGTCTGGTCCAATGCCAACTCCTTCTCGGCCCCTCGTGGTAATCTTCTTCCACAGGTCTCTAGTTGTCAGTCATTCGAGGAATGCAGTTTCAGTTGGGAAAACCCCGCGTTATTCATCCTCAGCCGTTAATCCCCCCCCCACAAGGTTATGTCAGCCGACACTCATAATAGGCTCCCTTCCCCTACCCTGTACAGTGATATGATACATCTGATTCCTATAATTGTTAGATAATACAGCATAAACATTTCACATTCTATCTACTGCTATAAACTATTCAAAAGTATATGAAGATTAGAGCGGAGGCTGACATTCGGCCCTCCTGCAACAAGGACGTCAGTCCTAGAAAGGAAAAAAGAGAAGTTAGGGTTTGTCAGGATATTTTTTATAGAATTGTGCTATCTTTTCGGAAGCACGAACATCTTCTTTGTTTACCCATTCAGCTTGGGACAAGGGGAAGTGTTTCCAAGCAACGAGATATTGAATTCTATTTCTATGTTTCCGTGAATCTAATATTTCTTTAATTTCAAAATGCTGTTCTCCCTCTATGAGAATAGGTATAGGAGGGGGTGTATGGGTCGCACGGAGAGTGGAAGTATGCTCTGGTTTTAACAAGCTCACATGGAAAACGGGGTGAATTCGTCTAAGTGTTTTTGGCAAGTCCAGTTGTACAGTCACGGGGTTGATGATTTTCACTATGGAGAAAGGTCCCACATATTTGGGTCCAAGTTTTTTAGATTTTTGGGTGGTTTGAAGATATTTTGTGGAAAGGTAAACTTTATCACCCACTTTGTATTTGTTCTCAGGGGATCTTTTCTTATCTGCTTGTTGTTTATGTGCACGGTGAGCATCGTCAATTGCCTTGCGAGTCATTTTCCAGGTGCTTTGTATTTGATCTATCCATTCTGACAAAGAGGAAACTGTGGTTTCTTCTTTTGGAAGTTCAGAGATAGGTACAAAATCTTGACCTGAAGCTATTTTAAAAGGAGTAAATCCGGTGCTACTATGAACTGAGTTGTTATAGGCAACCTCAGCGAAAGGTAAGAGGTCTGCCCAATTGTCCTGCTGGTAATTAATATAACAACGTAAATATTGTTCTAGTACAGAGTTCGAACGTTCACAACTTCCATTGGTTTGGGGATGATGGGCGGAGCTTAATCCCTGGGCGGAACCAATAAGTCGTAAAAATTCTTTCCAAAAGTGAGAAGTGAATTGAACTCCTCGATCTGAAATAATGCGGTCAGGAACTCCGTGGAGTCTATAAATGTGTTGTACAAACAATTTTGCTAGGGTCTTTGAGGAGGGTATTTTTGAACATGGAATAAAATGGACTTGTTTGGAGAAAAGGTCAGTTACAACCCATATAACTGTATTGCCTGCGCTTTCAGGTAGTTCCACTATGAAATCCATGGATATTTCTTTCCATGGGGTTCCTGGCCTGGCTACCGTTTGTAGTAGTCCAGGAGGCTTTCCAGGAGGTCTTTTTGACAATGCAAATAGGGCAACTTGCTACATATGCTTGTACATCCTTTTTAAGACTTGGCCACCAGAATTGTCTTTTAAGAAGATGTAAGGTTTTTACAAATCCAAAGTGTCCTGCCATTTTGGCATCATGGCAACGTAGTAGGATGGTTTCTCTGAGTGAGAGAGGAACGTATAGTTTTGTTCCAATCCAAGCTAGTCCATCACGGAGTGTGCATTCATGGGAATGCGCTAAGTACCAGTCATCGGTGGTTAAAGCGTCTTTAAATGACTTGGTTAGTTCATCTGGGAGAGAGGATTCGGGTTTGGAGTGGCTTCTAGTTATAGCTGGAGCTGCCAACTGTTGCACGGGAAGTATTGGCTGAACTACCTCGGAGCGAGTGCAATTGTATTGGGGCAACCGTGAGAGAGCATCTGCTAAGAAGTTTTTTCCTCCCGGAATGTAATGTAAGGTGAAATTAAAACGGTTAAAATATTGAGCCCAGCGGGCTTGTTTAGGTGAAAGTTTTCTAGGAGTTTTTAGGGCCTCTAGATTTTTGTGGTCAGTCCAAACTTCAAACGGATGATTTGAACCTTCTAAGAAATGTCTCCATGTTCGTAAGGCCCAATGAACTGCAAATGCTTCCTTTTCCCAAATAGCCCATCGTCTCTCAGTTTCAGTCAATTTCCGAAAGCGCAGGGTTGTAGTTTACCATCAGGATTGTTCTGGAGCAAAACGGCTCCGACTGCTACATCACTGGCATCTGCTTGTATTACAAAGGAACATTCATGTCGGGTGTTTCAAAATTGGTTCGCAGCAAAGAGTCGTTTCAATTTTTCAAATGCTGCTTGACATTCCATTGTCCATTCGAGGGCAGTGATGGTTTGGGTTTAGTGTCTCCTTTAGTTTTTAGGAGGTTGGTGATTGGCAAAGCAATTTGAGCAAAGGAGGGATGAATTGACGGTAGAAATTTGCGAATCCTAAAAACTTTGTAGCTGTTTGCGGGTGCGTGGGGGCCCATTCAAAACAGCTTTCACCTTTTCTGGATCCATTTCCAATCCATCCGCTGAAATGCGATACCCTAAGTAGTCTATTTTAGTTTGATGGAAATCACATTTGGATAGCTTGCAATACAGTTCAGCAGATAATAACTTTTTGAGAACTGCTCTTACTAGTTTAATATGTTCTTCCATAGTTTCTGTATAGATGAGTATGTCGTCAAGGTAGACAAGAACCCTTTGAACAAATGCTGATGGAGTATTTCATTTATCAGTTGCATAAAACTGCAGGCGCCCCCTGTAGACCAAAAGGCAGTACTCGAAACTGGAAACACCCTAGTGGACAGTTGAAAGCGGTTTTCCATTCATCCCCCTCCTTTATACGGACTCTGTAGTAAGCTTCTCGCAGGTCCAATTTGGTGAAGAACTTCCCCTTCGCTAAGTGTGCTAACATATCTTTCATGAGCGGCATGGGGTATATGTTTTGCGCGCACACTGCGTTTAAATTTCTATAGTCAACTATCAGGCGAAATGAGCCGTCTTTCTTTTCCCGGAACATCACAGGTGCGCCACGCGAGGCCTAGCTGGTTGGATAAAGCCCCGCTCTAGGTTTTTGTCTATGAACTTTCGCAGCTCTCCCAATTCCTTTTGGGTCATGGGGTAAGCTTTTGGTTTTGGAAGTTTTACCCCCGGTAGGATGTCGATGGCACAATCAATAGGCCTATGGGGAGGTAGAACGTCTGATGCTTTCTCACTAAAGACTTCCCGCAGGTCCCAGTACTCCTTAGGTATCCTTTCCTCCCCATCTATCCGTTCAACCATTGCCCCCCACTTATCTTGGAGCATGGCCATAGTCTGACTCTTCTTGGATCCCCCTTTTCCTCCTTTTAACGCTCTGGAGCGGAACCGTAAGACTCCCGTTCTCCAGTTAATATGGGGGTTCCATTTCCGCAACCATGACAGTCCTAGTACCAAAGGTTGGTCCATTCCAGGGGCTACTATGAAGTTTAAAATCTCGCGATGGTCTCCAATTTCCATTTCTATGGGTTCTGTTACGAAATGGGCGGGTCCTCCCCCTGCCACACTGCCATCCAACTGGGCAAATGCTATGGGCCTGCTTAGGGTTCTCAACCTTAGTTCCATTTTTTCTACTAGTTCGGGACTGATCATGCACCTAGTACATCCCGAATCTAATAATGCTAACATTTCCCTTGTTGCCCGAGGAGGAACATGCAGGTTGACTGGAATGTCCAAGGGCCCGTGCCCAACTCACCAGAAAGTCTTCGTCGGACTCCGATGTGGTTTTGCTGTCATCAGTGTCGGTCGACGCTCATGTCCTCCTGGATGGGCGTGCCCTTCTTGGCAATGCCGTCCTCCACTTTTGCCGGTTTTCGCGCCTTAGCAGTTGGTTTCACTGCTTCCTTCCCACCACCAGGGTCGTGCTTGGAACCAACTTCACTCGACAGTCGGCTGCCCGATGGCCTCTTTTCCACATCTGTAGCACGCAGTCGATCGTTGTCTCCCTCCTCTGGTCTAGGCGTGTCCCTTGAGGGCCACCCAGGAGAATGGGCCGGCACGGTCTTCCAGTGCGCTGCCTTCTGCTACGGTCCTTCGCTAGTTCAATTTCCATCTCTGCTGCCAGGGTATACCAGCCATACAATGTGGTTGGAGACGCTCGTGCCCGGCACAGTTCATAGAGATCTCCATTCAGGCCCTCTTTGTAAAAGTCGACCAGGATCACCTCCGACCACCCTCTCATCAAGGGGACTAGATCACTGAATTCCTGGGTATAATCAGCCACCGGTCTCCTCCCTTGCCTGATGGTTTTCATTCGACCTTTGGCCTTCTGCTCCGCCAGGGGGTCCTCAAACCTCCTCCTTAGTGCCGTAATAAAATGCTCGTAATTTTGCAGTAGGGGGGAGTGGTTTTTATACAGCGACACAAACCATGCAGCTGCTCTTCCGGTCAAATTGTGGGTCACAGCTCTAACTTGTGCTGCCTGTGACCAATAATCTCCCCAGTCTAACATGTGGTCATTCACTATCGCCAGGAACAATTCCAGCTCCTTCGCATCTCCATCAAATTTTTCTAATATGGGGAATTTTGGCTTTTTCCTTCCCTCGCAGCCTTGCTTGGTCAGCAGGTGGCGCGACCCACATCCAATTCAGCTTCCTCTGGGAGAGGGTTCGTGGCTCTGGCTCTTGAAATCTCTCTGCCCAGGGAATCTCCTCCAGCTGGCCCCTTGTGTCATCTTCCTCCTCTTCTCCCTCCCCAGGAGGCCCGGTCGGGTTCCATACCTTTGACGGCTGCTTGCCTTACTTTCACTTCACGGAAAAGACGCAAGGCTTCCTCTAACTGGAGCTTGTCCTTTATCTCTTGCTCTCCTGCCAATCCGAAAACCTAAACTTCTCTTTTTCTTCCTTTTGTCACTCCAGAGGAAGCTCTTCTGTGTCTGGTTTCCAACTTTTATCTTCCAGCTGTAGTTGTTCCATCCACCGATCTCTGCAATCTTCCAGCTCAGGGTTAAAAGTGGCAGCAGGAATTCCTCCGGACGCCTCCCGATTCAGCCAGCGACTGGCTCTCCTCACATTTTAAACTCTCCTCCTCGGTATTGCGGTTGCAATCCTGGTTAGAAGACATGCTGTGAGATCCAACTTAATGTCAGACTACCTCTGATTATAGCTAAGAAAGAAAACACCTTGACTTCATTTGAATTAAAGACAAGTACTTTTACTAGCTACAGTCATGATGGCAGCGTATAAAGTTGGATCTGAGACAGAATAAGGCTAACACATCATATCCCCCCCAATTGTCCCTCCTCCTTCAGGAGGTCAGGCTGGTCTGGTCCAATGCCAACTCCTTCTCGGCCCCTCGTGGTAATCTTCTTCCACAGGTCTCTAGTTGTCAGTCATTCGAGGAATGCAGTTTCAGTTGGGAAAACCCCGCGTTATTCATCCTCAGCCGTTAATCCCCCCCCCACAAGGTTATGTCAGCCGACACTCATAATAGGCTCCCTTCCCCTACCCTGTACAGTGATATGATACATCTGATTCCTATAATTGTTAGATAATACAGCATAAACATTTCACATTCTATCTACTGCTATAAACTATTCAAAAGTATATGAAGATTAGAGCGGAGGCTGACAAGAATCTTGATTTGATTATAGGGATCAAGGCAAAAGATTTTAGATCCAGAGTGGGTTTTCAGCCCAGAATAATTTGGGTTGTTAGTTGAATAAACAATGGCATTGGTTGCTGTGGCAATACTAGAAAAAGTAGTTTTCCATAAACGGTGGAAGCAGGCCAATGGATGCAGGACCTTTGTTGTGGTTGTGCCAAGGAGTAATTTAACTACCATGTGGAATGTCATTGTAGAAGTAGGCATAAGCTCTTTTACTTGAAAGTCAGCACTACAGATGGCAAAAGAACAGAGCCAAAGACGGCAGAAAGCAGAGTAGTCAGAACTTCTCCACCTTTTTCTGAAATACAGAGGCATGGGAAGGAGATAATAACTCTTTATCTGCAGTCATCAGTCTCCCCAACTCTCATGCATTGCCTTAGTAGTTAGGAAATATTTTACTGAATTTAATGAGAAACCTATAGAATTGTGCTACTCCTAAAATAATTCAAAATATCTGGAAACTTACTCCAGAACTGACACATTAAACAAGAATGATAAAGTGAAATGTAGGAGAAAAAAAAATCCATGGAATAATGTAATGGAACCATGATGTCTACTTTTCCTTTGTATTCACAGTAGCAGAGTTGTATGCTTATAAAATTAAAATACATCTGGCTTGGAGGTATTAAGGGTTTCAGTTGATACTCAGTAGAACATCTGGAAAAAGGCACTAAAGTTACTCTTTTTACAAACACCTCCCCCTCTTCTTTTGACCCAGTCCGTAAATCTTAACATACTATTATTTCATGAAACCAAAAATTGAGAGTTTTAATTTGAGTTTTTAATAATTATCTTGAATCCTGTTTTACACTATATGAAATTATTGATTTATCAAATTTAATTTTTTACTATAAAAGTTGATGCAAATGAGTTTCTGTGCATTTTTAATAAGCTAAAGTATATTCGATAAGCTGCATAACAATATATTTCAAATTATTTTCTCTCTCTCCCTCTCTCCAAACTCCATCTACTATATAGCTATTACTATTATTAGTAACTACTATTACTACTAGTAACTATTATTAGCTATTACTATTATAGCTCCATCTCTTTCCATGTATATGTGTACGTGTATGTGTGTGTGTGTGTGTGTGTGTGTGTGTGTGTATGTATGCATGCATGTATGTATGTATGTATGTATGTATGTATGTATATGTCTATGTATATCTCTGGGGTGTAGGTGGGGATATTGAGTTTGGGGCAGAGAATTTGGGTTATTTTCTTTCATTTTCTTTCAGCCAATTCAACCTCACATATTTGTTGTTGTGAGGACAAAATAAAGTGCAATCCACCTATAAATTGTCTTGATCTTGTAGAGGCAATAAAATTAATAAACAACGTAACTGATTCTTTTGCAGCATGCATTCATGCACACACAAACATACATACACCAACATGCATGTATGTATGTGGCTCCTGAGATGCTACTTAAGTAACTTCTTATTTCCAGCCATCGTGTTTGCACATGCACAAATGGCTCTAGGAACAGACATTTTCCAAATATCACTCATCAGCAACACTAAAATCAATTACGGTGCAACCCTTTTTAATGGTTACATTGTACCTATCAATCTTCTTGAGAATTAAGATAATGCTCAGAAACCATTTTGTATAACTTTTTTAATCTCTGGTTGATTAAAGATGATGAGCTATCCCTTTTGAGATTATAGTGTCAGAATTTTTGCCTTGATATTAGGAAACTTCTCTCCAGAGATAGTTGACCCTTGCCAAGATTTTATTGTTTTTGGCTTTCCATATCTCTGTTTTTATGCCTGTCATTTTAATTCATTGTGAACACTGAACCGTGCTAGTTGCTGTATTGTTTAATTTAATGCATTGTTTTACCAAAGCGTATTCTATATTTGCTTTAATTTGTTTTTAATTCTGTGTCACATTGCTTTTCAGTTTGGAAAGTGTTTCTTAGATGGTTTATCTGCTTTGGGAGTTTGCTCCAAGTTGTTTGCTCCACATGTCATTCCCAGAAGGAAGTTGTGCCTGCCAGCTCCCCATCTCCTTCTCTGCACGTGCTGGCCCCTCCTCCTGCATTTCTGACCTCTTCAAATTCAGCAAAAAGTTTCAAGGAGGCTTTTATAGAAGTGGAATGTCTGCTCCCTGCCAACTGAACTAGATAGATTTATCTGAGGCAGGAATTTCACTGAAGCATCTTTATCATGATCATATTAAAACTATTTTACTGTGAGATCCCAACAGTAGAAAAGGTTTCATTCCTACTTGATTTCACTCACACGGATATGTTTGGCTTAAAAAATTAGCCAGATAGGGAGAACTGAATGGAAACTGATAAAAACCAAACCTCAGGAGGGAAATAAATAAATTAATAATTGCTTTCATTTAAAAAATTGACCAATGTTTTAAGTGACTTTATTTTAAAAACAGTGGTTCAGTTTGCTGTTCTGTAGGGATCCAAATCTCTCAATATATCAGTCTAATTGTAAAACACGAGAAAAAATTATGAAGCTTTTTGCTTTCATATGTGGGAAGACCCCCTCCTAGAAGAATGAAATATTTTGGGAAATAGTAAAAAGGCAGAATATTATATTTCCCTAAATGAGAAATGGAGAAATATGCTCTTAAAGACAGAAAGCAGCCCCCAGGTCTTTCTTAATAGCCCACAGCAGATGCCAGCACTTAACAAATAAAGAGCTTATTGAAAGAGGAAGACTAATATCTATATAGCTCTATTCATAAGCAAATCAAATACTGCAGGCAGAAATATCCAAGACAGGATATTTTGAAACTCCTTGGCAGAATGGTAGGATTGGAAAGCAGCCCCTCACCCAAGATCTAACACAGGGTGAAAGCCATTAGCCACAATAGGAATTATCCAAATCTTTTTCAGAACACAAATCCCTTCATTGCACCACCCTGAGAGCAGTCCAAACCTCAAAGTCACCGAAACCTGAGAGCTCAGATAAACAATAAGCCAGAGGTTGACCATATTAGCTCAGAGAAGCATCTAGGACTTGCATTTCCCCTTTTGTCTGTAGAGCCAGCCATGACCCCAAAGGTATCAGACAACAGCCAAAAGAATATTAAAGGACATGTTCTTGCACAGGAACAGGAAGCTCAAATACAAAGCCCAAAGAAGATATAAAACCCACCCACTCTCGAATCCATTTTTTCAGCTGCCCAGAATCACATGTGGTTGGTGGTTAATAAATAATAAACCCTTCTTTCCAATTAGCCTCCATGTTTCCAGTGCCTTTCTCCCAGATTGGAATTGAATCAGATGGATTTTCCTTCCAACACATATATCTTATAATATTCTTCAGAATTCTGAAACCCATTCAGATAAAGTAGCTTTGCAATATATTATCAAATCAAAACACATTCGTTGAGAAAAAAACTGTGTATGTGCTCAAAAGCTCACTTCCCAAATTCTCTTCATTTGTTCTCCCAAGACCATCAAATAAAATTGTTTTGAAGGTAGTAGAATTGTACAATCTTTTAAATAAACTACAGAGAGAGAGACAGACAGAGACAGACAGAGAGAGAGAGAGAGAGAAAGAGAGAGAGAGACTTGTACAGTTCAGCTCCGAAGTTCTGCTTTGATATTCCTATGGCACAATCAATCTAGGAACGGTAAATACAAAGAATAGGAATGCAGTGATGGAAATCAGCCCTTTTCGTACTCTGATGAGCATTTCATAACCAAATTCCTTCTATGCCTATGCGCATAGTTCTTAAGGCACAACAGGTTCAACATCTGCATCTCACATTGATATAGGTGTTTTCTAACTTTATCATTTCCGCAAGCTTTTACAGAATGCTGCAAAACTTGCTTCATGAAGTGCTAGCATCAGAAAAAAATTGGACTGAATGCAGAGCATTATATTTTTTCCATGGATTGCTTGAATCAAATTCAGCCCTGAAACATTAATTTCTTTCAAAATTGCACAGGATTATTAAAAAAAAAACCCTCTCTATGAAGTCATTCCACAGCCTTGTAAACTCTCAAATGCAGCTCAACACATATTTAAAAAAATGTAGATATTAAAGAGAAGTCATTTCAACCATTTCAACTTATTTATGGTAATTTTAATGAGTCAGTATGAATTGTGATGGTGTATAATGTTAATTTGAAGCAAATTATGGTAGTCTCTCATGGTAGTCTGCAGCAGTACAAAGGCATGGCAGTGATTAATAGGAATAGCAATAGCACATTGACTTATGCACAGCTCCACAGTGATTTTCAGCAGTCTCTGGGAAGTTTACAGAGTCAGCATATTAGCCCCAACAATCTAGTCCTCATTTTTCCGACCTCAGAAGGATGAAAGGCTGAATCAACCGGAGAGTATTGAATTCCTGGCACTAAGCAGAGTTAGCCCGTAATACTGCAGTCTAAACACTGCACCGCCACGGCTCCTTAAGGATACTCTTATGTTTTCCAAGATGCAAACCTGCCATTTACCAATATTTGATTTGACATTTTAACAGATACAAGTCAGGCAAATCTTTTATTTATCAATTTTTTATTTATCCATAAGTGTTCATCAAGTCTAATTTGTCATGACCATATGTGATCTCTGCTATTATCATCCTTGCAGTTTTTTATTCATTTCATATCATTATTTGTTACATATCATACATCTTTTATATTGGGCCAGCCACATCAATGCATATATTCTGAATAAGGTTTAATTGTATTTTCCTGGTTCATGAATACACAAGGAACAAAGATGCATCTTGCAGGCCCTCACCTATGTGCAATTTATTGGACTTCCTGGAATTCAACAATAAACAATAGACGCAAAGTGGAATTGATAAACTAGAGCTAGATATTGATTTTATTTCTCTTAATTCTTATGTATCAGTCAGGGCACTGTCAGAAATTAAAATATAGATTAAGCTACTCCAAGGTGTCTGGAAAAGAAATTGTCATGTTTGGGCTTTACAAACCCTAACAGTTATCCAGGAAAGATATTTTCCAATTCTAGTGCTGTCCAATTGCCAGCGGTTTTCAACTAAGACATTCTGGTAAATGGTAGGCCCCTAGAAACATAATTTCATTAATGGCACCTGCTTTGTAGAGCAATCTGGTGCCTGAGAAAGGAGCAGTCTCAACCCCGTTTGTCTTCCAGCGATGAAGAAATGATCTGTCTCCTAGGTACTGGGAATAGGATGTTAATGGAGCTCTGACATAAGTGTGTTTTGTCTGATATGCTGAGGATGTGATTTGAGGGGTCTTTGATGCAGTTTCTTTAATATTGACTCATATAGTTTGGCTATGGCATTTTTGGGGGGACAGGGGGTTGTCCCCTAATATTTCCTGGAAAGATGGTCAGTTTTTGAATTAATTAAATGAACTTCCAGCCTCATTCCTACGTTCCCAGGTTTGTTATACATAACCTGGGCTCTTAAAATATCTTAGGCTAATTGGCTTTGGAGTCCAGCCATGACCAATTGCAGAAGTATACCACAAAAGGCACAAGAAAAGATGCGCTAAGTTGCCAATATTATTTATTTATTTGTTTGTTTGTTTATTAAATTTGTCACCCATCTTGCCACAATATAATAAGCAGGAGTCAGATGAGATCAGTGAAGCATAAGAAATGGGAGCTTCTGTAATGGGAGCCGAATAGAAGCTACAGCTCATCTATATCTGGAGCACAATGTAACAGCCAGAGACCAAAATTGCGTCCTACAGCTATGAGACTATAATTCTTTGGTTAAACTCCTTTGCCAGGCAAGTTCACACAGCTGTTGTTGATAACAATGTTAACTATCAGGTCTTAGAAGCATTTGTATCCTTCTTATGAGTCACCACTTCAGTTGTGCTACATGTTTTTACCAAACCTGGCATTCATGTCTGCTGGCATGTGTGCATCTGTATTGATGTAAGATGGTCCTGGCAATACTTTTCTTGAATCTAGGAAAGCACAAGACATCCCTGCATTCCCCAGGTCACAATCTGCCAGTGCCTTCTTTTCCCTGGAGATTGATTCTATCACTTGGAGCGTGACATTTGACTGCTGTTATAGCTGTCCTTTCATTATAACTCTTATTTATTTATTTATTCTGCAGCATTATGGACACCACACTGAGGAACTTAGAGCAATGAAGCTAATGTACACGACTTAATATCATTCCTTTGGTTAAAAATTGGCTCTGGGAAGATAGTGCTAGCACAGGGGTCTCCAACCCTGGTCCCTTTAAGATTTGTGGACTTCAACTCCCAGAGTTCCTCAGCCAGCTTTGCTTCAACTCTGGGAGTTGAAGTCCACAAGTCTTAAAGGGACCAGGGTTGGAGACCCCTGTGCTAGAAGATATAGATGACAATGTCCTCAAGACTACATCCCTTTCCCAATGAGACCCTTTATGCAATACTAGGCAGACTGGGAGGTTCAATCCAAAAGTGACCTATATCTTACTCGTGTGTTTTACACTGAGCAATAAGCCTCAAGAATCCCAATAAAAAGTGCTTCTGTTCCATTTCTTATCTGTCTTTCCAACCAACCCATTTTTGCTTATTTGTAAGAATGTCCGCTCAGCCTAAGAAGGCAGCATTCCACAGATTTCACTGACCTTCACTTTGTACTGGAGAATGGCAATGAGTACCTAAATCTTTTTGCATCACAACTCTCTTTTCCTTCTGCAGTCCTATTTCTAGATCAAGATGAAAGCCTAACTTGATGGGATGCCTATTTGCCAAGGGATGGAGTTCATAGCTTAGGTTTAATGGACATGACTAAAAGCAAAATAACATGTTGACAACCAAGTTGCTAATGAAAGTTGGAGTGTTTCTATAATATGGGATTGTCATGAATTTTTTCAGTGACAGCAGCATTCCTTATGAATATATCTCTAAAAGGAAATATGTGGCATAACAGCCATGAAGCCAGAATAACACTTGTGTTACAACAACACTTGGACTATTGTTCCTATTTCCATAAGAATAATATCTATTTCTTGTTGGAACTCTTCTTTATGGAGATTCTCAGTCATCCAGGCCAACTGAACTTTCTTGTTTTTTTTTGAAGATGTTTCGCTTCTCATCTAAGAACCATTAGCTCTGTTGGAGCTCTTGTTGAATAACACAGAATAGCCATCTAAATATCCAGATAGGTAAAATCTAATCTGCCATATGTAATTCTTTCATTTCACTTTGTTTTAAGTTTGCTCTTTCAGTATCAATTGCTTTACCTTTCAAATTTTTAATTAGAATATCTGCAGTCTATAGATCTTGCATCTTGTAGTTTTGTGGCAGTTATCTTAAAGTCTGTTTCTTTTTATGTTAGGTTTTCATGGTTCCCCTATGCTCTCTTAGTTGCTATAGCTATTGTATGCTTTCTTTTTAAACATGTGTTCAGAAACTCTGAAAACGAATTTTCAAGTGTTGTTATGAATGCTAAGGGAGGATTCTGCGGTATTTATACCTCCTCGACTTCTGCTAGCAGTGATGAGCTGATGCATAACATGTGCTCAGTCTTTCACAGACTTGAGCCATGCTTGAAAGCTTTTTCACCCATAGTATGCTGTGAATCCTATTTGACTTTCAAATGTGCTTTCAAGTTCACTTCTATTATAAAAAAACCTCTCTTCTGAAGTTTACTTAGTATCATCTCAGGAAAGAATTGCTAGAGAAGAAGCAAGGCCCAATCCTCAGATCCTTTTTTAAAAGTACAGTAATTTTAAATTATTCCTATTGGTATTCTGTGACAATTTTTTAAAACCTCGATCATAATTTTAAAGAGATCATCCTAAGTGATTGCCATTGTCCTGACTGATTTTTCCTCTGCACCCAGGAAAAATCTTTGTATGTGTTTTGCAAAATATTCTTCCTACAAGAGAAGAAAACATATTATTCCCTTTTCAGGATAGTTTCCCTAACATGCATCCATGGTTTTATTATTCATTCCCTTGCTTTCATTTTGCTTTGTAATTTTATCAGTTTCTTTATAGAAAGGGGACCTAAAAATCAAATCAAATCAATAAATGAATGGTGCACCATGTCTTCCTGGACCAGAGATACACAATCTGGGTCCTTCGAGCATCTATGTACCTAGACATACTTCTTTTGCTCCCCATTACTCTTCCTGATTCTCTTTACCTTATTTTTAAATAATGCCAGATAATACTAAAATAGTTATGGTGGGGGGGTTTTCTTCAACAATGAAAAAAAACCCATTCCCCATTTGTATATATAGGGCACACTTGTCCTATATAGAATAAGATAAATCATGGTAGGAGAGGACTCAATAAGATAGTAAAAAGCAATTCTCCCATTTGCTTTGTAGTAAATAGGTATTCACTATGGCAGCCATTTTATGAGAGCATTCAGAAACTCTAAATCTGCTTGGGGAATAGAACAGAACAACAGAGTTGGAAGGGACCTTGGAAGTTTTCTAGTCCAACCCCCTGCTCAGGCAGGAAACCCTATACCATTTCAGTCACATGGTTGTCCTTAAAAACTTCCAGGGTTAGAGCATTTACAACTTCTGGAGACAAGTTGTTCCACTGATTAATTGTTCTAACTGTGAGGAAATTTCTTCTTAGTTCTAGGTTGCTTCTCTCCTTGATTAGTTTCCATCCATTGCTTCTTGTCCTGCCCTCAGGTGCTTTGGAGAATAGCTTGACTCCGTTTTCTTTGTGGCAAACCCCGAGATATCAGAACATGGCTATCATGTCATTCCTAGTCCTTCTTTTCATTAAGCCTATACCATATACCATAATTTACCCAGACCTCCCTTCTATTCTATAGAAGGGATCCTTATGCCTTGAACAATGTTCTGTACTCTTTACTTTGCTTTGGTTACCTTGGCCATGACTCAAGCTTCTTGCTTATTGAGTTAGGGAGCTGATTGTGAAATGTGCAGACACCCCTATTCAGAGCTACCAGATAGTAGTGGGATTCAAGTAATTTAACAACCGGTTCTCTGCCCTAATGATTTCTTCCAACAACCAGTTCACCAAACTGCTCAGAAAGTTAACAACCGGTTCTCCTGAAGTGGTGCAAACTGGCTGAATCCCACCACTGACATCATTACATTTTAACCCATAAACGTGGCAGATTCTCTCTGCTCTCCCTTTCCATATGAAAAATAATACCAAAGCAAACTCATGAAAGAATTATGATCTCCTTATGTGTGAGGATGGGAGAGTAAATGTAGATGAAGGCTATGTTTTTAATGTATCATGTCTGAAATGCTCCCCTCTCTCCCCTTTCCCCTGCAAAAAAGACAAAGACAAAAGAAACCTACATCACTATCTACTGATTTGTGGGAAGGGAGAAGGGATGGGAACTACGATAGCAGGATATAGTGGTACTCTCCCCCCACCATTAAAGCCATAGAGTATTCATTTCAGTTCCATAGACAATAAGCATGAAAGAAATTCATCTGCTTACCATGCAGAAGGGAGCATCTAATAAATTACTAATGTGAAAGAGAAATGTTTTAATAAAGAAGACCACATGTAATTGTGCTGAGATGAGTAAATCAGTGACCTGCTGTGACTTGTTTTGTTTGTTTTGAACCTACCCAATTCAACAAATGAGCAAAACCACAGAAATATATCTTAATGGAAATATACAAAAATGATATCAATGCCTGTTTTAAAACTTTGTGGCAGTATTATTATTTATATTACAGGGATGATGTCAGACGATAGGCTTCAAATTGGCTGCCTCTGCACTCTGATGAACATAGATAACTTCAGGAGTATCTGAAAACTGGGAAGCATTAACAATCAACATATTCATTCCCCATCCTGAGACTCTCCAAACGTGTTGAACTACAACTACCATTGGTCTTGCCAGCCTGGTATATTATGATTACATGGAAAAAACAGAAACATTGGAATTGTCTTGGATTGTCAGTATCCAGTATTATATAGTGCTTAGAGTGCTGGATTAGGGGCTGGTAAACTCACCATAAGGACATGGTGGCTCAGTGGCTAAGATACTGAGCTTGTTGATAGAAAGATCGGCAGTTCAGCAGTTTTAATCCCTAGTGCCGCGTAATGGGGTGAGCTCTCATTACTTGTCCAAGCTTCTGCCAACCTAGCAGTCTGAAAGCACATAGAAAATGCAAGTAGAAAAATAGGGACCACCTTTGGTGGGAAGGTAACAGTGTTCTGTGTGCCTTTGGCATTTAGTCATGCCAGCCACATGACCATGGAGATGTCGGACAGCACTGGCTCTTGGTTTTGAAACAGAGATGAGTACCACCCCCTAGAGTTGGGAACCACTAGCACAGGTGCAAGGGGAACCTTTACCTTTACCTTAAACCATCATCAATCATGGAAATGTATTGGTAACTATGGACTAATCATTACCTTGCTTACCAACATACAGCACTTCGCAGTGTTGTTATAGGTTGTTTTGCTCCTGCAGAAAAGGAGCAAAAGTTATAGTCTTATGACTATAACTATGTTGCTTGTATCTTACGATTTCTATTGTTTACTTAGTATCCTAGTATGATTTATGTTGATTGCTTAGTTAACATCCATGACTATCACTAAGTATTGTATCTATTGTTTTATGATGATTTTTTTTTACAATGACTGTAATGTATCTTTAAATGTTTTGGCGGGAAACAAGCACGTTGCTGATTGGTTGAAGCCGCCGACTAAACTGTATTTAAGGAGAGGTTTTTCCCCAGCCCGGTTGCTGGGTTCACTGTATATTAAAGAGCTGTTGTCACTACCCTGGTCTCCTGCCTCGTTACTGCCCAAACGTAACACTGGCGACGAGGATGGGATTTCGAGGCTAAAAGCACCAGGAACGAGCTGAACACACGAAAGAACCGAACCCAGCAAATTCAGGGCGGAAACGCAGAGATGGCCAGCTACACACTGCCCGCACCGTTTGACCCATCCAAGGAGAAATGGGGAACGTACATGACCCGTTTCGAGCTTCTAGGCAAACGAACTGCAAGGAGTTCCAGATAACAGAAAAAGGGCATATTTCCTGAGCCACTGCGGTCCCGAGGTCATCGACATCGCAGAAGCCCTGGCAGAGCCAACACCGGTACAATCGGCATCGTGGCAAACGCTGCAGAATCTATTGAAGAACCATTTCGCCAACACCGTCCAAATATGCAGCGTTTTGAATTTGGAGGCGCAGACAGCAAGAGGCGAATCCATCAGCGAATACATGGCCGCCCTGAGGAAAGCCTCAAGGATTGTGGGTACCGAGATTTGGATGAGGAACTGTTAGAGCAACTCATCCGTGGGGTCAGAGACATTCGTTTGCGGGCGGCTGCTATCAAAAAGCAATCTAACGCTGGCAAAGCGCTCTGGGCGAAGCCAGAGCTCATGAGATGTCCACCCAAGCGGCGGAAACCCTACAAAAGCCGCTCACACCAATGGCGGAAATCAACCCGGTCCACAAGAAGAAATCCAGACCGAATCAGGCGGCGAGGATGAGGAAGGAGTTTTCACACCGAGAAGGGCAAAGACCGGGATGAATCACGGAAGTTGCGGAGGGCAACACCAGCGTCAACAATGCAAGTTCAAGGGCGCTACATGTCGGTGATGCGAGAAGAAGGGCACCTGGCTCAAGTCTGTCGAGCACCCCAACCTTCCCGAAAATTCAAACCAACCAATCAGGCGCGGGATCGGCAAGGCGACCCGTGATTGGTCAAAACAAAAGGGCGCGAAGTCAATCGAGCGACCGTGATAGTGGGTCGTGCAGCAACCCGCGAGAAGAAAATCTTCACAAAACCGAAAATCGAAGGAGTGCCGTGCCGACTGGAAGTGGACACAGGGTCAGCGATCACAATCATGTCCTGGGACACTTTTGCAGCTTTGCGAAATCGCCAAACGCAAACTGCAAACACAGCGGCTAAAAGTTCAAGACTACCAAGGGAATCGCATCCCTGTTCGAGGGACCACCTCCGTCCGCGTCGAGTACGGACCACACAAGAAGACCCTGCCCATCACGATAGTCGAAGGGACCCTGCCAAGTTTGTTGGGACTAGACTGGTTCCGTGCTTTGGGCATGGGAGTAACTGGCATCTACAGAAATGACTTTAACCTAAAGGACACACTCATGGGCGAATTCGAAGACGTTTACAAGGACTGCCTGGGCAAGTACAAGGGGACCCCTATTTCTTTCAATTTAGACCCCCAGGTAGCCCACATACAGTTAAAAGCAAGGAGGGTCACTTTTGCTCTTAAACCCAAGATTGACAGGGAGATAGACAAACTCATCTGTCAGGGATACTAGTGCCAGTCGATCACGCAAAGTGGGAGACGCCAATCGTCACCCCAGTGAAACCAGATGGGTCAGTTAGAATCTGCGCTGACTACAAGGCAACGTTAAACAAAGCCTTGCAAAAGCGCTTACCGGTCCCCGTGGTGCAACACTTGCTGCACTCGCTGGCGCAAGGGCACGTTTTTGCCAAATTAGATTTGACCCAAGCCTATCAACAACTGCCTGTAGACGCCAACACAGCCGAAGCCCAGACAATTGTGACTCACAGAGGTGCTTTCAAGTGTACCCGGTTACAGTTTGGGGTGAGTGTGGCACCTGGTCTATTCCAAATTTAATGGGCGACTTCTGCAAGGGCTCCCGGGGTAGTCCCTATTTTGATGATGTATTGGTATCAGCCGAAAATTTAGAAGAATTGGGGGCGTTTGAGAAAAGTTTTGGGCATTTTCGGTCAGCGGTCTAAAGGTTAAAGTGAACAAATGCCAAATAGGGGTAGAATCCGTAGAGTTCTTGGGCTACAGAATAGACAAGGAAGAATCCACCCACTGAGAGCAAGGTCAAGGCAATAAGAAAGGCTCCAGCGCCCAAAAACAAAACAGAGCTACAGGCATTCCTGGGTCTAGTGAACTTTACGCGGTCTTTTGAAAAATAAGGCAACCGTTGCCGAGCCGCTACATAAGTTACTGGGAAAGAATACTGTTTGGTCTTGGGGAAAGTCGGAAGCTAGGGCTTTCAAGCAGTAAAAACCTACTCGAGCGATAGCTTACTGATCCAGTATCATAGCACAATGCCATTGGTATTAGTTTGCGATGCTTCCCTTACGGGTGGGGGCTGTGCTCAGCCACAGGCTTCCAAATGGCACAGAAGCCCCAATAGCCTTCTACTCCAGAACGATGTCCTCGACAGAGAGGAACTATAGTCAGTTGGATAAGGAAGCTCTAGCTATAGTATCAGGGGTAAAAAAGTTTCACGAATACGTTTTTGGTAGAGACTTTGAAATTGTTACAGACCACAGACCACTGTTAGGGTTACTGGCTGGCGATCGCCCAACGCCTGTGGCGCTTTCGCCCCGATTGACCCGATGGACTATCTTTTTAGCCGCCTACTCCTATAAACTGCGGCATCGGCCAGGAAAAGAGTTGGGGCATGCGGACGCTAAGCAGATGCCCACTGCCAGGGGCGATCGAGACCCCACCGGGACGCCCATACTGTTAATTGACTCTCTGGACTCTGGCCCAGTCACGTCTAAGGAGGTGGCTCGGGCGTCATACCGGACATTATTTTGAGAACTGTACTTGGTTGGGTACAAGAGGGTGGCCGCTGCGGGCGGCGTTTTAAAGAGTTTGTAAAGAAACGTGGGGAACTTTCGGCTCAAGGGGGGTGCCTGCTATGGGGGGATCGTGGTGATCCCAGAGAAATTGAGGAAAAGGGTGTTGGATCTCCTCCACGAGGGTCACCCAGGGATCGTGAGGATGAAGGGTCTAGCGAGAAGCTATGTGTGGTGGCCCTTAATGGACTCGGAAATTGCTGAAAGGGTAGGGAAATGCCAGGCCTGCCAGGAGTCCAGACCGCTACCCCCAACGGCCCCAGTTCGGAATGGGAGAAACCCCAAGGGCCCTGGTCTAGAATCCACATTGACTTTGCCGGCCCCTTCCACGGCCAAACCTTTCTGGTAGTAGTCGATGCCTACTCCAAATGGCTGGAAATCATTCTCATGAGATCCATGACAGCCGAGGCCGTGATTTCAGTCCTACGACACCTATTTGTAACCCATGGGTTGCCCGACACGTTAGTATCCGATAACGGCCCGCAATTCACGGCAACCCAGTTTGAGGAGTACTTGGCAGAAGAGGGCATCCGCATGCCCTCTTGGCGCCTTTCCACCCTGCGACGAATGGCCTTGCAGAGCGTTTTCGTCCGGAGCGCAAAGAGGCATTGTCCAGACTCAAGCCAGGCGACTGGCAAACAAAAATCGATGTTTTCCTGGCCGTCCAACACAGAACCCCTGTGTCACAACCGCAGAAGCCCAGCAGAATTATTAATGGGCCGAAGCTCAGGTGCCCACTAGACCGTTTAAATCCAAACTATACACGGAGGGTTACAAGGGGACTCGAAAAACAAGAGGAATGGACATAGGCGACCAGTGTGGGCACACAACTATGGTGAAGGCCCAACCTGGGTAGCAGGAAAATCCTAAACATAACAGGTCCAAAATCATACTTGGTGGAGATAAAGACGGCCGGGTATGGAGGCCACATAGACCAAATAAGAAAGCATAGCCGAACAACCCGACTTAGACGAAACAGGCCCTGACTATACAATGTTTGAATCCACAGCTGACTCAAACCCGGGAAAATCGCAGGACTTATCTGAGTTCCAGGAGGTCCAGCGACGCCAACAGGTTCCATTAGAAAACAGCAGGGCGACTCTGCAAATAATCCAGGGCGGATGGCTAGAGGAGGAGCGGAGGAGCAAACAGCCCTCCGCTCAGCTCACCCACTCCCAGGAATGAATTGCGCAGGTCCGAAAAAGAGTCAGGAGGCGCCCAGTCTATTTGCGTGATTACGTTGAAAAATAATATGTAAATATCATGTAAATATTGGTAAAGTGTTTTCTGGGAGGAAGGAGTGTAATGTATCTTTAAATGTTTTGGCGGAAACAAGCACGTTGCTGATTGGTTGAAGCCGCCCGACTAAACTGTATTTAAGGAGAGGTTTTTCCCCAGCCCGGTTGCTGGGTTCACTGTATATTAAAGAGCTGTTGTCACTACCCTGGTCTCCTGCCTCGTTACTGCCCAAACGTAACAATGACTATGATAATGATCTGCCACTATTGCTGTATGTACACTAAGAGCTAATACTCCAGAGACAAATTCCTTGTGTGTCTAATCACACTTGGCCAATAAAAAATTCTATTCTATTCTATTCTATTCAGGCTACATAGGATTAAGTGGTCACTTGTTCAGGAATTTTCAGGGAAAATTTAAACAATGTTTTGTATTTGCTTCATTCTCTTTAACTATACCAAGGTGAACTATATCTGAGATGAGCAAACTTTTAATTATCAGCAGTAATAGCAGTTAGATTTATATTCCACCCTGAAGTGCTTCATGGTATTCTCTGAGCATTTTGCCCCCCAACAATCTGGGTTTTTATTTTACCAACCTCAGAAGGCTGGAAGCTGAAGTCAACCTTGAGCTGGTCAGGACTGAACTCCTGGCTTTGGGCAGAGTTTGGGACTCTGCCCAAACTCTGTCCACTCTGTAGCAATATGTTTCTATAGATGTAATGTGTGAAGAATGCATCATACAAAAAATGAAAAAGCAAATGGACTAGTTAAAAGGGGTTTGACATGAGAATGTAAGAGCTCCCTTGAATGTCCTTGTTTAATATGACCCTGAAAAAAGAACTTGAAGAAATAGAAACATTTCTACTGGCAGTGCTCTAGATAGGAAAAGTGAAGCTAAACAGACAGAAGACTATAGCTGTGGCCTGAAGAGTTTGTGGAATGTTTGTCCTCTTGCATCAAAACAAGAGGAATGGACATAGGCGACCGAGTGTGGGCACACAACTATGGTGAAGGCCCGTCATGGGTAGCAGGGAAAATCCTAAACATAACAGGTCCAAAATCATACTTGGTGGAGATAACAGACGGCCGGGTATGGAGGCGCCACATAGACCAAATAAGAAAACGCATAGCCGAACAACCCGAATTAGACGAAACAGGCCCTGACTATACAATGTTTGAATCCACAGCTGACTCAAACCCGGGGAAATCGCAGGACTTATCTGAGTTCCAGGAGGTCCAGCGATGCCAACAGGTTCCATTAGAAAACAGCAGGGACGACTTGGCAAATAATCCAGGGCCGGATGGCCTAGAGGAGGAGCGGAGAGGAGCAAACAGCCCCTCCGCTCAGCTCGACCCACTCCCAGGGAATGAATTGCGCAGGTCCGAAAGAGTCAGGAGACGCCCAGTCTATTTGCGTGATTACGTTGAAAAATAATATGTAAATATCATGTAAATATTGGTAAAGTGTTTTCTGGGAGGGAAGGAGTGTAATGTATCTTTAAATGTTTTGGCGGGAAACAAGCACGTTGCTGATTGGTTGAAGCCGCCGACTAAACTGTATTTAAGGAGAGGTTTTTCCCCAGCCCGGTTGCTGGGTTCACTGTATATTAAAGAGCTGTTGTCACTACCCTGGTCTCCTGCCTCGTTACTGCCCAAACGTAACAATGACTATGATAATGATCTGCCACTATTGCTGTATGTACACTAAGAGCTAATACTCCAGAGACAAATTCCTTGTGTGTCTAATCACACTTGGCCAATAAAAAATTCTATTCTATTCTATTCTATTCAGGCTACATAGGATTAAGTGGTCACTTGTTCAGGAATTTTCAGGGAAAATTTAAACAATGTTTTGTATTTGCTTCATTCTCTTTAACTATACCAAGGTGAACTATATCTGAGATGAGCAAACTTTTAATTATCAACAGTAATAGCAGTTAGACTTATATTCCACCCTGAAGTGCTTCATGGTATTCTCTGAGCATTTTGCCCCCCAACAATCTGGGTTTTTATTTTACCAACCTCAGAAGGCTGGAAGCTGAAGTCAACCTTGAGCTGGTCAGGACTGAACTCCTGTCTTTGGGCAGAGTTTGGGACTCTGCCCAAACTCTGCCCACTCTGTAGCAATATGTTTCTATAGGTGTAATGTGTGAAGAATGCATCATACAAAAAATGAAAAAGCAAATGGACTAGTTAAAAGGGGTTTGACATGAGAATGTAAGAGTTCCCTTGAATGTCCTTGTTTAATATGATCCTGAAAAAAGAACTTGAAGAAATAGAAACATTTCTACTGGCAGTGCTCTAGATAGGAAAAGTGAAGCTAAACAGACAGAAGACTATAGCTGTGACCTGAAGAGTTTGTGGAATGTTTGTCCTCTTGCATCAAAACAAGGAAGCTGGGGATCTCTGGTGGTATTCACAATATTCTTCTTGTCCAAGGAATATGATTGTAAAAGAAAAGAGAAATATCAGAAGTCAATGACTGGCTATAAATGATGTTGTCAGGAGTTATTAGGTCTGGGGCCTGAGATGTTTTGAGATGGGCTGCTGAAATAAGATGGATTGTACCTCACAAAGATTGGTAAACTGTGTCTGGATAAAGCATAACAAGATTGATTAGGAAGGCTTTAAAGTGAATTCTTTTAGAGGTGAAAATGGAAACCCTGAAATAAAGGCCTCATAGAAAAATTATGCATAACAGAAAGCAGGATTGTTCCTGAAATGAGGTCCCTTAGATAAGTCAAATAAAAATCATAAAGCATACTGGCTCATAATGTTCATGGCCTTCATTATGTACACTATGCACTAATGCTTACAACATAGGAAATAAACAAGATAAGCTTGTATTCTAAGCAGAGATTTAATAGGTATAATAGTGACCTAGAGACATGATGGGAATTTAGCAAGTGAAGGAGGCCATTTGTTTGAAAGGAAAAGAAGCAATCAACAGGAAGAAAAAAAAGTACTGTTTATTAAATATATCCATTCCTGCTCAGACATTAAAACAGGTGAACTTAGCAATGATTTAAGGCACTGACATCTGGGTTAAAATAAGTGTATGACAAATAAAATTATACAATAGTTAATGTTGGTTATTTTTCTTCTAGTTAAGGAGAAGATGCAGATGCAGCTTTCCAAAAAAAATGCAGAGTGTTGGGTTTTTTTCAAAGAGAGATGAAGTTGTAGGGAGACTTTAATTATCTGTTCATCTGTTGGAAGACAAACTCTGCCAAACATGGTCTTTCCAGACTATATCAGATTTGCTTTCTGGAAACTTTCTCCAAAAGATTTCAGTAGGCACAAGACGGTTAGGGGTCTTTAATTAGAGACAATTCAATAAAGAATGTTTAATTCAGGAAACAGAAATAGCAAAAAAAATAAAAATTAAAATTCAACAACAGTATAATCAATTTGCATTTTAAAATTCTCTTAATTTTATTTTAAGAGAAGTATAAATTGGTTATTGAAAACTTTAATTATAGATTTTAATAAATCAAAGCAAAGATAAATTGAATCGCATGGCAGAAGAAGTAACAGGAAACTTGCTCAAGCTGGGTGGGAGTTCTTAAAGAAAGAAAGATTAAAAACATAATTACCAACTATTCCAATGTGGAGACAAACAGGAGTTTGATTAAAGAAATCTCTGTGTTTGCACAAAAAGTTTAGTGAAGATCAGAAAACAAAAAGAAAAGGATAAGTACAGGAAATGGAAGAAGGTCATAAAGGAATAGCATAGACAGGTGTCTTAAAACTGTAAAGTTCTTGTCAGGAAAGCAAAAATTCTAAATGAGCAGAAGGATGTGAAAAATAACAGAAAGACTTCTTTAGATATGTTCAATGGAAAAGGGAAAAAATCAGTAGATCAAATGCTCAATGATGAATCAAAGTGCTAACAGGTTATATTAAAAGTAGAGCTATTCAACTTTTGGGGGGGATGGTGGAATGTTCAAATCATCTTTAACAAAAAAGTATGTGTTTCACCAGGAATTTGTAAAAAGCAGGATGAAAGGACAAGACTTAAATCTTTAGACTGATAGGTGTATGTCAGGTAATACACCTTTATTTTGAAAGAATTTAAATTTCCAGGACCAGATGATTTACATTGGGAGAAACTGACTGGTCTGGATGAATCATTATGTATTCTCTTTGAGAAATCCTGGAGAATTGGTAAAGTGCCAAATGGCTGGAGAGGAACAAAGGGCTCTCTGTCTTTAAAGAGGTAAAGAAGGAAGCTCCAGGAAGTTACAGACCAGTCAGTCTAATATTGATACTGAGAAGATGAATATAGCTCATAGAGACTTCCAACTGGAATGCCGTCAAATAAATTGAATATTGCTTGAAATTAGTGGGTATTTCAAAAAGTCAGTTTGGATTTTTTGAAAACAAATCTTGTCATCTTAATCTTACACCATTTGTCAATCAACCTGCTGCTACCATACGCCTCCCACCGACCCGTATGCTCCCATAGAGAGGGACTTCTCAGGGTGCCGTCCGCCAAACAATGCCGGCTGGCGGCCCCCAGGGGAAGGGCCTTCTCTGTGGGGGCTCCCACACTCTGGAACGAGCTTCCCCCGGGTTTACGTCAAATACCTGACCTTCGGACATTCCATCGCGAACTGAAGACACATCTTTTTATCCGCGCGGGGCTGGCTTAAATTGGATTTTTAAATGTGAAATTTTATTAATTTTTAAACAAGGTTTTTAGTTTACGGAAATTTTAATTTCAGGCTAATTTAAATAAGTTTTTAAATGGTATTTTAATCTGTATATTGTATTGTTTTATCTTGCCTGTACACCGCCCTGAGTCCTTTGGGAGAAGGGCGGTATAAAAATCAAATAAATAATAATAATAATAATAATAATCAAACGAAGTTAATATATTATGGAAATGCTGTAGATATAATATTCATTGATTTTTACAAGCATTTGTCAAAGTAACCCGTGACATGCTGATTAGCAAATTAAATAAAGAATATTTATCAATGACTTCATCGACCTACAGAGAAAATACCAAGTGGGTTATCATAAGGATCTGTCCTTGGCCCTCTACTTGAATATTTTCATGAATGAATTGGATGAAGAAGAGGAAGGCATGCTTTTCCACAATACATATGATTGGCAGAATATCCAATTTTCTAGAAAGACAGAAATAACATCAAAGAGGATCTTTAAAGATTGGTGAAATGGGCTGAAATAACTAGATTAAACTGAATAAGATAAGAATGAGATAAGCACAAAGTGCAGGAACTGGGTATGTCTAGTTTAATGAAAAGAAGGAGTAGGGGAGACATGATAGCAGTGTTCTAATATCTCAGGGGCTGCCACAAAGAAGAGGGAGTCAATCTATTCTCCAAAGCACCTGAGGGTAGAACAAGAAGCAATGGGTGGAAACTAATCAAGGAGAGAAGCAACTTAGAACTAAGGAGAAATTTCCTGACAGTTAGAACAATTAATCAGTGGAACAACTTGCCTGCAGAAGTTGTGAATGCTCCAACACTGGAAGTTTTTAAGAAAATGTTGGATAACCATTTGTCTGAAGTGGTGTAGGGTTTCCTGCCTAAGCAGGGTGTTGGACTAGGAGACCTCCAAGGTCCCTTCCAACTCTGTTATTCTATTCTATTCTGAAGTCTGTAAAAAAAACCAAATGCACAAATATCAGGATTGGTAATAGTATTTGCAAAAAAAATATGACTTGATAATAGTGGATTGGAGACTTACCATGAGACAACAAAGACTATGTAGCCTCAAAAAAGAAAAAAGAAAAAAAGAAAAAGCAAATGCAATTGCAGGCTGCACCAATACAATTTACCTACCAGGGGAAGTCATTATTCTATAATACTCTGCTTTGGTCAGAGCCCGCCTTAAATCCTAGAAGAACATTTTAAGAAGGATTCTGAAAAATTGGAAAAGAATGTAAGAGAATCAGTTAAGATGATCAGGGGACTAGAAACTAAACCCAGGCATAGATATGAAGAGCCAGGTATGTTTGACTTTGAAAAAAGACAAGTGCAGGGAAATATGTTAGCACTGCTCAAATGTGAAAGGAGATCTCAGAAAAATGTTGACCTCTTCTTTCTTGTTGCAGAGTGCAAGACATGGAATAATGGATTTAATTTACAGAAAGTAGATTCTGATTAAATCCAAAAATGGAAGGGTCCATTTCAGCTACTGAGTCTAGGCTCCTGCTCAATGAAGGAATCCAAATTAAACTTTACAGATATATGACCACCTAGCTTCTGCTTAGACACCAACCCTCTGGGTAATTGGTTCCACTGTCAAACTGCTCTTACCATTAAGAAATTTCTTCTAACATTCAATCAGAAGTTGTAACTTAAATCCATTATTCCGAATCCTGTACTCTACAAAAAGAGAGATTGTATTTAATTATTCATTCTGCTTAGCAACTTGGTTCATAAGATTCTTTTGCTCAGGAAAGTTGTCCCTGGCATCTCCAAACTGTTTCACATCTTGATTTCAGTATATGATGGAAGAAGGCAAAGATAGTTATGTATCTGAAAACCTGGAAAACTGTAGAAGATCCTGTCCAGGAAGAATTCCATAGAAGGGAGTTGGCTCATGGTGGAATGAGATTTATTGCTAATTACTTTGCAAGTCCAGATTTCAGATGAATCTGTCAGGATTCATTAACACCAACAGAAAATATCTTATAACGGGCACTGAAGTATTAAAATAATGCAATAATAAATATGGATTCTATTATGTTAGGCTTCTTTTAGTGGGATTTTCTCTTCATAATCTGCATTTATTAAGAGAAAAGGAAGTATCATATTTGTTGTGTAATAAGCTACAGTGTTTCTGTGATATGTTTGCATTACTTGCCAGAAACAAAATAAAACAAATGTGTGACTGGCCTCCAGCTTTTTAGATAAACCCTCTTTGTCCAGCATTCTACCTGGCAAGAATTCCAATAAAGAGAGTTTCAGAAATAAACTAGAAAACCTGTGATGCTTTAGGTCATCATTTCAGAGATAGATTCTTACCTAAACAGAGAAACCGAATAACCACAGGTGGACAAAAAGCAGTGGAATGGGAGCAACTTCCAATTTCCTATCAACTTTCCTATTGAGTGGGAACAGGGAGGAAGCATCAGAAACCTTCCTTCCTTCCTTCCTTCCTTCCTTCCTTCCTTTCCCTCCACTCCCCTTCCTTCCCTTCTCTACAGGACTGCTGGGTGGAAGAGAGCATGAGGGATTGCAAGACTGACTGGGAAACTGTCATAGTATATTGTAAATGAAGATCATATGACAGCTGTAGCAACTCATCAGTGCAGCATCAACTAGTAGTACTGAAGCAACCATAACTTCCTCAAATTTCAATCCCTTGGTTGAAGGATCTATGATCTTAGATGTTGGACACTGTCTAGCCCATTTGAAGTATCTTAGTTCAAAAATTGCTGCCATATGATGCATTGTTCACTCAGTCAATGGTCATGACAGTGAGAGGTTTAGTAGTAAATAGATTGCAGAATGAAGCTTGCATAGTTTGATACAGCTTTCAGTTTATTCCTTGTTGGTATCAAAGGGTTGAAGTGGATTGGTCTGTTTTTCTACATGAACTCTCTATGTTCCACCTAATTTAACATTTTATTTGTCCCTCCCTTATGGAAAAGAATCTGCCATGATTCTGAAGACTTTGAATACCAGATTGATAAAATGGAAATAGAAAGAAAAATCTCTGCCAAAGAACCAGAGGGAAGAAAATAAATATTAAGGTCACATTAGTTTGGCCTTCCAAACAGTCTTCCAAGGCCAAATGCCAAAAGGTTGCAGATTTATTAAGAAAAAGCAGTCACATTTTGATGCACTCAAACTGTGAAAAAAGTGGATATAATGATATCTGAAACACTTACCACAGAGAATCTGTCTTCAACTCCCATTTAACATAGAATGGAATGTCAAAGAGCCAGTGATGAGGTAATTAATTATATACTGGATTATTAGTTTCAGCAAGATTAAGTAAACTGTTAACTGGAAAAAAAAATCAAATCACAAAGGAGATGTTTCATGTTACAAAGATATATTCACACTGTACATGTATTTATAACTTTGCCCATTTTTGGATGTTGCAATCCTATGAAATGGGAGAATAACTGAATGCTCAACATAACTTGCAAGATAATTGAGAAACTTCCCAAACATCTGTCCAAGACCATTTGAACCATAAGGTAGCAGGGAAAGAGCATTTTATTTGGTTCATTTGCCCTCCGGAGAGTCTGGGTTGCAATTAATTTCATCTCACCAGAAAGTGATCTGGCGATATTCTATAGTTCAAAGCTGGGTTACAAGAGAACTGCATAGAACTAAACTGAAGCCATCCATCCACCTCATCTCTAAACTTGTACAACCAGTGATGTCAGCTTAAGATGTAGGGCTTAATTCTAAGGCCTTAATTATAACTATCATGTTGTAAGCAGAAGAACAGAAAAGGTCAGAGAGATAGGAAATGAGGGAAAAATAGCAGTAATTGATGCAGTACTATTCTTTCAGTAACAAATCTCGGTGCCTTCAGAACTAATCATTTCATAGAAGTTGTGGCATTTTATAAATAGTGTAGAACTGTGATGGTGAACCTATGGCATGCATGCCAGAGGTGGCACACGCAGCACCCTTTCTGATGGCATGTGAACTGTCACCCCAGTTTAGTTCAGCTGCGTATGTGTGCGTGCCTCCTGCCAGCAAGCTTGTCTTCAGGTTTCTGCCGCACATGTGCGGGGGCGGGGCGTATGCGGGGGTGTGTGAGGCACATGTGGGGCCTTGTGCGCATGCACAGGCCATGAGTGGGTGGCACATGTGCAAGTGTGGGGTGCATGCAGGGGCCGCATGCATGCATAGAGGTTTGGGGTGCATGCGCTGGTTCTACCAGTAATGACGGCAGGAGGCTCTGCCCACCCACCCAGACATCATCATGGATAGAATAGAATAGAATAGAATAGAATAGAATAGAATAGAATAGAATAGAATGGAATAGAATAGAATAGAATAGAATAGAATAGAATTTTTATTGGCCAAGTGTGATTGGACACACAAGGAATTTGTCTTGGTGCATATGCTCTCAGTGTACATAAAAGAAAAGATATGTTCATCAAGGTACAACATTTACAACACAATTGATGGTCAATATATCAATATAAATCATAAGGATTGCCAGCAACAAGTTATAGTCATACAGTCATAAGTGGAAAGAGATTGGTGATGGGAACTATGAGAAGATTAATAGTAGTGCAGATTCAGTAAATAGTTTGACAGTGTTGAGGGAATTATTTGTTTAGCAGAGTGATGGCCTTCGGGAAAAAACTGTTCTTGTGTCTAGTTGTTCTGGTGTGCAGTGCTCTATAGGGTCGTTTTGAGGGTAGGAGTTGAAACAGTTTATGTCCAGGATGCGAGGGGTCTGTAAATATTTTCACGGCCCTCTTCTTGATTCGTGCAGTATACAGGTCCTCAATGGAAGGCAGGTTGGTAGCAATTATTTTTTCTGCAGTTCTAATTATCCTCTGAAGTCTGTGTTTTTCTTGTTGAGTTGCAGAACTGAACCAGACCGTTATAGAGCTGCAAATGACAGACTCAATAATTCCTCTGTAGAACTGAATCAGCAGCTCCTTGGGCAGTATGAGCTTACTGAGTTGGCACAGAAAGAACATTCTTTGCTGTCCTTTTTTAATGATGTTTTTGATGTTAGCTGTCCATTTTAGATGTTGCAATATGATAGAACCTATGGATGCTCTGCTCATGCGCAGAGGTGGCATGCGCGCTCACCGTTCCGAACTGGTAGCAAAGGTACAGCTGCAGGTGCATTGCATTTTGGGGGTTCAGGCACGCATGTGTGCTTTGGGCACTCACTGGTGTAGAATATAATTTATGATCATTCAGACACTAAAATTTACTTACTGTTAAATCTAGATCTGATGGGCAGTATTCTAAGTGACTAATATTTTGAAACATTTCCTTTGTAAATGTGTTGTTTGGAGATACTTTTTTTTAAATTTGCATTTATATCCCACCCTTCTCCAGAGACTCAGGGTGGCTTACACTATATCAAGCAATAGTCTTCAATACAAAGTCAACTTATTGCCCCCAACAATCTGGGTCCTCATTTTACCTACCTTATAAAGGATGGAAGGCTGAGTCAACCTTGGGCCTGGTGGGACTTGAACCTGCAGTAATTGCAAGCAGCTGCTGTTAATAACAGACTGTCTTAGCAGTCTGAGCCACTCAGAGGCCCAAAGATACTGGGAGTATCTTTGCTTTTCCCTTTTTCTCTGAGGCTAGCAAGTTACGTTTCTGGATTCTTAAAAAATAAGCCTGAAATGTGAGAGATATACCTTAGCCTCCAAGAACTGTTGCTGGATGTTTGCTGGACCAATTTCAGCCTATCAGAGAAAGGCCTTCCATCACTTATTTTTATTTATTTTGTATTGCTTTTAAAATAGTGAGAAAAAAAGTAAAAAAAAATAAATAAAACACAGATAAAAATGAATACCTTGTCAAACAAAAGAAAAAGTACATCTAAAGTGCTTTTAAAAGAAACAAAGGAGAAAGAAAACATGTATATCATTTTAATAGTAAATACTTCCAGTTCTATATAGAGTTGTCTAATAAAATCATTATTTTATAAATAGCATATATACTTAAAGTACATTAATAGAATTACTATGTTTTAACTTGCTATGTTTTCTTTAAATGAGTGCCAAATTTCATGATATTTGTCCCTATAAAATATACATTTATCTGCTTATAGGTGGCAAGCACAATCAGGTCTTCAAGCCATTGAGTGAAAGAAGTCTTAAATTTAATCTTTCCAACTCTGCAAAATCAGTCTTTAGCCATAATAAGGATATCAAGAATCCATTTACATTGTCAAATTGTCAAATTCCAAGCATTAGGTATGTAGCTCAAAAGATTATTATTTTCTGAAAATTCTAGCTTTTGTCACACAGTTATGATGATATTATCCAATACTTTCTCCCAAAACTTAGTCCATGTAAGACATTGTAAAAACTTCTTTGGACAAGAAAGCATTCAGCTTCTGAGACACCTGAGATAGTACCACAACTCATTAAATCCTTTAAAACTAAAAAGGCTATTATTCCTATAGATATTTGTTATCAATAAATCAATCTGATATGAAGATCCTAAGCAATGAGCAAATAAAGCATGAAAGTTCCTATATTGCCTAGCCCTAGACAATGGGAGTGTGTTTTGATTTCTACAGTAAGAATAGAATAGAATAGAATAGAATAGAATAGAATAGAATAGAATAGAATAGAATAGAATAGAATAGAATAGAATAGAATTCTTTATTGGCCAAGGGTGATTGGACACACAAGGAATTTGTCTTGGTGCATACGGTCTCAGAATACATAAAAGAAAAGTGTGTTGCTGGACCTCAAATTAAGACTTGTACAATTAAAATATTTGGAATTTATTGGATTCCATTAAGTTTGTACAGAAAAGGACAGTCAAACTGCATACTATTTCTTCTAAACACATGTTTTTACCATGTCTTATACTTGATATTTTTCCCCTTTGCCTTGATGAGCAAATACTTGTGTCTCTGCAATACTGGTCAGGCAGGTGATTGTATGGCCAGTCCAAATACTTCTCTGGACTAGGGAAAGGCTAACTGAGACACTTGTCAAGATAGCTCCAAAGCTTTTCATTAAGTGGCTTTGCTTGGATTGATTCACATAGAATAAGAAAGCTGAGGCTTCTGAAAAGTAATTTGTCTTTGGGCTTTTGCAATTTATATTAATAATAGAAAAGACAACAACAGTTTGGTTATTGGATTCTTTTACCCTGGTCTATGGATATACATCAAATTGAAGATTTCAAATGTTATAGCATGTCTTCAGTATTCTGTTGGGAGCTGCCAGGCACCTTCTGGAGAGAGTTCTAATAGGCAGTAAGTTTTTGCAAATGTTTGACACCTCTGTGCCCTTGCCTGGCTGTTTTCCTATGCAGATATTGTCAGCTTTTTCTTGATGGAAAAGGAGACACTATTTGATTTCCATGTGTAAGGGAGAGATAAATCCATTAGTGTTTGTAGCCTGTCAATGGAGAATGTGTCACCCACCAGTATAAACTACAAATTTGTCAGACGGCTCAGCAGTCCTAGAGACAAGTAACAGACAACAGGTAGATAGGGACTGTGCTGGCATTTCAGAGATCTCATCATTCTCAGGTCAAATGTTTCTATTTCTCAGGAAAAACAAAATTGATAGAACCAAGTTAATCATCATAAAGGCTGCACTAAGAAGCAACGGTGTGCTGAAGTTTTATCCCAAATGTGGCCTTGTGATTCAGAAGTTTCAGGATCTATCGTTGTATAACCTCTGGGTCAGGAATGACATTTCAGCCGTTGTCCCTTTGACTACAACCATATTCACATTGTCCTGTTGCTTCACTGTTTGTATTTATTGCATTTGTATCCTGATGTTACCCAAAGACTCTTGATTGCTTACATAACATGAAAATGTTAATTAAATATCCATGGTATATCTAACATGACAATTGAATATGTAGCTTATAAAATCATACACCAATAAACCATACCAGCAACTATCAAAAATACAGAAATAAAGACAAGGATGGTCTAAGTCATGAACTTAGTGTAAATTCTCTTTGAAACAATTAAGTATTCAACTTCTTTCTGAAAACCTTCAGGGAATATGGAGCATTAATCGTTAACCACCCTGAAATGGACAACTTCTCTTGTATTCTCTCCTGCTCAAAGCAAATGCCCTTCATTCACATTTTCATGCTCTGAATTGAAAGTAAGGCTTTTACTGATTCGAGTGTTGATGTCCAATTTGCTTGCTATCGGTACTTTCTTCTTGACCAATCATTATCAAATGGGGTTCCATGGAATCCAAGAGGTTTGCAACAAGGTTGCTAGGATTCTGTGAGAGATTGTGATTTTAAAAGATCATTTTTAAAAAAACCTTTGCAATAGTTGGGGATTTTTATGGACTGTGATTCAGTTTACTAATCATTTTAACATTCCATGAGCTGCAGATAAAATAAAATTATTTCAAGAATTTCTCCAGAGGTTAAAATAAAATGTTGGAAAAGTCTGTTCTATACAACCTTCTCTTTGATTGGTTACTGCACAAAAACAGGAATGTTTCACATCCTGGGTCAAAGGACACTCCTCTGTAATTCTCTAATCTCTGCTATAGCTATTATTGCCAGAATCTTTCAGTGTGTAATGGTTATAACTCTTACTTGGCATGTAGAATGCTGTTGTTTCAAAGCTAACATAGATTTTAATAACTATTTTTCCCAAACTACCTACTTTTCCACTTTTTTTAATTTTTATGTTGTTGCTATTATTGCGGCAATAGTGGGAAAGTAATTATATTGGATAAAGAAAACTTATAGCAACAAAAACAACGTAGCTCTGCTGAGTTTTAAATATGGGGCAAGCAAGAGTTATAGCCACTAGAATACCAAAAGATTCTGGTAATAATACAAAGAACATTCAGCTAATTTTGTAAAAATGAAACAATGGATTTTTTAAAAAATTGGTTGTAATGTCTTCATTGATGTAGATTTTGTTGTCTTCACTTTGCATATGTATGTATGTATTAATATATTTTATGTCTATGTCTGTGTGTATCTCTCTGTGTGATATGTACCCAACAAAAGCTTAAATGAAAAGACATTTATAGAGAGTCTCAACCTATCCAGGTCATGGTGGTCCCAAAAGTGTTTTTTTTCCAAAAGGCAATTGGACTTTTTTTTTCTTTGAAAATTTCACTTCCCATCCAAGAAGCGTTTTCAGTTCTAACTGACTGAAGGGGAATAGAAGAATTTATATTCTTTGCAGTCATCTGTTAGTACTCTAAGGTCGGTTACTAGCTCTCTGAAATTTATTGAGGCCACTTGGTGGGGGAATGGGACAATTCACCATGGCCAACTCTCCACAGTCCACTTGCCATGGCCAATTTGTCATGGCCAATTTTCTGTGGGACAATTCAATTTAATTATTTAAAATAATTTAAACATTATTTTAATTTTTGTCATTCACCTTTTATTTTGTCCCCCCTTTGGCACCATTTCTTAATGATTCTATTCGACTATTTCCTCAATATTAGTGTAACTCTTGTCTTGCGGTGAGTTGTCCCACAACAAGTTGACTATGATGAGTTGTCCCACAGTGAGTTAGCCATTGCGAATTGACTGTGGAAAGTTGGCTGTGGCAAGTTGTCTGTGACAAGTTGGCCATGGTGAGTTATTGTAGACCCACTTGGTGGTTTATCTGTATGCTCAGAAGCACACGACTCAGAATGCAAATGGGTGTGGAACTGTCTTGTGACTGCTGAAAGGACTGTGTGGTAAACAGGAGATGGGTAGTGTCATATCCCTCCACCTCTGTTGAAGGAGGGTTGTACAATTTTAACATACATGGGAAATGCACAGAAAGACAAATGCTCAGAAGAATTGCAAATGCACAAGAAGGATTGCATGACGTTTGCAAGACCATAAACTAATTGCAGCTTTTAACTCAATTTGTGAGTTCAGTTAAACTTCATGAAAATGAGCCTAGCAGCCTCATTTTGGTGATAAGCAAACATTTCTGTACAATGTGACAAGAAAAAGGAAACCATCATCACTACTCAGATAAATTGAGGAGAAAATGATTGATGTCTTGCAATTTGATGATTTCTTGAGTGAGACTTTCCTTTAATCTTAAAGTGAGTTCTTTAATCTCCTAAGGCTTTTTCAGTCTCCTGGTGTTTTTTTTTTATTTGTTTGTTTTCTTCTTTGTTTGATAACTGGCAATGTCCATAAGACCACTTTGGGGGGCAGTGCTCACAGCTTTTCCAAAATGTAACTCATAGAGAGAGATACTGATTCCATTCATCCTTGGAGATAGAAACTTCAAAAGTGAAGTTTCACTTTTGGACTTAACAGGAGAGGGAAAATATAATCTTAAAATACATATAAACTACATATTTGTAACCAAAGGTCTCTCCTTTTTAAAATTAGGGAAAACATGCTTAGCTTCATGAACTTGGTGGAAAGAACTGTCAAGGTCACAGATCATTGTGGTGAATGAAATACAGCCTGAATGCTTTTGGTTGTTTATTCCTATCTCAAAAGTGGGGGGGGAGGGGGGGAAATAGCAATGTTTCTATTGAGGTCTAAATATGCCAGCAGAGAGAGTTTTCTTTACAGTAAATCTTCTCATTACCAAGCACAAGAGTTGCTCCATTGGTGAAGATGAAATTACTTAGTGGCTTAAATGGAATTTATTCCAGTCATTGGATTGCTGAAGTTTTCATCAGATGTAGGATGGTTGAGAAGTATTTCATTTCAAATAGGAACCTATTCCTCTATTTCTATTCAGTTCAGGTTCTAAGCTGCAGCTGGTTGATTTTGCAGTCTGATCTACCATACTTACGCATAGATATATACCCATGGCTGTATTTCTTACATACCTATTCAGGTATTCACTAAAACATTTAAAGTAACTTATTTTTTTCTCAAATATTGCATTTTAAAAACTATTTCCTTCTGTGTTCTTTCATAGGAAATTGTTTTTTCAAACAACACAGAATGCCTGGAATGCACTACCTGACTCTGCAGTTTCTTCCCCAACCCCCCAAAACTTTAACTTTAAACTGTCTACTGTTGACCTCACCCCATTCCTAAGGGGTGTGCATAAGTGCACCTGTGTGCCTACCGTCCCTGTCCTAATATTCCTTTTTACTTACTCTTTTCATGTATCCAAATTATGTTTATACTTTTACCTGTTATCTTATATATGATCGACAAAACAAACAAACAAACAAACAAACAAACAAACAAACAAACAAACAAAATGAAGACAGGGCAAAGCTGGATGTTCAGAATAGACACACACACATACAGAGCAGGGGTGGGTTCTACTTACCTTTACTACCGGTTTGCAATGGGGGCGCGCACACTTCTGCACATGCGCAAAAGCTTCTTGATGATGTCTGAATCAATGGGCAGAGCCTCCTGCCGGTTTTACTACCGGTTCTTGCAAACTGGTCTGAACTGGGGGCAACCCACCACTGATTCAGAGAGTAAGAGAAAGAGAAAAACTCCTGTTATAGTTTTTAACTACCATAACAAAATAGAAAAGCAAATCTCAATTCATAGGAATTGCTATGACTCATAATAAACAATCACCCAGACAGAGAATAATTGTCAACCCATTTTCTTGCCAACCTACATTCACACATGCCAGTTGCACAGATTCCCCTTATGTAAAAATGGGGTATTTGTCTTTATAACAGTTGGATAGTTTATAATGAGAGTGTAATCAAAATGAATTTTTGCCAGGTATCCATCATCACTTTCATTACTGACATAATCAACAATTTAGGCCTTTGATTATTGTAGGGAAGGAAGGAAAAATGAAATAATTATATCAATTATGATAGTTTGCATTCTGTGTCTAGTATTTTTAGTGGTATTTTTTTAAAATCAACAACAACAACAACAACAACAGAGTTGTAAGGGACCTTGGAGGCCTTCTAGTCCAACCCCCTGCCCAGGCAGGAAACCCTACATCATCTCAGACAGATGGTTATCCAACATTTTCTTAAAAATTTCCAGTGTTGGAGCATTCACAACTTCTGCAGGCAAGTCGTTTCACTTATTAATTGTTCTAACTGTCAGGAAATTTCTCCTCAGTTATAAGTTGCTTCTTTCCTTGATCAGTTTCCACCCATTGCTTCTTGTTCTACCCTCAGGTGCTTTGGAGAACAGCCCGACTCCCACTTCTCTGTGACAGCCCCTGAGATATTGGAACACTGCTATCATGTCTCCCCTAGTCCTTCTTTTCATTAAACTAGACATACCCAGTTCCTGCAATCGTTCTTCATATGTTTTAGCCTCCAGTCCCCTAATCATCTTTGTTGCTCTTCTCTGCACTCTTTCTAGAGTCTCAGCATCTTTTTTACATCGTGGTGACCAAAACTGAATGCAGTATTCCAAGTGTGGCCCTACCAAGGCATTATAAAGTGGCACTAACACTTCACGTGATCTTGATTCTATCCCTCTGTTTATGCAGCCCAGAACTGTGTTGGCTTTTTTAGCAGCAGCTGCACACTGCTGGCTCATTTGTAACAATTTAATCATTTTGTAACAAAATCATTTTCTAACAAAAAATCATTTTGTAACAATTTAATACACAGATATCCTTTCTGTTTTGTGAATAATCCATACCCACTGGAACATGAGATACTATTCTTATACATTTGCAACATTCTTATTCAGGAAATCCTATCTTTTTTCTCTTCCCTTTTTTGGTCCCACCAGCCTTGCCTCTGCATTTGGTACCTGGGCAATGTAGTAGGGAAAAAAAAAAAGCTTTTATTTTAATTGTAAGTCATTTTCTCTTTTCACTATAAGTTTCTCAGTTCCTCTCAAAACAATTACAGGGATGTAACTATCCGAAGAGCATTCAGCCCGTAAGTTGTCACTCTATGTTAAAGCAGGATTCTTGATCCTGTGGGTGACTGATAGGAAGAATAAAAAGCAGCACCAGAAATGTAATCATGTCACCTAGTGGGTGGGATGAAAACTAAGAGGGGAAAGAGGAGATAAAGGAATCAATCCATCTATCTCAGACTCATTTTTCCCCTGTTCATTCATATATATCAATCACAGAAAAGCAGTACATTGGAACTGCAGTCCTTTGAATATTTCTTTGAAAAGATTTGGATGAATGAGAACAATCTAATAACGGATCAAGAGAATAAAGAGTTTTTTTATCTTTGTGTGGAGGTTGGGATTCAATTTGTGCACCCTTCCCAATAATTATTTTTATTTATTTTATTTTATTTTATTTACATTTATATCCCGCCCTTCTCCGAAGACTCAGGGCGGCTTACAGTGTGTAAGGCAATAGTCTCATTCTATTTGTATATTTACAAAGTCAACTTATTGCCCCCCCAACAATCTGGGTCCTCATTTTACCTATCTTATAAAGGATGGAAGGCTGAGTCAACCTTGGACCTGGTGGGACTAGAACCTGCAGTAATTGCAGGCAACTGTGTTTTAATAACAGGCTTCTTACAGCCTGAGCCACACCGCGGCCCTAATAATCACAATTGGTTTCATAAGAATACTTCCTTTGGCTTACCATATGCTGTCTCCAAATATTCTTAGTAGCAATGAACACAAATACTCCAAATACTATTAGTGGCAATGAACACGATCCGCCTACCTTGATCATTTTTAGAGACAAACCACATTGAGAATCTTGATTATATCACACTTAGACTATGGTAGGCCTGCTTTCTATAGGGATATTTTTGAAGAGTGGCCGGAAACTTCAATTGGCTGTGACCTGTCATGGTGACCATTTAAGTATGATTCTGGAAAAAAAATGCTCCAATTGCAAATTAATTTCTAGGCACAGTTCAGAATGCGAATTCTAACTGTCAAAGCTTAAATAGCTCAAATCCTGGGTAGCTGAGTAATACCACTGTGAACTAGTTCAGGTATTAAGATCTCAAAGAGGGGCGAGCCACTGGTCAGGAACAAGGAAGGTATCTTCTTAATGAAATTAGTCTTGCTCCAGAGCTATGATTCATCCCCACCTTTTCAGTGTTTTGGAATGAACATCCAACAATTTGGCCTTTTAAAATAATATTTTGTGATGTACTATATTTTACAATGTTGCTTTAATATTGTCTTCACATGTGGTTAATGCTTTATTTTCCCCTACTTACAAATTTGGATAAACTACAGTGACATTTGTTAAAAGGCAGCCTATATCTAAATGCCACAAAACCAAATATGGGTATAAATGATAGATACCATTAAACAAGTATTCCTGGCCCAATGCTCAGGAAGCTCATAGAAGAACATTTTCCTCTTCAAAGGAACATGGTGTTCATTGGTGTGTGCCTATTTATTTATTTAATTAATTAATTTGTCAAACATATACTAGATAACAGGTATAGGTATAAACATTGACATGAACAAGGAATGAGTACAAGTATATGGGGACAGTAGAACAAGGATGGTAGGCATGCTGTTGCACTTTTGCACGTCCCCTATACGGACCTCTTAGGAATGGGGTGAGATCCACAGTAGACAATTTAAGGTTGAAGCTATGAGGGTTTGAGGATGTCACAATGGAGTCAGGTAGAGCATTCCAGGTGTTGACCCCTCTACTGCTGAAGTCGTATTTTCTGCAATAGAGTTTCTTCATTTTATTTTTCAGTTACTTTCCTACCCTTAAACTCTAGTTTCTGCTCTTATCCTTAAAACATACAGAATAGGAAAAAAAGTACAATTTTTAAAATCCATATTTTTTCCAGGGCTGTTACAGCTTCCTGCTACTCTGCAAAGGGTGGGGAGGCTGATTTGTAATTCCTGTAATTCTTTCAAACATTGTCCACTTCTGCTTCAATTAAACCTGAAGGGAATTCAAACATGGATCTGGTGGATTCATTAAGAGCTCTTCTTTCTGCTCCAAGACAAAGGTTCTTGTTGCTCAAAGCGTTCAATTTCTTTCCCCATTCAAGCATGCTGATAATTGGCTGCATTTTTCCTAGCTCCCTAACCATAAGCATATTTTATTTAACTACAAACCTGTTGGTATTTCAATGTTCTAACTATCTGCTTATACAAAGAAAGAAATGTGAGTGGCAAATGATATGAATTTGCTCTTGGGTAATGAATACATCTGGGCAAAGTATGCTACAAAACCATGGACTCGTATACATGGCATGACCTGGTACTAACTCAGCATGTGACTCCCTATCTTCTATAAGCAAACATCAATTTCACATTATGCATGTACTCATACGTACTGTATATACCTATATGAATAGTAATACAGATAATGGCAATTAAGAAGAAATGCATTGTCTATAGTACTTTGTATGGCAGATGGCATCCACAATAGGAGCAGAAATGTAAGTATTTTCAGGTAATTCTCTCTAATTCTTCATTCCCATGTTCTCTAAATCTGTTCTTATGAGCTCACCAAAATTCTCATGGAAGGAGTGGAACATTCTTGTACATATTTAGTTAGGAAGTAACTAATGGATCCTGTTTTCCATTGCACAATCATCTCTCAGCTGTCTGTAAAATCCTTACTTTTTCTATTTTCATTAAACTACAAAAGGTCTCATGAAGAGTACACTAATAAGGATTTGATACCTTATTTGATTTTAAGGTCCCTTAATTTGATTTGATCTATTTTATCTTAGCTGGTTTTGCTCTATTTATGTTCTACATATTGATTCTTGTTCTATGCTTTTAATCTGTTTTAATGTACTCTGAAATCTTGAATGCCTAGCCTAGGAATTTCATTAAAGACAGGGTGTAAATCAAAAATCAGTAGCACTTGTGTCTAAGAGTACATTTAAATAGGAAAAAAAACCTTGAGTGTCAATTTAGATTATGGGTACACAGGCATATCTATAAAACATTGTTTTAGGAAATATGTTGTTTATTTTATCATAAACCATTAAGTGCTGAGAACATAATTAATTTTGAATTTCATTATATCAGTGATTTATTGTCTTGAAATGTAGGCTACATAGTGCAACAGTTTGGTGAATTTACGATTTAATTGTTTATGTACTTCATACTTACTCTCTAATGTGAAATTTTAATTTGATCCCAGATTTTTTTGTTTTCTTCAAAATCACACAAGCAAAACATTTAGTCCTCCTGCATATTCAGCAGAGGAAATTAATATGTTTCTATGACTAAAAATTCAGAGAAGTGAAAGGAAATGGAAAGAAGTTAATTCTATTACTAAATGAACAATAACTATTAGAGGAATCATATAAAAGAAGATGTGTTGTTGGAATAGCTTGGTAGTGGCTCTTTATTTCCCATCTAAATTTCAGGATTCTGGCTGGACAAGTCAGAACTCTAGGAAGCTTTAAAGAACTTCATAAACCCTGATTAGTAAAAATAATAATGGACTGTTAAGAGCTCCAAAAATTCTCTAGTTTAAAGGAGAAGGCATCAAAATAACAGATGTCATTCAATGTGAGCTGATTGACATTGATGTCAAAAATCCTACCTGCTGATTCAAACTAATGAGATCAGAACTAACATTGACTGATGAAAAGAGAGAGATCTTGAAGTAGCAGTAAACAGCTCAATGAAGCTGTCAACATCCCTTGTAAAAATGGCCAAAAGGAATAATAAGACATGATATTGACAATAGAAATGCCAATACCAAAATGCCTTTATGAAAATCAATGCTGCAACTGCATCTGGAGTACAGTGTACAGTTTTGGTTGCTGTATCTCAAAAAGGGTATAATGAAACTAGGGAAGGTTCAGAGGAACAAGAGACTGAAGAGCAGCTTCCTCATGAGGAAAGGCAGTAACTTTTGGGGCTTTTTAGTCTAGAATGTTGTGTCTTGTCCGCTCTCACCGCAGCCGGGGTCTGCTTATCTGCTCCCAAACACGAAGGAATGTATGCCTCCCGGCCCCAGTCCTGGCTCCATGCCCAGGCAAACGGAGCAGCTAGACCCCTCCCCCTCCTCCACAGCATGTGAGCCTGAGGAAAGTTTACTTCCAACAGCTGATTGGAGTGACCCTCGCATCAGAAGATTGGATAGGCGGAGGCAACAGAAGGAAAGGTGGGGCAGGCCTTAATGAGTGCTGAGTCATGGAGCCACACCCCATGGCCTATAAAAAGGATCTGCTTTCTGGCAGTCTCTGAGTCAGGCAAAGTCGAACTTATCTTGCTGAAGTCACTTACTGGTCTCCTGCCTGCTCTGAGGACTTTGCTAGGACTTTGGGCAGAGCTGCAGAGGCAAGCCTGATTCGGATTTCCCTGACCCGGCCGTCAGTGGAGGAGTGGGACACGACATAGAAAGGGAACATGACTGAGTGTGGAAAATTACTGTATGCACGATGTGGATAAAGTGGAGAATAAGAAAGATTGCAGGAATTGGGTATATCTAGCTTAATGAAAAGAAGACATAATAGCAATGTTTCAATAGCTAAGAAACTGCCACAAAGAGGTAAGGGTCTACATATATTCTAAAGCACCTGAAGGCAGGACAAGAAGCAATGGATGGAAACCTGTAGTGGTTTCACTTACCTTCACTACCAGTTTGGAACTGTGAGCGCACAGCACTTCTGTGCATGTTCAGAGCGGGTGGGCGGAGCCTCCCACTGCCACCGCTACTGGTTTGCTCGAACTGGGGCGAACCGGTAGAAACCCACCACTGATGGAAACTAATCAAGGAGAGATCCAATTTAGAAATAAGGAAACATTTCCTGACAGTAGAATAATTAATCAGTGGAAAGGCTTGCCTTCAGAAGTTGTGGATACACCATCACTGGAAGTTTTTAACAAAATACCGAAATGGTACAGGGTCCCCTGCTTGTGCAGGGGATTGAATTATAAGACCTCCAAGGTCACTTACAGCTCTGTTATGCTGTTATCCCCCCACACACACAAGATACTATAACCAAAGTTCACACTATAAAATTGAATCCTGTAAAAATCAAGACAGACTAACATATTTTATATGCAGTGCATAATTAAATTTTGTAGTCCAATATCACGAGATATGGTGCCATCTACCAACTTGGCTGGCTTCAAAATGGCTTGGACCAATTCATGGAAATCACAGAGCTCAATAGATATTAACTTTGATAAAAGTCGGATTGCCTCTGAAGGCCATCTGAGCGGAAAACTGTGAATTTGGTTGGCCACTCTGAGAATAGACTGCTTAACCAAATGGGTCAAAGATCCAATCCATCGGGGTACCCCTTGTGTTCTTATGTCTTGTGAATCTCAGAAATTACATTATTTTATATTATATGTTAAAATTATCTCTGAATATTCTTTTCTCACACACTTGTCAGAGATGTCTCTTTTCCTGTAAAGGTAATTCTTAACTTATGGTTATAATTGGGACTGGAATCTTGATCATTCAGCAAAACAGTAATTAGATGAGACTTGTAATTTCTTCTCTCAACAACTACAATCCTGGCACTTCCTATCATGGTCATTAAGCAAACTCCAGGGTCATTTAGCAGAGTATCAGGTAAGGAGTGCCAGTGTATCTCTGGGGATGGAGGAGAGCCTGGGAGGCTCCATTCAGGAGTTGAAAATCTCTCCTGCTGAAATCCAGACAGGATTTTTAACCCCTGAGTAGTTTAAAGCAGGGGTCTCCAGCCTTGGTCCCTTTAAGACTTGTGGACTTCAACTCCCAGAGTTCCTCAGCCAGCTTTGCTGGCTGAGGGACTCTGGGAGTTGAAGTCCACAAGTCTTAAAGGGACCAAGGTTGGAGACTCCTGCTTTAAAGAACCTTTTATGGTAAGCCTCAAATTCATTTTCATACATGTTTTCTCCTTAAAAAAAAAACAACCTCCAAAATATATCTTTTCAAATAAAATATATGCTGTCTACTCATTGGCTTGAAAATCCATTTCTGTGGGTTGTACCGCTTAGAAGTACAGCACAAAATCTGGATAAATGAGAAACCAAAAGATAATTACATTCTAATCAGCATGATAGTCCAGGAAGTGTAAATCAGGATAATTCATTTAAAAAGTTAGACCAAACAAAATTCTCAACATCCTTACTGCAGACTAGGAAAACCTCAGACAATTTTTATTGTAAACCTCAGCTAATTCTTTTGACATGTTAAAAAGCAAACAGACTCCTACTTAGTCCATGCGAAGTCGGCAAGGCATCAGGAAGTGAGCACAATGAAGATTACTGGAGGAAAGAACCCACTGAGGATTCCGCTGGCATGAATTGTTCTGCTTGCTTTGCCTTCACAAACTTAGAACAGTAGCCCTTCTGAGAGTTAAATCGATAGACTGGGATATCAGTTCTGCTAATAGTATTTAAAAATCATGGATCAAGAACAGACAAGTCTGGATATCAGTCAGAGGTTGTAATAAAGTGGATTTACATAAATCAACAACACTAATCCTTCCCGCTTTTTAATGTATGGTATGCATAGCCAGGGAAGTCTACAATGCTTTTTAACCACAAAGTAGTTCTGGCAGCCTAAGATTGCTAGTTCATTTTGTTCTCACATGTGTTTTATCCACGGTACACTGCAGGGGGCGAACTAGCTTTGCGCCAGCTGGTTAGCAGCATTTGGGGATGTTTGGTCATTCAGGCTTTCTTCCGCTGACCTTGTTTTACATCTAGGCAAGTCTGATGACAACTCCCACTTCTGCATAGAACCTTGATAGCTTTTCTCACCAGAGTGGTACCTATTTATCTACTTGCATTTTACATGCTTCCAAACTATTAGGTGGGCAGGTGATGGGGGCAAAGGATAAGAGCTCATTCCGCCATGTCGTGTTGTGGGCTGTAATCCAGCATCTTTAAGGCTGCTGTCCCACCATGCCCTCTCTGGTTATAACAAAACTGATTATAGCTTTCTATAGTAAATAGGAAAGTACATAGAAAATCCTATAATTTTCTTATATATAAAACCTATCTTTTCCTTCTTTATATTCAACAATAGTAGAATTTTACCGATAGTTTCAAAGATAATTTTAAAAAAATAGCTTTCAAGATGATTGGCGTGCTTATGTTGCTATTATTGGAAAGAGATCTCTGCATTTTTCTTAAGTACATTCTACTTTTGTGGTCGTTTGGGCTTTCTGGCTGTAACCCAACCAATTGCATTAAATAAATCTTTGTATTTAATTCTGTAATAACCCTTAGTTAATTTAAATAACTCCATCATATCATTGCTTAATTATCTAAGACTTTAGTCCTGGCAATAGTATATGGCTAATGGTAAAAAAGGTATTACCAGCCAACAAAATAACTGTCAGAGTCAGAAAGCTAAGGTTTGTAAAAGTCTATATATTATTTTGTATGAAGTCAGAGTTTTGCTTGTAAAACTTCAACCATAAAAAGCTGATATATAACTTTGGTTATGAAAGCATTTACCTTTAATTCATGAGTAGACTTACGAGGCACAAATGTTTCTGATTCTGTTCTGAAAGTTCAGATGAATAATGGTTTTTGTGATATCCCATCTCTTTTTACAAAGATTTCAAAGAGGTTATTCATTTTTTTAAAATTTTATTTATTAAATTTATTCACTGCCCGTCTCATTTCTGTGACTCTGACCCAGTGGTGAAATCTGAACCAGTTTACTACCGGTTTGCTGGCTGCGCATACGCACTGTGCGCCAAATGTGTGCTGCGTGAGCAAATGAGGAGTGCGCACCACGCATCAAATGCGAAGTACGTGTACAGTGCATGCCAAAAGAAGGCATGGGGTAAATAGAACAGTGCATGGAGGGGTGATCAGCTGTGGTGCATGATCTTTTTTTTACTTTTAAAAGCATTTTTAAAAACCTATTCTTAACATTCGGTCAGGAAAAGCAAGCGAGCCAGAAAGAAGTGGCAAGCGGGCAATTGGGTGGGCATGGGTGGTGGGGGGAGAGATTTTTGCTACTGGTTCTCTAAACCACCCACTGCCATTTCTACCAGATCGGCCAATCCAGTCTGAACTGGGAGCATTTCACCCTTGCTCTAACCTCTGGTTTGTTGATCATGATGTTGGACAGGTTCACATCTCTGTGAATCACTGACAATTTACTGTGGAGATGCTCCAGTGCTTGCACAATAGACACAGCTATTTTTCCCAGGATATCTTCAGGAATGGTCTTCTTCTCCAGACCTTCTTGTAAAATTTATCCAGAGACATGGCCATCAATTACATGCAGACCAGATTATCAGCCTCTCTGAAAAGATTTCCATAATAAGTGACCATGTAGAAACAGTCAACTGTCCTCATGGAGACATCCAGATCCATCACCAGTATCTTCTCCTCCTGAGTATTCACAATGGCTCAGATTCTCTTCACAGCCATGATCATGTCACTCTTCACATGATGCACTTTCTCCACCACCCTCTAAGCATCTCTCCCCAGTTCGGAGATGCTCACCAAGTCATCAGCCTCAGCTTCATAGTTCTTTTCTCCAGTGGTGATAAAAGTCCTGGAATTAAAATTCCTTGGAGGTGTTAATGGAACAGGTGATTGTTTATTAACCAATGAAATTATTGAAATAGTGATCTTTTCTTCTTTGTTCTGACTTTGTGCTTTTCCAAGGATCCTTTGGGATCTTGTTTTTTGTTCATGCTGATTTCTCAGAAGTGATGGAACCAGCAAACCACACATACCTTGCAGGGAGGACTCTCTTTTTTATAACAGTCATATATGGATTATAAATTATATCCATAAATTATAACAGTTGTAACTGTCATGTATAGTTTCAAGAGTTAAAAAAGATATATTCAGTGGTCAACCCCTCTGGTATTAAAATTGTGAAGTAGAAATTCCTATCAGGGGTGAAATCCAGCAGGTTGTGACAGAACCTGGAGAACTGGTAGTGGAAATTTTGAGTAGTTTAGAGAACTGGCAAATACCACTTCTGGCTGGCCCCAGAGTAGGGTGGGAATGGAGATTTTGCAATATCCTTCCCCCAGGAGTGGGGAGGGAATGGGGATTTTGCAGTATCCATTCCCTGGAGTAGGGTGAGAATGCAGATTTTGCATTCCCCTGCCACCCCCACCAAGCCACGCCCACAGAACCAGTAGTAAAAATAATTGGATTTCACCACTGATTCCTACATTAATGGTTCCTTAGCAGTGCGATGTGATACCTTGATGATCATAAGCAGCTTGGGATGGTATATTAAGAAAATATAAAGCTGATCAGCCAAGATGAATCAAGGTTGCACAAGTGAAGCAAGGAAAAGAGGATGGTGTGAGTTTTGAAAAATAGTTAAAACCATGTGCTGAGCCTTCTGTCAAACACATTCATCAATCACAGAAAGTTTCCACTGCCTTGTTAGTGACTTCTAACATGGCATGTGGCTTCTAAAGTATCTTTCCATAGTATAGTGTTTGTAATGTTCCATATTTTTACTTGCTGTCTTAAATTTCAGCTCCAATCTAGGAGCCCTCAAGCAGTCATATTCACGAGAAATCATTTTTATACTAAATTTATATTTTGCTGATAAAGAAATAAAGGGAGACTAGTATAGATCTATTTTGAGCTATTTAGTTCTCATCAGCCAGCCATACCCTTACTGGGATTCGAATTTGGGCTGCCTGTGGATTAGGGAGTTGTATACCTCTGTCCCCTGACTGGAACTGATGTAAGAAGAAGAACATGTGGCTCAGAGGTTAATATAACTGCCTAATATTCAGCCAGTCCAAGTTCAAATCCCAGTAAGGGTATGGCTGGCTGATGAGCCACTCGGTCTCTCTTTTGGTGAGATTGGTATCTATATAAATTTGATAGATAGATAGAAGATAAATAAATAAATACAAAATATGAAAAAAAGAAAAAATGACATTAAAATTACAAGAAGGATGTAGTGCATTGTTAGATAATGTGGCCGTATAAAAAACATTTCATCAATTTCTATAAAGGAAGTGACATCTCTCTAGAGAAAATAGATGAATTTCTAAAGAAACAAAATTTATTGAGGACCACAGAGGAATAGAGACAGATTATGAATGGACTCATGACAATTAGAAAAGTTTCTGAAGCTATTAAAAAAGTTTAAAGTAGAAAAAGTGCTTGGTTCAAATGGATTATCAGGTTCTTATTATACTGTGTTTTGAGGGTAAACTTTTACAACCTTTACAAAACATGATGAACTCTATCCTACAGGGAGGAAAGATGCCAGAGAGTTGAAAAGAGTAGTATTTAGACCTAAAGAAGGAAAACATTTGACTTTGACAAGAAAAAAGTGGCCATTATCATCATCGAATAATGACTCCAAGTTGTTCACAACAATTTTGCCTTGATAGACTGAAAATAATTTTGTAAGAATTTTTTTCATGAGGATCAATGTGGGTTTTTACTTAAAAGACAGTTAAAGGGCAATGTTAGAATGTTATTGGACATTTTGGAATAGCTAGAGCAACATAATGAAAAAAAAGCCACATTGATTTTTTTGTGTAGATGCAGAGAAGGCCTTTGAAATTTTTAGTTTCTTGTCTTGTTCAAGGTTTTGAAAGATATGAATTTTGGAGAGAACTTTATCAAATGGGTAAAATTGATTTACACTTCACAACAAACACAAATAATTGTTAATGGAGATCTAACAAAATCTGTGCTACACAAAAAGTAACAAGACCACAGTGCCTTGTCTCTTCTCTTGTTCATATTGGCTTTTGAAATACTGAACAGATAGAAAAGACAAAATGAAAAGATTGTGGGAATAAAGATTTCAAAGGAAATTTATAAGTTAAGGACTTATGCAGACTTTTTGTATTTGTACTGGAAGATCCTTTAAAGGGAGTTCAAATATTACTGCCCAAATTAAAAGAATTTTGAGCATTAGTAGGTTTCAGGATTAATGAACAGAAGACAAAGATGTTAACAAAGAGTATGAAAATGGAAGATCAAACAGAATTGATGAATAAATGAGTTTTAAGATTGTGAAAATATTTACAGATCCCTCACATCCTAGACATAAACTGTTTCAACTCCTACCCTCAAAACGACAATATAGAGCACTGCACACTAGAACAACTAGACACAAGAACAGTTTTTTCCTGAATGCCATCATTCTGCTAAACAAATAATTCCCTCAACACTGTCAAACTCTTTTCTAAAGCTGCACTACTATTAATCTTCTCATCATTCCCATCACCCATCTCCTTCCACTTATGCTGTATGACTGTAACTATGTTGCTTGTATCTTTACGATTTATATTAATACTGATTGTTTCCTGATTGCTTATTTGTAGCCTATGACTATCATTAAGTGTTGTATCATTAAGTGTTAAATTTGTACCTTATGCCTATCATTAAGTGTTGTAAGTGTTGTATCTTGATGAAGGTATCTTTTCTTTTATGTACACTGAGAGCATATGCACCAAGTCAAATTCCTTGTGTGTCCAATTGCACTTGGCCAATAAAAAATTCTATTCTATTCTATTCTATTCTATTCTATTCTATTCTATTCTATTCTATTCTATTCTATTCTATCCAATATTGGCAAATACATATGATAGCTTTTTGCTTCTTTACCCATTTGGGCTTTTTACAAGAAGCTGCAGAAATAAAAGTTGCATATCCAGGAACTGCAGAAGAAAGAAACCATACTTTCATTTGAAATAGCCAGATAAATTTCTGACTATTTTTTTAAACTTTTGCCTATGTATTAATACTGCATGTTTATTCATGCATTTTACCTACATGTAAAATTTGATACACAAATATGAAAATGGCCAAAGGATGGAGTAACAAGGAACATTCTTTGCTACTTGGCATACCAGCATTTCAAATTCCTAGTTGGCCATCAATGACTAAAATACTATATTACTTGTAGTAGACTGGAATGGATGGTTTGACTTTCAGAAACTGTCCCGACGACAAAGTGATCTTGTAGTCCTTTTGAATAATTGGATAGTGAATGCCTGGCCTGAAGTCTTTCTCATTTCTGCCTCTGGAAAGCTCCAGCAGACAAGGAACGAGTACAAAATCATCCTGCTGCTGTCTTTCAGGCAATAGGCCAACGTCCATCAACAAATGATTTCAAGAAGTTTCAGAAAGTGTCCCTATGGAAAATGTCATATTAGAACATTTAAGTACTCCCATGTTATGTTTTTCAAAGGCTTGTCAACAATAATCTTGTATGTTATTCTCAGATTGAAAGCCTCTGGGCAAGTATTTGTAAAGCTCTAAGAGCTTTATTTATCCCATAAGTTGCTAAGAAAACATTGCTGTCTCTCACTTGCACATGCTTCATCTCTCACACCTGCACAGATAGCAAGAAAAAGCTTGGCAATGCCATCACTTTCCCTGATTGTTAAGCTATTTGTCACAACTGTTGTCTTCACCATGCATATATATGTGGCTGAAATTACCCTTCTGTAAATCTGCATCATTATGCTCTAGTATGATGGAAAGATGCATCAAAAACTAAATGTAAACTTATACATCATTCAGCTCTCTGCAGATTTAAGCACTGATTTGTTCTATCTTGTGCCTGCCTCACATTTTATCACTAGATGGAACCCAGTGAAGGTTCCATATTCTTCCTCTCCCACATTTTTCAATCTCACAATTTTCCCTGTTAGATTCCCTTCAAATTCCCTGTTAGATTCCCTTCAAACTTGAAAGGAAAGACTTCCATTGCAATCTACATAGTCTTAATACCAGTGGTGGAATTCAAATTCAACTACCGGTTCTGTAGGCATGGCTTGGTGGATGTGGTGTGGCTTGGTGAGCATGGCAGGGAAAGGATACTGCAAAATCTCTATTCCCACCCCATTCCTGGGGGAAGGATATTGCAAAATCTCCATTCCCACCCCACTCTGGGGCCAGCCAGAGGTGGTATTTGTCAATTCTCTGAACTACTCAAAATGTCCACTACCATTTCTCCAGAACCTGTCAGAACCTGCTGAATAGCACTCCTGATTAATACACGCTGTGGGAAGCAGTAATCCATTCTGACCAGCACATTCACATTCATGTTCAAATTGTCCCAAAGGTACTTTTTCAAGAGGCAACTGGACTTTCTTGTTTTTTCTTTTGAAAACATTTCGCTTCTCATCTAAGAAGCTTCTTCAGCTCTGGAATGGAAGGATTTATATTCCTTGCAGACTTCTGGTAATTTGCATCCTTTTAGAGGCTCTTTGAAGCACTTGGAGGTTTATCTGTATCTTTGGGGGTCATCAGATTAGTGCTCCTGGTTCCTGTAGTCTGCAAATTTCCTCTGGAAATCCATTTCTACTCCCACACCATTCAAAGGGTATTCATCCCAAATTGTATATCTAAAAGTCTATAGAGATTCTCAGTCATCCAGGTCAGCTTCTTGGATGAGAAGCAAAATGTCTTCAAAAGAAAAAAAAAACACAAGAAAGTCCAGTTGCCCTAATGGCTTTATCCACTTTACTGCATATTCAACTACGATCTCTATTCTTATATATAATATAACAACAGAGTTGGAAGGGACCTTGGAGGCCTTCTAGTCCAACCCCCTGCCCAGGCAGAAAACCCTAAAGCATCTCAGTCAGGTGGTTATCTTGTAAAATATCATTTGAAGTAGCACTTTCCATATGGGGTTCTTCTGGTGAAATTGTTCTATCTGTTCCACATTTGGCCCCAATGTAAATAAAAGTCATCCTAAAAGAGAGGTCTGCCAAATGTAACTGTGTATAATGCTTACACATCTTATGATGCCTATCAATTCAGGAAACTCAGCAAAGAAACCTACAGTGGAGATAGCCCTTAGCCATTGTCCATTTTCTCTATTTTATTCACTTTAATTGCAAGAGGAAAGAAAATGAAGTGTTCTCTTCATTTGTTTCCTCCTCATCTGTTTTGCAGATTGGACTCTGAGAGAGAAAAAGATAGTAAATAGGGGAACAGTTGTGATTACACCAACAAGTTGACCCAACAAAAACCTTTCATCAGATTGCTTGAGATGATAAAGATGGCCTGATTCAGACATTTTCCAGAATAGAGATAACCACAAGGAGGAACATAACCACACAAATTATTTCAACCCAGTTATTGATGGAAGTTACAATTAAATCATAAAAATCTGACATTTTCCAAGGGGTTTAAACAGGCAACATTGTTGTATAAATTAGAAATTACAAATTAAAGCTGTTTCTGGATTATTCATATTGTATGTGGACATTTTATAAACTTATTATTAAATAGCTAAGGATCAAAAAACCCATTATAAGCAAACCTTGGTATCACTGAATATGGAGGGTCTTTTTAAACTAGGAAAAATTGAGGATGGAAGAGTTATGTCTGATCTAGACTACTCTGGTTTTTTTAAAAAATGCCAACTTTCACTCACTTGCATTCATTTCAAAGCTAGCAAAACGTCCACCATTTTGAAAGACTTGGATAATTTCTCAGTGCTCTTTTTATCCATATGCTTTAGAGACATAAATTTGAGAGACTGTCACTGTCAAATCTGTTTTTTTTCAATTATCCCACATAATATTTAGTCATCATTTATGGTGTGCTCTTATTAGCTTTGCTTTCAAATTTATATTCAAAAGCTTTTGTGACAGACAGTAAGCGTGTTGACAGGAGATTAGAACACCAATAGACTCTACTTTTCATAATTGTACACTATGAGCACTTACACCTGAGATTTGTCTGATCATCATAATTATGCCAAAAGCTACATATTCTTTTAGTTTCATGACTCGGTCCTGATTCTCAGTTACAATATTTCTTGCACAAAATGTAATCAGTGTAAAAGAGAAGGAAATTTACTGTATTCAGTGGTGGGTTTCAAAATTTTTTACTACTGGTTCTGTGGGTGTGGCTTGGTGGGTGTGGAATGGCTTGGTGGGTATGGCATGGGAAGGATACGGTAAAATCTCCATTCCCACCCCACTTCAGCGGAAGGATACTGTAAAATCTCTATTCCCTCCCAATCCAGGGGAAGGTTACTGCAAAATCCCCATTTCCTCCCATCAGCTGAGACTCAGGAGGCAGAGAATAGATGGGGATGGGGCCAGTCAGAATTTTTACTACTGGTTCTCTGAACTACTCAACATTTCTGCTACCGATTCTCCAGAACTGGTCAGAACCTGTTGAAACCCACCACTTCATGTACTATCATGAAATAGGGCTCTCACCCTCAAAAGCAAATTGATCATTGCACCTTTAAATATTTAGACATTAATGATAATCAAACAGATGTGACTTAGGAGACATGCCTTCTCTGTCATAGTGCCATCTCTGTAAAACAATCTACCCCTTATGGCTCTGACCATGTGGTAAGGCACTGAAACCTGCTTGTTTCCCCAGGACTGAAACAGTTTATTTAACATCTGGCATCATGATCCTTTAGCCATTAATATGAGCACTTACTCCATTAATAGTTCTATATTTTTAGCCATGCTGGAAATACTTAAAAGTAATACAATTTGTATAACAAAGTATGGTTAATCATGTAACTCATTATACAAATGCAATACAGCTGTACAAAACCTAACACACTATCATGTAAAATCTCAAGCTCCCTTCCCTTCCTCTGCTGGCTCAAAATCTAACAACCAGGAAAAATAACCATATCTTCATGAACTGCAGTTAATTCAGATAGTGTGGATCACAAGTGGGTAATAACTGTTGACACAATGGAAACTTTTGCATAGCTTCAATATTTCTATAACTTTTCAAGGAACCTGCACATTCTTTTCAAGTTGGGGTGCATTTGTTACAAAATGCACATTTTTAAAAAAAATAAATACGGACCAGAATAGAATAGAGTAGAATTTTTTATTGGCAAAGTGTGATTGGACACACAAGAAATTTGTCTCTGGGGCATAAGCTCTGAGTGTACATACAAGCAACAAGTGATAAATCATTATAATAATCATAAAATACAATCATAAACCATAAAGTCTGCATTAAAACAGAATATTTCAAATATTTTCATGTGCCTTCTCTAAGAAGGGTATCATGACCATTTATTTATTTGTCAAGCATATATAAGTTAAGAGGTAGAAATATAAACATAATTTGAATACATGAAAAGAGTAAGAGTAAAAAGGGACATTAGGATATCAGGGCAGTAGGCACACTGGTGCACGTACAGACCTCTTAGGAATGGAATGAGGTCGGGGTGAAATGCTCCCAGTTTCGACCGGATTGCCCAATCCAGTAGCAATGGCGGCAGGTAGTTCGGAGAACCGGTAGCAAAAATCCTTGGCCCTCCCCATGCCCAGCTGAGCTGCACAATCATCAGAGTGTTTTTTTTTTACTTTTAAAAGCATTTTTTCTTCGGCCGAAAAAATGCTTTTAAAAGTAAAAAAGAAAAAAAGGCTCTGATGATCGCACGGCTCAGCTGGGATTATCAGAGCCTTTTAAAAGCATTTTTTCTACATTTTTTCAGCCGAAGAGGTTGTAAAAAAATGCTTTTAAAAGGCTCTGACGATCCCAGCTGAGTTGCCTGATCATCAGAGGCTTCAGTAGAAAAATGTTTTAAAAGACTCTGACGATCCCAGCTGAGTTGCCTGATTGTCAGAGGCTTTTTTTTCTTTTAAAGGCAAAAAAATGCTTTTAAAAGAAAACAAAAGCAACTCAGCTGGGATTACCAGACCCTTTTATAGGATTTTTTTCTCCTTTTTTTCAGCCGAAGAGGTTGTAAAAAATGCTTTTAAAAGCCACTGACGATCCCAGCTGAGTTGCCTGATCATCAGAGGCTTCAGTAGAAAAATGTTTTAAAGACTCTGACGATCCCAGCTGAGTTGCCTGATTGTCAGAGGCTTTTTTTTCTTTTAAAGGCAAAAAAATGCTTTTAAAAGAAAACAAAAGCAACTCAGCTGGGATCATCAGAGCCTTTTAAAAGCATTTTTTTTACAACCTCTTCAGCCGAAGAGATTGTAGAAGAAATGCTTTTAAAAGTTAAAAAAAAAAAGTTGACCTTGCCCACCCAGTCACATTACCCCTCCACCAAACCACACCCACAGAACCGGTAGTAACAAATTTTACTTTTGTTTTGTTTTGTTTTTTTGTTTACATTTATACCCCGCCCTTCTCTGAAGACTCAGGGCGGCTTACAATGTATACATTTCACCATTGGGTGAGGTCAACAATAGACAATTTAAAGTTAAAGTTTTGGGCATTTGGGGAAGAAATTACAGAGTCAGGTAGTGCATTCCAGGCATTGACCACTCTGTTACTGAAGTCATATTTTCTGCAATCAAGTTTGGAGCAGTTTAACTTGAGTTTGTATCTATTATTTGCTCGTGTATTGTTGTGTTGTTTTTTTTGTACAAGTTTTATTGATTTTTTAGTTCCACCCCCCTCCGCACATACACAATTCATGAACAGAGTATTAATCATATCATATCTTATACAATTCAGTATATTCAAATATATTTTACTCAATTACAGTTTTTGTCAAAATATTCTTTTTTCATAGTTTTTTATTCATTTCCTAATCTTTCCTTGCTTATTTTATTAAATCACATCTTCTTTCGCCCTCAAGTTCTAATTTCTTCATTTTTATTCATATTTGTTCACTTTCATTCTTTTTTAAAAAAATATTTCAATTTTTATCCTAATATATTCAAATATATTCGGGGTTGTCTTTCCTCCATTTCCTTTTCACAGTAATCCTTCCTTCTCCTTTCACTTCTTACCCTCCCTCCTTTCTTCGAACCTCCTTTCTTCTCTCCTCTCCTACTCCTTTTACCCGTTCCTTTCTCCTCCTCTGCCCTACTTCCTCCCTATCTGGCCTTCTGTCCTACTCTTATTTCCCCTACCTTACCTCCTCTCCTCTCCTCTCCCCTTTCTTCTTTCTCTCTCCCTCCTTCTCCCTTTCCATCTCTCTCCTTCTTCTTATCTCTCTCCATTGCTGTATTTATTTTTAATATTTCTAGTCTCCAGACAACCCCAATTTTCTCACATTATACATATTTTTCAAACCTCCTCTCCTATATTTTAAACATTAACATTGTCTTCATCTTATTCCATTTGTATCATACAGTCAAATAATACAACTTTCACCTCTTATTTTCTTAACATTTCTATTCACAATTCAATACTAATTATTTTCTTCCAATAGTGTACATCATTTACTAACATTTCAATTTTGTTCCCTTTTACATCTTAATTTCAATCATTTTCATTTATAAACCATGCTATCTTTCATATTTCATCTGCTGGATTTTCCAGTCTTTTAAATGCTTAAAATTTATTTCTTTACCGTCAACTTTAATTCTCTCTCATTCCATGCATTCTCGGACACAAACAAACAAACAAAAAAGAAAAGAGATCTATCACTAATATATTTTCTTTTCTTCTGTTCATTTTTCTCCTAAGCATTTAACCATTTTCTTTCAGTCTCTCCCAGATCTCATCTCGTAATCTTTTTCTCCCTTTCTCCCATTCTTTCATCTTCTTCTTTCTCCCTTTCTTGCGTCCTCTTTTCCACCTTTCTCTAACTTTTACTCGGTTAATATTCCCCCTCAATTTTTCTCTATTTCCTCTTCTTCTCTTTATTCTATCACTACTGATCCCGGTATAATCGTCTTTTATTCTTCACTCTTTTAATTTCCCCCCTCAATCGTTTCTTTTTTTCCTTCCCCCCCTCTTTTTTGAGATTTCTTTCCCTTTCTCCATTTTTATTTTGGCATTATCAATCCCAATATGGTCATCTATATTATCCTCACGAATTTCTTTTTCAGCATTATATCTCATAATTTTCTCATCTTCTCTCTTTTTATTTTTAAGCCACAGTTCTGCTTGTTTGTTTCCATTAATAGACTCTCGAACCATCTGACGCATTTCCAATAATTCCTCCCAATTCTCCATATTTTAAATATGAGGAGAAAAAACTTTTTCAATTTATTTATCTTAACTTATATATAGTCCAAATTCAAATTTATTACTTTGACTTAGTCCAAATTCAAATCCATGTAATATCTCTTTTCTTCTTTTCTTCTTTGTTTCTGCAAGTGTCCAGTTCAAATATACTTTTGATCTGTTCCAATTAAAGTCTTTGTCAATTCCACTCCATTTTTTACAGTCTCACCACAGCTGTATAAACAATGCCTCCTCCTAACTTTCCCACATTGGTCTAAATGATGTGATACTTTCTTTCCTCCAGCAGATATCTCTCTCCAATACACAAATGCTTCAGCAACAAAATGTTTTTTGTTTTGTTTTGTTTTAATTTATATCCCGCCCTTCTCCGAAGACTCAGGGCGGCTTACATTGTGTAAGGCAATAGTCTCATCCATTTGTATATTATATACAAAGTCAACTTATTGCCCCCCAACAATCTGGGTCCTCATTTTACCTACCTTATAAAGGATGGAAGGCTGAGTCAACCTTGGGCCTGGTGGGACTCGAGCCTGCAGTAATAGTAATTGCAGGCAGCTGTGTGTTAATAACAGAATGTCTGTTGTTAATCCACAAAAATTGTTATTTCCTGTCTTAATCCTTTTGTTAGCAACTGATGTTTTCCTTCAAATTTCTGTCCCTTTTAATATTTTAATTTCTTCCAAGGCTAGTTTTAAATTCAGATGGAAAGTTTTCTTTTGGGGGCTTTAATTACAAAGTTCAGCTTTACTTTTAATTTTCTTCTATTTGTATTTCCACATTCCCACAATTAGCCACTAATTTCAAATTGAAGACTTATTTTAAGCTTTGATAAGTTTTCTTCTTACCTATGAGTTGGCAAAACACTCCTCCAGTAAGAATACTCCATTCAATTGCCTTTCTTGCTCAGATCTTTTTGTGTGGCCGCCCCAGTTTGTGAAAGTTCTAATGGCTGTCTTCCCATGCCATTAGGTTGGAGGCTAATGTTGGCACTCCAGGGAATTTGCCACTTCCCTGTTCATGCCGATCCATGCCTCCCTTCTTCACTGTCACTCTCTAAGACAGCTAAAGGACCCCCTAAACGGCTGGGATATTGACATTTCCTCCGGAGCCCTGGAGGATCTGCCATCCCGCAGCGACGTTGGCCACGCCTCTCTCATTTATTGTTGTGGTTGAAGCTGAAGTAGTCATTGACCATTGAGGGGATTGGAAGTTTTTATCACAAGCTTCGATGGAGTTACCAAAACACTATTTCTCAGTGGCAAACTCTCATCACTGGAGTAACTTTACACCTGGGCAGAAATGGACTGTGCTTTTAATTTGAATTTTAGATACAATTACATTAGAAATAATTTATGTAGAGATGGACAATTCACAATAACATAAGGCATAGATAACAACAGTACATGATATACATCGGCAAAATGTGTGATCATAAAAGTATGCTGTGCTGGCTTAATAGATATTCATTTCATGCACATAAAAATTCAGCATCCAGAATTTTTTTTAAAACAAAAACTTTTGAAATCCTACTGCTGATCATTGCCATATTGATTCATGCTCTGCAGAAGGTAAAAACTGAAATAAAAGTTCTGAAACATGCTCTCTCACACACACTTTGTCTCAGTTCTTCATACAGTCACCCAACAATTCCTTTCAGCAATTCTTTCTAATGTATTCTGCACAGTTTTTTCTGAAAAACATCGGTCTCTCTGTTGAACACTTTTAACTTTTTTTTTGTTATGTAAAACACTGTGTTCATTATGGATCTTTTTGTGATTTTGCTTGTCTCTGTTGAGCTGTCTCAATGTGAATCAAATGCAGATACTTGAATATCAAATTTAACCAAGTAAATAAAAAAGAGACACTTGTTTATTGCTGACTTCTTTGCTCAAATAAGTCCAATTATTTTTGTATTGTACATATTTTTTTAAAAAAAATAAGGTTCATCACTTTATACCTCTGAGCCAAGAATAATATGCTTGAGATGGGATATCTGGTCCTTTGAATCACCTTGGGACAATGAATATCTGAAATCTAGAGAGTCCTCTTTCTGTGAATGATGCATCATACAAATGCAAATTACAACTTTGACTTTTAAATGAGAATCATATGACAAATGCAATCTCTTGTAGTACTCTGAGGTGTGCCAAAGCTGTTTTTCTTTTTCTAGGCAAATTGGAGGGCATGACAGGATTTGTAAATGGACATTTTCAAAGTATGCATTTCTGAATCACTGAGTAATGTTTTACACCAACTGCTTCACAGCAGACTCCCCTGATTAAAAGAAGGCCATATTTGCTTACGCAGATGTACCTTTAAACCAGAGGTAGGGAACCTAGGTTTCTGACATAGGCTTCTTGAGACAGTAAAAAGCACACAGTTGGCCCCCAAAACCCTCTTTTTATTTCAATGGCTGTGAATTCTGTTCATTCACAGCCCATGGTAAGTCACAAATAGTTTGTAAAGAGTTCAACAGAAGTCTGCCACAGTCCTTTGGGATAAGGCTGATAAGCACCCACCTTTATCTCCCTTGATATGCTGCCAAAGACCTAATTGGCAATTAGCTTTGCAAGGCCACACGGAGCACAGAGTCAAAATGGAACTTCAGTATTTAAACTGACCAGCATGAACAAAGTTGCTTTCTGCAAAGGCTCATGCGTCTTTGCTCCTCCTTTATGTCTTATTGGAGAGGCCAATCTTCTCCAAGCCCTACTCCCAAGTTGTCCCTTTTGTTTTAACTGTTCTTGCCTTCTGGCTGCTCTGCACATGTGCGCACTGGGAACAGGCTTCCCCTGTTCGTCTGCCTCACTGATATCCGACTCTGGAGGCTCCAGAGGCATCACATAACTCTCAGATGGCCCTGGCCCCCTCTCTTCCCTTGTCTGAGCCTTCCCCAGACTCCAGGACTGGCCCATGTTCCTCCCCAACCTCCTCATTGTTTGACTCTGCTGCCAGCTCTGCAGGCCGCCGGTGGACCACAACACCATGGCCCCTTTAGCATGGCTGGCTCAGGAATTCTGGAAGTTGAAGTCCACAATTCATAAAAGGGCCATGGTTCCTCACCCATGCTCTAAACTATCCCTTAATCCCAAATTTCCATCTTTTGATATGGTGGTGATCTTCAGATTCTGGGTAGGTTTACTAAGGATGGAAAGTTATTCAAGATGGTATACCCAAACAAAATGAAACAATAATGTATTAAAATTACAAAGCTTAAAGTCACTAAAAACTAGAAACAACAACGCACTTAAAATTAAATGTTCTTAAGGAATAGTATTTCATAATGTTTTTCCTGACAGTGACAGTGGTTAATCCTGACAATTAACCAGTGAAATGGGTTGCCTTCAAAAGTTGTGAGTGCTCCATTCCTGGAGATTTTAAAGAAGAGATTGAGAAGAAGAAGCAATTTGTCCAGAATGGTATAGGTGTCAAGGTTCCAGAAAAACCTCTTCTGCATAAAAAAAACTCAGAAGCCATTGTCTTTCAGAGTTCTTTACTAGCATGGGGAAACTTGCACACGATGAGTGAAATTCCAAAACTGATTCTTTTCCCAGTTATACAAACCCCAAGAGTCCCACCCCCCTGGCTTAGGACCGGGCTATCTACGGGACCGTCTACTGCCAGCTTCTATCTCCCATCGTCCGGTACATTCCCACAGAGAGGGACTCCTCAGGGTGCTGTCAGCCAAACAGTGTCGACTGGCAGCCCCCAGGGGAAGGGCCTTCTCTGTGGGAACTCCGACCCTGTGGAACAAACTTCCCCTCGGACTTCGACAATTACCTGACCTTAGGACCTTTCGCCGCGAACTTAAAACTTATTTATTTCGTATGGCTGGACTAGCCTGATTTTTATTTTTATTGGATGGGTTTTTAAAATTTTGTGATTTTACGGGGAGTATGTTTTTAACATTTTGGGCATTTAAATTAGTTTTTAAGGGATGTTTTAATTATTGTGTGTATTTATATTTTATCTGCCTGTTCACGCCTGAGTCCTTCGGAGAAGTGTATACAAATAAAATATTATTATTATTATTATTATTATTATTATTATTATTATTATTATTATTATTATTATTATTATTATTATTATTATTATTATTATTATTATTATTATTAACCCCTTTGCTGGTCACATGGTCTCACGTACTCCCAGTTCATTCGAATATCTTCTCACCACTCCTCCTGCAGATGTGAACACCATCCGACCTTGACCGCTTGAAGAATGTTACCATACCCTCAACCCCTTCTTCCCTCAGGGGAAAAAATGTGGCAGCGTCTGGAACCCTAAAGTCTAGTATGGTTTCCAGGCCTGACAATAGGGCAATGATGGCTAACCTTTTTGCCATCGCGTGCCAGGAGCAGGATGGAAGCATGGGGGGGGTTATGCACATGCATGCCCACACCCATAATTCTTTGCATCCCATCCCCACATATGCGCGCACGACCCCCCCCCCACTCCCCATGGTCCTGGCATGTGATGGCCCGGTAGATCCGGTTTTTTCTCTCCCCAGACTCCAGTGCCTTTCTAGGAGTCTGGAGAGTGTGGAAATGGCTTTTCCCACCCACCTCTGGAGACCAGAAATGGCCCGTTTGCCAACTTCCAGTCCCAGACAGGCCATTTCCGGCCTCCGGGGGACCTCCAGCAGGATGGGGAAGACCATTTTCACCCTCCCCAAACTGCTGGAAAGGCTCTGGAGCCTGGGGAGAACAAAAAAACAGGCCTTCTGGTCCCACTGGAAGTTGGCAAATGGGTCATTTCCAGCTTCCGAAGGGCCTCTGGGAGGTGGGGAATGCCATTTTCACCCTCCCCACCAAAGGTTCTAGAGCCTGGGGAGAGAGAAAATGGACCTTCCACCCTAAGGCCCTCCGAAGGTGAGAAACAGCATATTTCCCTACTTCTGGCCCCAAGGGGCCTGAAAATTAGTTGGCCAGTGCACGCATGTGCGCCGGAGCTGAGCTCGCATGCCCACCGATATGGCTACACATGCCACCTGTGGCATGTGTGCCATAGGTTCGCCATCATGGGTATAGAATCTTCTATTTGTGCAGGAGATTTGACTAGAAGACCTCTGTGGTCCCTTCTAACTCTGTTATTGGGTTATTTTTCATAGATAATGTTCACTTCATAAGAGGCATGAAAGTTTATTATAATTTGATAAGAAGTCATGATTTCTGTTTCGATCCAAATGTGTAGATCTGACTTCTTTTAATCCACTTGAGTTTTGTCTAAAGTTCCTTTGTTCCTGAATAATCACTTTAAGATCAGTAATAAAGTAAACTCATTGCTTGAAATGTTTTTCTATTAATTTCTGAATTGTATTTTTTCTGACATTAGATATATGTATGTTTAGTTTGGAATTTAGATGGTTTTTAAAAAACAAACCCACCATTTATTTCCTACCATATTTCCCCAAATAAGACCCTGTCTTTTTGGAATATTATACACAAAAGCCCAATTGGGCTTATTATCAGGGATGTCTTATTTTGGGGAAACAGGGTATGGAGAAAGATACCATGGGCATTTAAATTAGTTTTTAAGGGATGTTTTAATTATTGTGTGTATTTATATTTTATCTGCCTGTTCACGCCTGAGTCCTTCGGAGAAGGGCGTATACAAATTAAAATATTATTATTATTATTATTATTATTATTATTATTATTATTATTATTATTATTATTATTATTATTATTATTATTATTATTATTATTATTATTATTATTATTATTATTATTATTAACCCCTTTGCTGGTCACATGGTCTCACGTTCTCCCAGTTCATTCGAATATCTTCTCACCACTCCTCCTGCAGATGTGAACACCATCCGACCTTGACCGCTTGAAGAATGTTACCATACCCCTCAACCCCCCTTCTTCCCCTCAGGGGAAAAAATGTGGCAGCGTCTGGAACCCTAAAGTCTAGTATGGTTTCCAGGCCTGACAATAGGGCAATGATGGCTAACCTTTTTGCCATCGCGTGCCAGGAGCAGGATGGAAGCATGGGGGGGTTATGCACATGCATGCCCACACCCATAATTCTTTGCATCCCATCCCCACGTATGCGCGCGCGCCCCCCCCCCCCACTCCCCATGCTCCTGGCATGCGATGGCCTGGTAGATCCGTTTTTTTCTCTCCCCAGACTCCAGTGCCTTTCTAGGAGTCTGGAGAGGGTGGAAATGGCTTTTCCCACCCACCTCTGGAGACCAGAAATGGCCCGTTTGCCAACTTCCAGTCCCAGACAGGCCATTTCCGGCCTCCGGGGGACCTCCAGCAGGATGGGGAAGACCATTTTCACCCTCCCCAAACTGCTGGAAAGGCTCTGAAGCCTGGGGAGAACAAAAAAACAGGCCTTCTGGTCCCACTGGAAGTTGGCAAATGGGTCTGTTAGATTCGGGCAATAACGAGGCAGGAGACCAGGGTAGTGACAACAGCTCTTTACTATATGGTGAACCCAGCAACTGGGCTGGGGAAAAACCTCTCCTTATATACAGTTTAACCGGCGGCTTCAACCAATCAGCAACGTGCTTGTTTCCCGCCAAAATATTTAAAGATACATTACACTCCTTCCCTCCCAGAAAACACTTTACCTATATATTTACATTATATTTACATATTACTTTTCAACGTAATCACGTAAATAAACTGGGCGTCTCCTGATTCTTTCGGACCTGCGCAGTACAGTCTCTGGGAGTGGGTTGAGTTGACCGGAGGGGCTGTTTGCTCCTCTCGGCTCCTCCTCTAGGCCATCCGGCCCTGGATTATTTGCCGAGTCGTCCCTGCTGTTTTCTACAGGAACCTGTGGGCGTCGCTGGACCTCCGGAATTCAGTTAAGTCCTGCGATTTTCCGGGTTTGAGTCAGCTGTTGGTTCAAACATGAATAGTCAGGGCCTGTTTGCCTGACTCGGTTGTCCGCCAATCGCTTTCCTCAATTGGTCTATATGTCGCCTCCATACCGGCCATCCGTTAACTCTACCAAGTATGATTTGGACCTGTTATGTTTAGAATTTTCCTCCTGCTAGGTCGGGGCCCTCACCATAGTTGTGTGCCCACACCGGTCGCCTATATCCATTCCTCTTGTCTTTTCAAGTCCCCCCTTGTATCCCTCTGGTGTATAGTTGGGATTTAGACGATCTAGTGGGCACCTGAGTTTTTGGCCCATTAGTAATTCGGCAGGGCTTCTGCCGGTGGTGGCACAGGGGGTTCGGTGTTGGACGGCTAGGAAAATATCTATTTTGATTGCCAGTCGCCTGGCTTGAGTCTGACAATGCCTCTTAGCGCTGGACGAAAACGCCTGCAAGGCCATTCGTCGCAGGGTGGAAAGGCGCCGAGAGGGCATGCCGGATGCCCTCTTCTGCCAAGTATTCCTCAAACTGTGTGCCGTGAATTGCGGGCGTTATCGGAAACCAATGTGTCGGCAACCCATGTGTAGCAAATAGGTGCCGTAGGACTGAGATCACGGCTTCGGCTGTCATGGATCTCATGAGAATGATTTCCAGCCATTTGGAGTAGGCATCGACTACTACCAGGAAGGTTTGGCCGTGGAAGGGGCCGGCAAAATCAATGTGGATTCTCGACTAGGGCCCTTGGGGTCTTTCCCATTCCCGAACCAGGGCCGTTGGGGGTAGAGGTCTGGACTCCTGGCAGGCCTGGCATTTCCCTACCCTTTCAGCAATTTCGGAGTCCATTAAGGGCCACCACACATAGCTTCTCGCTAGACCCTTCATCCTAACGATCCCTGGGTGACCCTCGTGCAGGAGATCCAACACCCTCTTTCTTAATTTCTCTGGGATCACCACTCTATCCCCCATAGCAGGCACCCCTTGAGCCGAAAGTTCCCACGCTTTTTACAAATTCTTTAAAACGCCGCTGGCGCAGCGGGCCACCCTCTTTGTACCCAACCGAGTACAGTCCTCAAAATAATGTCCCGGTATGATGCCCGAGCCACCTCCTTAGACGTGACTGGGCCAGAGTCCAGAGAGTCAATTAGCAGGATGGGTGTCCCCGGAGTGGGGTCTTCGATCGCCCCTGGTAGTGGGCATCTGCTTAAGGCGTCCGCATGCCCCAACTCTTTTCCGGGTCGATGCTGCAGCTTGTAGGAATAAGCGGCTAAGAAGATAGTCCATCGGGTCAATCGTGGCGAAAGTGCCACAGGCGTTGGGCGGTCGCCAGCCAGTATCCCTAACAGAGGTCTATGGTCTGTAACAATTTCAAAGTCTCTACCGAAAACGTATTCGTGAAACTTTTTTACCCCTGACACAATGGCTAGCGCTTCTTTATCCAACTGGCTATAGTTCCTCTCTGTCGAGGACATCGTTCTGGAGTAGAAGGCTATTGGGGCTTCTGTGCCGTTTGGAAGTCTGTGGCTGAGCACAGCCCCCACCCCGTAAGGGGAGGCATCGCAAACCAATAATAATGGCAATGAGCTATGATACTGATCAGTAAGCTATCGCCGAGAGTAGGTTTTTACTGCTCAAAGCCCTAGCTTCCGACTTTCCCCAAGACCAAACAGTATTCTTTCCCAGAAGCTTATGCAGCGGCTCGCAACGGTTGCCTTGTTTTTAAAAAGACCGTAAAATTCACTAGCCCCAGGAATGCCTGTAGCTCTGTTTTGTTTTTGGGCGCTGGAGCCTTTCTTATTGCCTTGACCTTGCTTTCAGTGGGTGAATTCTTCTTGTCTATTCTGTAGCCCAAGAACTCTACGGATTTTACCCCTATCTGGCATTTGTTCACTTTAACCTTTAGACCGCTGACCGAAAATGCCCAGAACTTTTCTCAAACGCTCCCCAATTCTTCTAAATTTTCGGCTGATATCAATACATCATCAAATAGGGACTACCCTGGGAGCCCTTGCAGAAGTCGCTCCATTAAATTTTGAATAGCCCGGTGCCACACTCACCCCAAATTGTAATCGGGTACACTTGAAAGCACCTCTGTGAGTCACAATCGTTTGGGCCTCGGCTGTGTTGGCGCTTCACGGGCAGTTGTTGATAGGCTTGAGCCAAGTCTAACTTTTAAAGACTTGCCTTGCCCCAGCGAGTGCAGCAAGTGTTGCACCACGGAACCGGTAAGCGCTTTTCTGTAAGGCTTTGTTTAACGTCGCCTTGTAGTCAGCGCAGATTCTAACTGACCCATCTGGTTTTACTGGGGTGACGATTGGCGTCTCCCACTTTGCGTGATCGACTGGCACCAGAATCCCCTGATTTATGAGCTTGTCTATCTCCTTGTCAATTTTAGGTTTAAGGGCAAAGGACTCTCCTTGCCTTTAACCTAATGGGGCTACCTGGGGGTCTAAGTTGAAGGAAATAGGGGTCCCCTTGTACTTGCCCAGGCAGTCCTTGAAGACATCTTCGAACTCGTTCATGAGTGTGTCTTTTAGGTTACAGTCACTTCGGTAGATGCCAGTCACTCCCATGCCCAATGCACGGAACCAGTCTAGTCCCAACAGACTTGGCAGGGTCCCTTCGACTATCGTGATGGGCAGGGTCTTCTTGTGTGGTCCGTACTCGACGGACGGAGGTGGTCCCTCGAACAGGGATGCGATTCCCTTGGTAGTCGTGCACTCGTAGCAGTTGTGTTTGCAGTTTGCGTTTGGCGGTTTTCGCAAAGCTTTTGCAAAAGTGTCCCAGGACATGATTGTGATCGCTGACCCTGTGTCCACTTCTAGTCGGCACGGCACTCCTTCGATCTTCGGTCTGGTGAAGATTTTCTTCTCGGCGCGGTTGCTGCACGGCCTATTACACGGTCGCTTGATTTGAATTCGCCCTTTCTGTTTTGACCAATCGCGGGTCGCCTTGCCGATCCTGCGCTCTGATTGGTCGATTTGAATTTTCGGCGGGAAGGTTGGGGTGCTCGACAGACTTGAGCCAGGTGCCCCTTCTTCTCGCACCGCCGACATGTAGCGTCCTTGAACTTGCATCGTTGACGCTGGTGTTGCCCTCCGCAACTTCCGCATTCATCCCGGTCTTCTTTGCCCCTTCTCTCGGTGAGGCAAACTCCCTCCTCATCCTCGCCGTCTGATTCGGTCTGGATGTCTTCGTTGTGCACCGGGGTTTCCTTTGCACTCGCCGTTGGTGTGAGTGGCTTTTGTAGGGTTTCCGCCGCTTGGGTGGACATCTCATGAGCTCTGGCTTCGTCCAGAGCGTTTGCCAGCGTTAGATTGCTTTTTGATAGCAGCCGCCTCCCCAAACGCATGTCTCTGACCCCACGGATGAGTTGCTCTAGTAGCTCCTCGTCCAAATCTCGGTACCCACAGTCTTTGGAGGCTTTCCTCAGGGCGGCCATGTACTCGCTGATGGATTCGCCCTCTTGCTGTCTGCGCTCTCCAAATTCAAATCGCCGTACGTACTTGGACGGTGTTGGCGCGAAATGGTTCTTTAAGAGATTTTGCAGAGTTTGCCACATACCGATTGTACCGGCGTTGGCTCTGCCAGGGCTTCCGCGATGTCGATGACCTCGGGACCGCAGTGGCTCAGGAAATATGTCCTTTTGCGGTTGTCTGGAACTCCTTGCAGCTCATTTGCCTCCAGGAAGCTCTCAAAACGGGTCATGTACGTTCCCCATTTCTCCCTGGATGGGTCAAACGGCGCGGGCGGAGTGTAGCTGGCCATCGCTGCGATTCTGCCCTGAGCTTTGCTGGGTTCGGTTCTTTCGTGCGTTCAGCTCGTTCCTGGTGCTCTTAACCTTGAAATCCGATCCTCGTCGCCAGTGTTAGATTCGGGCAATAACGAGGCAGGAGACCAGGGTAGTGACAACAGCTCTTTACTATATGGTGAACCCAGCAACTGGGCTGGGGAAAAACCTCTCCTTATATACAGTTTAACCGGCGGCTTCAACCAATCAGCAACGTGCTTGTTTCCCGCCAAAATATTTAAAGATACATTACAGGGTCATTTCCAGCTTCCGAAGGGCCTCTGGGAGGTGGGGAATGCCATTTTCACCCTCCCCACCAAAGGTTCTAGAGCCTGGGGAGAGAGAAAATGGACCTTCCACCCTAAGGCCCTCCGAAGGTGAGAAACAGCATATTTCCTACTTCACTTCTGGGGCCTGAAAATTAGTTGGCCAGTGCACGCATGTGCGCCGGAGCTGAGCTCGCGTGCCCACCGATATGGCTACACATGCCACCTGTGGCATGTGTGCCATAGGTTCGCCATCACTGGTATAGAATCTTCTATTTGTGCAGGAGATTTGACTAGAAGACCTCTGTGGTCCCTTCTAACTCTGTTATTGGGTTATTTTTCATAGATAATGTTCACTTCATAAGAGGCATGAAAGTTTATTATAATTTGATAAGAAGTCATGATTTCTGTTTCGACCCAAATGTGTAGATCTGACTTCTTTTAATCCACTTGAGTTTTGTCTAAAGTTCCTTTGTTCCTGAATAATCACTTTAAGATCAGTAATAAAGTAAACTCATTGCTTGAAATGTTTTTCTATTAATTTCTGAATTGTATTTTTTCTGACATTAGATATATGTATGTTTAGTTTGGAATTTAGATGGTTTTTTTTTAAAAAAAACAAACCCACACCATTTATTTCCTACCATATTTCCCCCCAAATAAGACCCTGTCTTTTTGGAATATTGCCACGCACACAAAAGCCCAATTGGGCTTATTATCAGGGGATGTCTTATTTTGGGGAAAACAGGGTATGGAGAAAGATACCATGGGCAAATGAAAGAATACATCAGACAGAAGAAGAACAAATTGATGCATGTTTGATGTTGTGGCTGAATCTATTATGTAGTAATATATGTGGGAACAAAGTTAGCACTGAGTTTATTGTAGGGCCTAATTTATCCATTACATATCCAAAACTCTCTCTAAGTAGAGACAGAACCTATCACTCAAGAAAAGAAATAACGAGAAGTATAATGGCCACAATTGGCAATTCATAGTAGTTTTAGAAAGAAGCTGATGACCTAAATGCATGTGAATGAAATTAAAGGTCACAAATTCCTTAATTCCCAGTGTTATCTGTGATTTAATCATGTGACCACAGGACATATGCAAAAAAAGTTTCATTAGGAGGTCTTAGTAAAATAAATATATTAAAAAAAACCTCAAGAAAACAAGGAAGTGAAGACAAAATCACACAACTTGATGAAGGAATTACATTGTATTGAATTCTTGCCATGTTTATTGCTCCTTTTTTCTTCCCTGTCCTTGTTCTCCCAATTTGCCTTTTAAAGTTGCTCATTATATAACCAATTCTTTTAACCTGGCTTCATAAATCAGGCCTTTAATTATGTGTGTTGCTGTTCTCAGGAGAATTTTCAATCTGTCTTTGTCTCCTTGATATTTAAGTTGGGCAAGCTGAATACCAGAAGAGAGATCATCAATTAAATCACATTCTTTTTCCACAATGTTGTGCCTTTGGTATCGTCCTTTAACAATATACAGCTGAAAGATTACTTTAAAAGTATCTTATTTTGGATTCACACTGGAACACAATAGTAGCTGAATGCAGATTTTGTCACGCCTGGAAAAAATACAATGGTCCATCCGGGTTCAGTCAGTCATTATGAAGCATGTTGAATTTAATTGGCTCTTTTGAAATGTGACTAGATATGGCTATTGCTTTTATTCTTCCTTTCTCCTAATTTTTTTTTTAGTGCTCAGTCCAGGAAACAATGTTCCTAGTCTACAATATAATTTTATAGTTATTTAACATTTAGTATCTGTCTATCAGTCTTCACCTACCTACAGTTATAGAAATTTAGACAATTTAGACAAGATTTAAAATGGACAGCTAACATCAAAAATGTCATCAAACAAGCACAACAAAGAATGTTCTTTCTGCACCAACTCAGAAAGCTCAAATTGCCCAAGGAGCTGCTGATCCAGTTCTACAGAGGAATTATTGAGTCTGTCATCTGCACCTCTATAACTGTCTGGTTTGGTTCTGCAACCCAACAAAACAGACACAGACTTCAGAGGATCATTAGAACTGCAGAAAAAACAATTGCTACCAACCTGCCTTCCATTGAGGACCTGTATACTGCATGAGTCAAAAAGAGGGCGGTGAAAATATTTACAGATCCCTCACATCCTGGACATAAACTGGTTCAACTCCTACCCTCAAAACAACCAAATAGAGCACTGTACACCAGAACAACTAGACACAAGAACAGTTTTCCCCGAACACCATCACTCTGCTAAACAAATAATTCCCTCAACACTGTCAAACTATTTACTAAATCTGCACTACTATTAATCTTCTCATCGTTCCCATCACCCACCTCCTTTCACTTATGACTGTATGACTGTAACTTCCTTACAATTTATATTGATATTGATTGTTTCCTGATTGCTTATATGTACCCTATGACTATCATTAAGTGTTGTACCTTATGATTCTTGATGAAGGTATCTTTTCTTTTATGTACACTGAGAACATATGCATCAAGACAAATTCCTTATGTGTCAATCACACTTGGCCAATAAATTTTTCTATTCTATTCTATTCTATTCTATTCTATTCTATTCTATTCTATTCTATTCTATTCTATTCTATGCTATTCTATGCTATTCTATTCTATTCTATTCTATTCTATTCTATTCTATTAAAAAAAAATCTCTGATGTCTGAAGAAGAAGGTTACCTATTTTCAGGATTTCACTTCTCAGATTAAAGCCACATTTAGCTTGCCTCCATTTAATCCCAAACTTTATCAACATTTGCAAAAAGAAAGTTCCCAGGCCAGGGTGTGCTATTCACTGTAGGGGTGCCAGACAAGCATGCTTGAGTACTCATGCAACTCTTCTTGACTTCTGCAGGCAGACTTTAGGAAAACAGCTTAACTCACTAGAGTTGCCACGCAGTTCTAACTGCGTACTTCTAACTCAGTGATCTGTTATCATCCCCAAGGAATTTTTTTTTTATTAGAAAGCAGCAGTGGTTCTGGAGACAGTATATCTTTCTTGAAAGAGAGAAGCAAGTGTTTCTCAGCCTTTCTTGTTCCTCCTCATAGTGCTTTAAAAATTGCAATTGGGATTGTCAATGTCTTGGTGCTAATTAAACTGTATCATAGAGAAGGAACTAGAATTCCCAGGTGCTAGAGCAAGAAGGTGGACATGTTCTAGATAAAATAATTGGAAACATGAGAGTAAAAGTGGCTTTGCACTTAGAATTAAACAAGATCTTTTCCATGGGCAGGGAGAAATAGTCTGTTTCCTGAACCCATTTGTAAATTGAGGTAAAGGAAATCACCCATTACAGTCCTGGGAATTATTTTCTTAAGGATTTTATAGGGAAGGAAAAAGTTGTATTCCAGCTGCCAGTTTGCTCTTCATTAAAAACTCAGCATTTCTAGTTTCACTCACATTTGGGGAATATACATATAATAAAACTAGGTTCTTGAGAAATGACTTCTGAGAGATTTCTTATAGAAAAGGGGAAAAAGACTGCTGTACTGTGGAATATAATTTTTTTGATCTGTAGTCCATATGGAAAAGAGTTTTTCTTATCACTTTAAATCTGCGTAAGATCAGATGTTAACATATTTCAGTTGTGCTATTTGTTAGCCGATTCCCTGTTTTAAGTAAATGTCAGCATCTGCTCTTGGCTTTGGTTCTAGTTAAGGCTGACATGATGACTTTTTTCCAGTCTGCGTAGGCTTTTTCTCATGAATAGTTTTTGTTTGAAGAATGTCCCAGATTGTAGCTGGAGAGAGAGAGAGAGAGAGAGAGAGAGAGAGAGGGAGAGAGAGAGAGAGGGAGAGAGAGAGATGAGAGAGATTTATTTGGTATATCTTTAGGAAACAGGATGCTAGGTTTTGATAACAAAACATGCTGATGAGCTAAATTCAATATACCTTTGCTAGATGCTAATGATTTCTGTAGCATAAATCTTTGTGCTTAACAGAATAATTTATTTCAGTGTTTTCTGGGATATTTTCAATCAATATGTTATGTTTCAAGGATGGCCAGAGGTTTGAAAAGCTCCATCTGTATTTCCAATTCAGTCTCAAACTCTTAACAACATGGAATCCATTAAATACTGTTGGAACGTTGTAGCAATGTAGGACCAGAACCAGACCAAACAGTACATAGCTATGAATGTTTTATTGGCTACTTTGTCATTTTTAAGTTTAGTAGGTTTTTTATTTTTATTTTTCATTTTTGGAAAATTTAAAAAACACAGAGAAAGAAATATCATGCAAAGTATCCATCAGATAGAAACTAAGTTTTCTTTTTTAAAAATGTGTTTAAGTAATCTCTTGAGATTTTATTAACATTTTAAAAAGTCAGGTACACTTAAAAAGCTTTGGGATTTTCATAGAGATCCTAAATAACCCACATTTTATGGACTGGCCAGGTGGTCCATGGATAAGCCCATCCATGGATAAACTGGCCTTCCAAAAATTTTATGGCATGGCCAGCCTTGTATTATAAATGTTTTAAGAATGAACATTTACAACTTTTACAACAAACGATGAATGTTATTTTACAGAATGTAAAGATTCCTGACAGCTGGAAAGAGTCCAGTATAGTATTAATACCCAAAGAGTTCCAGGATTTGATTTTAACAAGAAATTGTCAGCCAATAATTTTGCTGAATAATATCTATAATGTCTGTTTAAAATGTTTATGGCTGAAAGGTTGAAAATAATTTTACAGGATAGATGTGGGTCTTTACCCAAAAATCATTACAAGCTAATATTAGAAATACTCCAAAAAATATTCTGGGGTATTTGAAGCAGCACAGTGAAAAGCAAGCTTTGTTGATCTTGTCTCAAAGGTGCTTTTTTCTTCAAAGGCAACTGGACTATTTTTTCTTTGAGGAAGAAGAAGAAAACCTTTCACTTTTTATCCAAGAAGCTCCATCATTTCTGATGTTAGGGCAATGGATCTTCTTCCTCAAAGAAAAAGAAAAAAAAACCAGAACTTTTGAGACAACTATGACCTGGATAACTGAGAATTTCCACAGAAAGTTCATTGATCTTCTTGGATGTAGAGAAGGCAATCTATAATTGGAAATGAATTTTCTTGTTTAGAGTTCTGGAAGATATGGACTTTTGAATTAATGTTATTAAATGTGCAATATCCATTTATACAGAAATACAAATAACCGTTAATGAATGTTTTTTTTTTTCTTCCCACCTAAGATGGCGCCGACGAAGGCTGCCTCGGTGAAATGCTCTCTAATTGTTTCTTTATTTCTAATTGTTCTCTGTGACTCACTACGGATTTCCTACTCACGAGACCATCTGCTAAAAATTAAGGAACATTTCTTTAAGGAGCAGCTTTCTTTAATCTCACCCCCGCCTGTCTTTACAAACACGGAGGAGATTCTAACACAGGAGGAGGCAATTCCCACGGAGCCATGGATTACTAAAAAAACCAAACGACGGAAACGAAGGAAACGAGGTAAAAGATCTGGGATCTTAATCAAGCTAAGAACTCGCACTAAAACTCCTCTGCCTTCAATTTTCCTAACAAATATACGCTCACTTGCAAATAAGATGGATGAAATACTCCTCTTAAACAAATACTATTCTGATTTTCGCAATTCAGCAGTCCTATGCTTCTCTGAAACCTGGTTAAATGAATCAATTGAAAATAGCAGCCTGAACATTCCAGGATTTCAAATTGAACGATCAGACAGGATTCCAGAAACATCTGGTAAAAGAAAGGAGGAGGCTTATGCCTATATATTAATTCAACCTGGTGTCAAGATTTTAACATAATTTACAAATTCTGTGACAACAATTTAGAGACTCTAATTATCAACTGCAAACCTTACTATTCGCCTCGTGAATTTTCCTCATTTCTTCTAATTGCTGTTTATGTCCCACCACAAGCCTGTGTAAACGAGGCATTACGAACTCTAGCTGACCAAATCATGGAGGCTGAAGCCAAACACCCTGATTCACTGGCCATTGTTTTGGGAGATCTAAACAAGGCAAACTTAAGGAAAGAACTACCAAAATACTTTCAGCATGTCAATTGTCCCACCAGAGGCAAGAATACTCTAGACCACTGCTACACAACACTAAAAGATGCCTATCGGTCTTTACCACGTGCAGCTGTAGGACACTCTGATCATTGCATGATTCACCTTGTACCTGCTTACAGGCAAAGACTTAAAGCCATAAAACCAATAATTAAATCAGTGAAAACCTGGACGGAGGAATCAGAATTAAAGCTACAGGCATGTTTTGACTGCACTGATTGGAATATTTTTAAAGATACCTCTGCAGACCTGGATGAACTCACAGATACTGTAACATCATATGTCAGCTTCTGTGAAGACCTATGTGTACCTACAAGGAACTTGCGAATACACAGTAATAACAAACCTTGGTTTACACCTAAACTTAAGCAGCTACGACATTCCAAAGAGGAAGCCTACAGAAAAGGTGATAAAATGCTGTACAATCAGGCCAGAAATGCACTAACAAGGGAGATAAGAGCAGCAAAAAGAAGCTACTCTGAAAAGCTAAAGAATCAATTTTCAGCAAATGAACCAGCAAACATGTGGAAAACTCTTAAAATATCACCGGCTATGGCAAACCTCCTTCCCAGGCTGAAGGTAATCAACAACTGGCAGATGACCTGGATGAGTTTTACTGCAGGTTTGAAAGGAAACTACAGCCACCTATCTCCACAACCCCATCTCAGACACACCAACAACAGCCAAGCCTCCTACAACTGACCCCATTTCATTGGGTTCACAACCCCTAGTGATCACAGAAAAGGAAGTGCAGGACCTATTTCACAGACAAAAGCCAGGAAAAGCTCCAGGCCCAGACAAGATAACTCCTTCTTGCTTAAAAGTCTGTGCTGACCAATTGGCCCCATCTTCACCCATATTTTCAATAAATCACTAGAGATGTGCTATGTTCCTTCTTGCTTCAAACGCCTACCATCATCCCAGTGCCAAGAAGCCCACCATCAAGGAACTGAATGACTACAGACCAGTTGCTCTAACATCTGTAGTCATGAAAACCTTTGAAAGGCTAGTGCTTTCCTACCTGAAAACCATCACGAATCCGCTTTTAGACCCTTGCAATTTGCATACCGAGCAAATAGATCAACAGATGATGCTGTTAATATGGCTCTGCACTACATCCTACAACATCTTGAGTCTCCAAAGACCTATGCAAGGGTCCTTTTGTAGACTTTAGTTCAGCATTCAATACCATCATTCCAGACATTCTTCTAACTAAGCTAAACCAGCTACAGGTACCGGAACAGACTTGTAAGTGGATCACAAGCTTCCTAACAAACAGGAAGCAGCAGGTGAAGCTAAGCAAGATCACATCAAATACCTGTACAATTACCACAGGGCCCCCAAGGCTGTGTGCTCTCCCACTTCTCTTCTCTCTGTATGCCAATGACTGCATCTCCTATGATCCATTCGTAAAGCTAGTGAAGTTCGCAGATGACACAACAGTGATTGGTCTCACTCGAGACAATGACGAATCCGCATATAGACGAGAGGTCGAACGACTAGCCTTGTGGTGCAACCAAAACAATCTGGAACTGAACACACTCAAAACCGTAGAAATGGTGGTAGACGTTAGGAAAACCCTTCCATACTTCCACCTCTCACAATACTTGACAACACAGTATCAACAGTAGAAACCTTCAAATTTCTGGGTTCTATCATATCGCAAGATCTCAAATGGACAGCTAACATCAAAACATCATTAAAAAAGGACAACAAAGAATGTTCTTTCTGCGCCAACTCAGTAAGCTCAAACTGCCCAAGGAGCTGCTGATCCAGTTCTACAGAGGAATTATTGAGTCTGTCATTTGCACCTCTATAACTGTCTGGTTCGGTTCTGCAACCCAACAAGAAAAACACAGACTTCAGAGGATAATTAGAACTGCAGAAAAAATAATTGCTACCAACTTGCCTTCCATTGAGGACCTGTATACTGCACGAATCAAGAAGAGGGCCGTGAAAATATTTGCAGATCCCTCGCATCCTGGACATAAACTGTTTCAACTCCTACCCTCAAAACGACGCTATAGAGCACTGCACACCAGAACAACTAGACACAAGAACAGTTTTTTCCCGAAGGCCATCACTCTGCTAAACAAATAATTCCCTCAACACTGTCAGACTATTTACTGAATCTGCACTACTATTAATCGTTTCATAGTTCCCATCACCAATCTCTTTCCACTTATGACTGTATGACTATAACTTGTTGCTGGCAATCCTTATGATTTATATTGATATATTGATCATCAATTGTGTTGTAAATGTTGTACCTTGATGAACGTATCTTTTCTTTTATGTACACTGAGAGCATATGCACCAAGACAAATTCCTTGTGTGTCCAATCACACTTGGCCAATAAAATTCTATTCTATTCTATTCTATTCTGAAGAATTAACCAAATCTGTAAGATTTAAAAAGGAACAAGAAGGCTCATTGTCTTCACTCATGTTCATTTTAGTTCTTCAGACAATGAATGCAGACATAAGGCAAGATGAAAGAAACATGGAAGTAAAGATTAAAAACAAAGTTATAAGTTACAGGTATTTGCTGAGACCTTGTGATAGTTTTGGAGGATCTGTTAGGGGAATTATAAACATTAATGAGAATATTAAAGAACTTTTGCTATGCTTGCTGTCTGGTTTTCAGATTCATTATCAGAAGATGAAGATGTTAACAAATATGGAAATAGAAGAACAAACAGAACTGGTGGATAAAACTGATTTTAATGTTGAAAGTGAAATACTTTGGTATTATTATTATTATTATTATTATCTCTTATTCATTAAACATGAAACTCAGTCAACTGAACATTTCAAAATGTGTCACAAATATGATTGACTGGTACTAATGGTTGATACAGGTTGCTGCCAGAGTCCTAGGTATCAACCAAGTACCTGCTTAAGATGAACGATGTTCCAGGTAGCACAGTTTTTTTGCAGTTCTGCTGGTGTTATTGCAGGAAGCTGCAATTTGTTGATGTATCTTATAAAATTCTTGGACATGATACCAAGTGCCCCGATGACAATGAATATCACTGTTACATGTTTCATCCATAGCGGTGTAGTTTTGATGGCCAGGTTGCGATATTTCATGATTTTTCCCAGTTCTTTTTCTTCGACTCTGGCATCTCCTGGTACCGCAATGTCAATAAATTGTAACTTTCGGTTTTCGACAACTGTGATATCTGGTGTGTTGTGTTCCAAGTGACGATCCATCTGTATTCGAAAGTCCCACAAGATCTTCACTTTCTCATTTTCTATCATTTTCTTTTTCCACTTTATGTTCCCATGACTTTTTTTTTTAATTATTTTACACAATCTGACAGACACACAACGTTCCCATGACTTTTTGGATACAGGCAAGTTGTATTTTTTACATAATGACCAGTGGATTAATTTAGCAACTCTGTCATGTCTAGCTTTGTAATCAGTTTATGCGATTTTGCTGCATTAACATTTTAAATGTGAAACAGTTTCGATTTTGTTGTTGCAAAGTCGGCAGTTTGGATTGTCAGTGGATTTTTGTATATAGTAATAATAATAATAATAATAATAATAATAATAATAATAATAATAATAATAATAATAATAATAATAATATCATCCAGTCACTGACCAATACAGTTCAAGTTTTCAGCACTGACATCAGCATGGAGCTCGGCCTGGACAAATGTGCCACAGTGGCACTGAAGAAAGGGAAGATCATAGAGATGGAATTGAAATGCCCAATGGACAAACCATCAAGTGTAACCAACCCGAAGCCTACAAATACCTGGGCATACTGCAACTGGACAATATCAAGCATGGGCAAGTGAAAAATGTGGTCAGCAAAGAATACACGCAAAGGATCAGGAAACTTCTAAAAAGTAAACTGAATGGCGGTAACACCATCAAGGCTATAAACAGCTGGGCCATACCCATTATCAGATATACTGCTGGAATTGTAAACTGGACACAGGCAGAGCTGGACAGCCTGGATAGGAAAATAAGAAAACTGATGACCATACACTATGCGCTGCACCCACGTAGTGACATTGACAGGCTATATTTGCGCAGAAAGGTAGGCGACAGAGCACTTTTGCAAGTGAAGCAGACAGTTGAAGAAGAGAAACATGCTCTGGCATATTATGTGAAAGAGAGTGTTGAACCAGTTTTGATGGAGGTCAACAAGAGGGAGCTGCTAAAAGTACGGCAAACCAAATATCAATATAGGAAAACAGCGATGCAAGCTCGAGCTGACAGCTGGTATAACAAAACACTGCATGGACAGTTCCTTGAAAAGATCCAAGGAAAAGTAGATAAGGAAAAGACCTGGTTATGGCTGACCAATGGAACATCGAAGAAAGAAACAGAAGGCTTAATTCCTGTGGCCCAAGAACAAGCCATTAGAACAAATGTAATCAAAGCCAGAATAGAAAAATCTGCTGATGATCCCAAATGCAGACTCTGCAAAGAAGCAGATGAAACCATTGATTACATATTGAGCTGTAGTAAGACAATAGCTCAGACTGACTACAAACAACGTCACAACACAATCGCTCAGATGGTCCACTGGAACTTGTGTCACATCTATCATCTGCCTGTAGCAAAGAACTGGTGGGATCATAAGCCTGAAAAAGTGATTGAAAATGAGCATGCAAAACTACTGTGGGATTTCCAAATGCAGACTGATAAAGTTTTGGAACACAATACCCCGGATATCACGATTGTGGAAAAGAAAAAAGTGTGGATAGTCGACATTGCTATACCTGGTGACAGCAGAATTGATGAGAAACAACTTGAAAAAGTCACCAGATATCAAGATTAGAGAATCAAATTGCAGAGACTCTGGCATAAACCAGTGCAGGTGGTTCCAGTGGTACTCGGCACACTGGGAGCTGTGCCTAAAGACCTAGGCAAGCACTTAAAGCAATTGGCACTGACAAGATCACCATTGGTCAGCTGCAGAAGGCCACCTTACTGGGATCTGCTCGCATAATTCGCCGATACATCATACAGTCTTAAACGCTTGGGAAGTGTTCGACTAGTCATCTGTGATACAAAATCCAGCACAGATATCTTATTTGCTGTGTATACTGTCATTTTGTGTAAATAAAATAATAATAAACTTCATTAATTAAACATGAAACTCAGTCAACTGAACATTTAAAAATGCATCACAAATACCATTGACTGGTGCTAATGGTTGATATGGGTTGCTGCCAGCATCCTAGGAATCAACATTATTATTATACATTATTATTATATGTTGTTGTTGTTGTTGTTGTTGTATTATCATGAATTGCATGTTATTTCAAAATAACATGCAGACTCACCCTAACAACTATAGCTTGCCTCCCAGAGTTGTGGGTGCTCTATTACTTCAAAAATAGACTGGACTACCATTTGCTGGAGCAAGGGATTGGGCTAGAAGACCTCCAAGATACCTGTCAGAGTATATTCATCAACTGGAATAGGACATAGTAATAAAGTCAGCCAATTGGGAGCTGAAATAGACTGGAGCCAGGGCGTGTCTTAGTCTGGAGCTTCTGAGTCTGTGCAGAGTTAAAGTGAAACTAGATCTCTCTCTGCTGTACTCTGTGTGTGAACATGTCTGCTGATCTGAGCTGAAGAATCAATGCCTGGTATTGTAAATATACTTTATGTGAATATAAAGAAATTAATGAATCCAACTGATTCAGTTATCTGTGTGTGCTTCTGGATTTGACAATATTGACAATATTGTCAGAGTTTGACAAACAAACTCTAACAATACCTTCCAGCCCTATGAGTCCATGTTCTATGTTCTAAAATATTTATGTTTAGGCATGGAATGACATTAAAAAGGACATGCTAAGACAGGAGAAAAATAAATGTTTTGCTTAGAAAGATGTTTTTGTTTCAGACAATACCTGTTTTGACAATTAATGTACTATTCAATTGATGGCAAAAGATATATCTAAATGTCTATGGCATGGGAAAAATATGAGTCAAATATGTAGGAGATGTAAAAGAAAGAGAAGAATTGGATAGATATGATATGAAATTGTAATTTGCAGATTGCTGGATGAAAGAATGGGTCTTGTTGAGAAACAAAATACTTATATAATTAGAAGACACAATCCATGGCTGTCATAAATATTTAAGTTACCATAAAGTTAATGTGGATTTTAAACAATATTTTATTAGATGTGCCATATTGAGAATATGTAATAACTATAAACCCAGGTTCAGGCTGCACCTGAAAATATATCTTTGGATCTCAGCACATAAAGAGTGTTACTGAGAACAGAAACAACAGACAAAGACAAACTGTTAACATACCAGGAATTATTGGAAAATCACCTAGGGGGATATAAAATAGCAGAAGGATATAGCTGTCTATGGTTTTTTCATTTACACTTCATGTACACTTACACTTTCAAGAATTGAAATGGATAAAAAAAAATTATGACATGGAGAAAACTAAGACAAAATTTGAAATGCAGTTATGCACCAATTATGAACATGTAATGTCTAAAATGTTCAAACTTTTATTGAAATTTGAAATGGAAGAAAAATAGGTTAAAGAATCTATGATAAAGTGAACAAAAAAATTAGCTGTAATATACAAATGAATCAATGAGAAAATATGTGATCAAAAGGTTTGAATAATGCTTGACGGACGTTAAAAAAGCTTTAAAAATGGATTCAAATGCACACATTGATACAGAGGATCTTTTAAAAAAGAAAAAGGTGGTAGAGGAAAAAAATGATTAAAAATAAATAAATAAATAAATAATATTCAGTTATAGTCAGAACTGTTTCTTTTAGAACTGATGGATAAACAGAAAATAGTCTTGGAAGATTATTTCAATAATTACTGATATGAGATTCCAGAATGGGGCATGATGGCTCAATAATTAAAGACACTTAATTTCTCAGTTGGAAAGCTGACAGCCTGGGTTTGAGTCCTGAACACAATGGCTTGAGCTTCTGTTACTTGCCCAATTCCTGCCCACCTAGCAGTTCAAAAGTGTGCCAGTGCAAGTAGATAAATAGATAACACTTCAGTGGGAAGGTAATAGCATTCCATGCACTTTGACAAGTAGTCATGCTAGCCACATGACCAGAGAAGTGTCTTCGGACAATGATGGCTTTCTTGGCTAAGAAATGAAGATGAGCACTGCCTCCTAGAGTCAGAAACATTTACCTTTTTATGAGATTATTATATGCACAAAGATGGAAAGATTCAGTATTACCAATGTGGAGAAATGACTGGCAAAATTGACCAAACTTGCTGAGATCACCATACTAACTTCTTGGACAAGGGAAAGGTCATTATTGACATTTATTGGTGACTGGAAACCGCTTATGACAGGAGTGGGTTTCACATTTTGCTACTACCAGTTCACACACGCACCTGCCTTCTACACATGCACTCGGCCTTCTGCACATGTGCCCAGCCTCAAAAATGTGCCTAAATATGATGGCATAGACCGGGCGGGTGGGTTGGTGGGTGGACTCACCTGTGATTTCTGCTACCGGTTCACCCAAACCGATCCGAGCCAGCTGAATACCACCTTTGGCTTACAGACCTTTGGAATAAAAAATAAAATGATTTTGTGATTTATTGTTTTGATGGATGAAAGAAAGAAGGGGATTATGATGCAATGTTAGAAAGGGAGAGTTTTGATTAGAATAGTATGTATAACTGCCAAGAAGAAGTTTGGAAACCATTTCTTTTCATATTTTCTCTTCTTTTTCTTTTCCTAATCTCCTTTCTTCTTTGCTCTTCTCTTCTTTTGCTCTTTCACATTTGCCATATCGTTTTCTTTAAATATGTTTCTTATTCAATATATGTAAAAACTCTTTTAATGAACCCTCTTTTTAACCTAAGAATCTATTACTGCAGGAAGCGTAGTATCTCCTGTGCTGATTAGCAGCAGCTCTCCTGTCTTTCAGAAAAGGAGAATGCCAAGAACTGGGTTTTTATGGTAAATGTATTTCTAATTCTCAGTTGTAGACTTAATGCTGATTTGGGATACAGAAATGTGTATTTCAGTAATTGGTTTCTTGGGTTTGTTCTGCCTGGCACGGTGACATACCACTGTTTCCCTTTCTAAATCATCCACATTAATTACTTGTCTCTGTATGTGAAGGCATATATGGAAAGATAGATACCAATATGGGTAATATCTGTCATATAAAGTCTACACCAAATACAAGCTTTATGGTTTGAACACTCTTCCCAAATAAGCTTGCATTCATTCTGTCTATTAAGAACAAGAAACAAAGAAAATGAACCAAGCGGGAGAAATGAAGCTGAAGCAAAAGCATCTGTGTGTTTGTCTATAGAATCCTCTGAGGACAGGACTCAGTTTCATGAACATCAATATATCTATCCACATACGGAGGAACAACCAGAAACGCTAAGCCAAAAATAATAGTGTTTGAAACAGGAAGGAAAAATGAAATTTCAGGAGAACGATATTTTCTTTCTCTTAGTGTATCGTTCTTGGCACAGGACATGTTTATTTATGGTCTTAAGGGCCATACTAGTCCTGCATTATGATCATATGAGAGCCTTGTTCTTCTTCTTCTTTTCTTTTTTTTTGATGAGGCTAATAGGATATAAAAGCCTTGGTATGATTTACCACTTAGAAAGATACTATAAAGACAAACTAGGGAAAAATACGAGACATAAAGAGTTTGCCCCTAGGGAACCCCCCTTTCAGATTCTCCCCTGCTTCCTATTGTCCTTAACCTGAAATTGCAGTGCTTCTCATATACCTTTACATTCTGATTGCAGCATTTTCTTGCTTTGAAATTAACCCCGGAGTCTCTAACTGAAAGTTTCCGTTGTGGTGTTAAACTCTGCTCCCTGAAAGACACTTTGTTGATTGGTGGTAGGGGGAGCTTCTCATAACAATTGGGTAAGAAGACAGCTGTGAAACATCTCCTCCCTGCAATCAAAGCACACCAAGTGCTTTCCCCCCCCTCTTCCCGAATATGGCAGTATTTCTAATGGACAATATTGAAAGAATGGATACAAATGGAAACAGTGTGCAAATGCTACTTACAACGCTGCTCCTTTCTTCCTCATTACTAACATTGGGGATCATGGGCTGGGGAGAGTAATATTGTAACCTATCCTTATGAGGAGTGTAGAAAATAAAGATGCTGGAAAATACACCTGATGCCTATGCATATTGACCCATGGCACAGGGAGCAATTCAGTGCAGCCTGTTAGTAGCCTTTTGCATCACAGAGGAACACTGAAATTGGACAGTGGCAGGCAAAGTCTAGCCAGTAATAACCAATGCAATGATAATGAGGCAGCAGCAGGACCAGTGACAGTTTTTCAAATCCAGCAACCACATTATCTTCTTTTTGGTAGCATTCAGGCATGATATGTAGTCAATAGCATGTAAGCTTTTACTATACTTCTATCTTGTAAATATGGCATGTAAAGGATTGAATAAGCATAGCACACAATCACTTCACTCTCTTTTCTGCTCTTATGGTAGCGACCTTCCTATCCCTAGGACATACTGCAAGTATAGCTTTGGACAAAGGGCCAAGTAAGAATTTTCCCACTTAATTTGTGAATTTACAGCAACTCTACAATGTGTATGATTACATTAGAATGGGAAAGTGCTGGTAGTTTGTCTGCATGGACCAATAACTACAAAAAGGAATTCTGTTCTATGGATAGAATACAATAGAACAGAACAGAATAGAATAGAATTTTCTGACCAAGTGTGATTAGACACACAAGGAATTTGTCTTGGTGCATATGCTCTCAGTGTACATAAAAGAAAAGATACCTTCATCAAGGTACAACATTTAAAACACAAATGATGGTTATAGGATACAATTTAACACTTAATGATACAACACTTAATGATAATCATAGGGTACAAATAATCAATCAGGAACAATCAATATCAATATAAATCATAAGGATTACCAGCAACTAAGTTACAGTCATACAGTCATAAATGGAAGGAAATGGGTGATGGGAACGATGATTAATAGTAGTGCAGATTTAATAAATAGTTTGACAGTGTTGAGGGAATTATTTGTTTAGCAGAGTGATGGCCTTCGGGGAAAAAACTGTTCTTGTGTCTAGTTGTTCTGATGTGCAGTGCTCTATAGCGTCATTTTGAGGGTAGGAGTTGAAACAGTTTATGTCCAGAATATGAGGGATCTGTAAATATTTTCACGGCCCTCTTCTTGATTCATGCAGTATACAGGTCCTCAATGGAAGGCAAGTTGGTAGCAAAAGAGTGAGAATTTCTTTGATCTCTTTTACTTAGTATTGGGAGCCAGGATGGGGAAAGAATATGTTCCCAATCCTAGGTGCTGAATGTGCTAAGGGCCCCATTTCCTGGCTATATTGCTAACAGGAGTGGTGAAATCCTCCATTGATTGCCACCGGTTTGCTACCCGTGCATGTGTAGTGCGTGCCAAAGCAGGAAATCCAGAAAAGACACAGCAGGAACTCCACAATAGACAAAGAAGATAACAACAAATGGCACAACATTGTATGTCGTTCCATACGTTGCAGGAATATTGAATCACTTTGGAGTCAGTGTCTAAGACAGCCAATCAGGCACTTGATCATAGTCTATAAAGCCCAAAATCAGGCAGACTTTCCTCATACGTTCAAGTGAGCAAGATGTCAAGCGGCATTCTGAATCCAAAATCAATCCTATGTAAGTACAGTAATTATCAGTGTGAGCAAAGTATAACCATGAAAAAATGTTTCCAAACAAGCAAAGGGCAAATAGTTTAATGAAACTAGGGTCTAGTTTAATGAAAAGAAGGACTAGGGGAGACATGATAGCAGTGTTCCAATATCTCAGGGGTTGCCACAAAGAAGAGGGAGTCAAACTATTCTCCAAAGCACCTGAGGGTAGAACAAGAAGCAATGGGTGGAAACTAATCAAGGAGAGAAGCAACTTAGAACTAAGGAGAAATTTCCTGACAGTTAGAACAATTAATCAGTGGAACAACTTGCCTGCAGAAGTTGTGAATGCTCCAACACTGGATTTTTTTAAAGAAAATGTTGGCTAACCATTTTTCTGAAATGGTGTAGGGTTTCCTGCCTGGGCAGGGGGTTGGACTAGAAGACCTCCAAGGTCCCTTCCAATTCTGTTATTATTATTATATTATTATTATTAATGCTGATTTATTTCTTTGTTACAAAGAAATTTGTATTCTCCATAAGAGAATTCCAGCAAGACTACATTATTAGCTTTCAGGATTTAGATGACCAAAAATAATTCTTTTGAATAATTGTCCATTCTTCTCATGAAATGACTAGTCCTTCATCTGCTGCCTCTCTGCATGCCTGAGGCTTTGACTTGTTTGTACTTCAGAATCAGGTATTGAGGTCTTAAGTTCCTCTGAAATAACCACCTTTGGATGGCTGTGAATCTATGACCCCTGAAGGCTACTTCTTGAGCAAATTCACTGCATGCTTATATGTTTGTTCAATTCAGCAAGGCAAGGGATATGGAAGACATCTGACAGATTTTTGTGGAAGGGGCTTGGCAAGACTATCCAGAGATGGAATCCACTGTAGCGCAGATGGCATCACTGAATGAAATTTATTACCATCCAACTTTCTCTGGTTAAAAATCCATCAATCGGGGGGGGGGGAGACTATAATTCTGGAAGTTCTGTAAAGAGGCAGGACCTCACCCTCCCCTCCTCAATATTAAAAACATTATCAAGGAATTTAACAGAATGACATTAAAGATTTTTGTCATAAAAGAGCCCTTTAGGGGAATTCACATTAAAAATGTGAGGATGCACAAGTTCCTTATGTTAAGGAATGTTATGAATTAAAATGGATACCGTTTTTATAAGTTTGTTTTTAAAATGTTGAGAAAACAGCTTGGAAAACTGCCTACTAAAACAGAGTGTAAAACAAGAAATTTATCAGGACATATACATCCTTACCAGCATCAGTCAATTTTGAAGGGGTGTTAAAGCAGAACCAGCTGTAGTTAGAGCTGTAAATTACATAAACAGACACTCGTTAATTCATTAAAAGAAAGTGTATGAAGACTATTCCTGGTACAATGTTTGTTTTTGAGAATCCCATTGCCCAATCTATTACTTTTACATTGTCCAAAACAGCAAACACCATCTTAAGTGAATGGACATGGGGAAAAAAATTACACTATAGCTGTCATTTTTTTTTTGTCACAAACATATAATATCACAGAGACATAGATAACAAATGTTCCAAAGAACCTTTACATTTAGCATTACTCCTGGAGAATCATAACTTTCCAAAGTATGTAGGAAAGCACAGGAATTGAAACTATTACTATATAATTTAAAGTTATTTTTACTGATCCAACTGCAAATATTATTAATGGCATTTAAACAAATATCTGAAGGTGAACTCCTGCAACTTTCTTCTGCAATGTATTACTAGAACATATCAGGATCAGGAAGGGATGTCATGTAGCTCCAGAAATACTTGATAACATCTAATTACAGAGTCAAGAAATATTGTACAAAAGAGTTTTATGTAAGAAAAGAAGGAAGCAGGAATGAAAGTATTATTAAATGAAATTCATATTTGATTCCATCTGGAAGATCTTACAGCTGGAATGTTGCCTGTCTGGACTGAGTGGGAAATAAAAATGGAAAAATATGAATTTCTATGTAGTTTTGTTTATATTTAGCACACAAGAAAATTACATCCCATTTCTTGTGATTAATACATTCTTCTTCCTCCTTGTCCTTCCCTCACCTTCACGGAGGGTCCTTCCTTCCTTCCTTCCTTCCTTCCTTCCTTCCTTCCTTCCTTCCTTCCTTCCTTCCTTCCTTCCTGCCTGCCTGCCTGCCTGCCTGCCTGCCTGCCTGCCTGCCTGCCTGCCTTTTCATAGTGCTGTACTATTCTTAAATTGGTGCTCGCCCACATTCTTGTTTATCTTTGGCAAACAATACAGGAGTTGAATTGTTAAAGACCTTGGAGTTTTCATGTCAAATGATCTAAGTGCCAAAGCCCACTGAAATTACATAGCAAAACAGGCTCTAAGCATTGTTAACCTAATCTTGCGTAGCTTCTTTTCCAAAAACACTACACTACTAACCAGAGCATATAAAACATTTGCTAGACCAATTCTAGAATACAGCTCACTTGTTTGGAATCCTCACCACATCTCTGACATCAATACAATTGAACGTGTCCAGAAATATTTTACAAGAAGAGTTCTCCATTCCTCTGAAAACAACAAAATACCTTATCCCACCAGACTTGAAATCCTAGGCTTAAAAAACTTGGAACTCCGTCGCCTTCGGCAAGACCTAAGTTTAACTCATAAAATCATCTATTGTAATGTCCTTCCTGTTAAAGACTACTTCAGCTTTAATTGCAATAATACAAGAATAACCAATAGATTTAAACTTAATGTTAACCGCTTTAATCTAGATTGCAGAAAATATGAGTTCTGTAACAGAATCATTAGTGCTTGGAACACTTTACCTGACTCTGTGGTCTCTTCCCATAATCCTAAAATCTTTAACCAAAAACTTTCTACTATTGATCTCACCCCATTCCTAAGAGGACCATAAGGGGTGTGCATAAGAGCACAAACATACCTACTGTTCCTGTCCTATTGTTTTTCTTTTCTTCTTCCTATATATATATATATATATGCTTATACCTCCTAATATTTACTCATATATATGTTTATATATTATAGAACCTTTTTGTACGATGCTTATATATATTGTTGTGACAAAAATAAATAAATAATAAATAAATAAAATGAATTCATCTTGAGCATATTAGGAAGCTGAATATTTATTTATTTATTTATTTATTTATTTATTCATATTTCTATACCACCCTATCTCCCTAAGGACTCAGGGCGGTGTACAGCCATATAAAAACACACAAATATACAAAATAAAACATTCATCTAAAAAACTTATTATAAAGGCCAAATATTTAAAATAAGATATAAATAATAAAACCCAATTTAAAACCAAAGCTAAAATTTAGTCATTTAAAAATTTAAAACCCTAGTCCAGTCCTGCGCAAATGAATAGATGTGTCTTAAGCTCACGGAAGGTCCAAGGTCAGGAAGTTGACGAAGTCCTGGGGGAAGCTCGTTCCAGAGGGTGGGAGCCCCCACAGAAAAGGCCCTTCCCCTGGGCGTCGCCAGTCGGCACTGCCTGGCCGACGGCACCCTGAGGAGTCCCTCTCTGTGAGAGCGCACGGGTCGGTGGGAGGCATTCGGTGGCAGCAGACGGTCCCGTAAGTAACCCGGCCCTATGCCATGGAGCGCTTTGAAGTTCATTACCAAAACCTTGAAGCGCACCCGGAAAACCACAGGCAGCCAGTGCAGTCTGCGCAGGAGAGGTGTTACATGGGAGCCACGAGGGGCTCCCTCTATCACCCACGCAGCTGCATTCTGAACTACCTGGAGTCTCCGGGTGCTCCTCAAGGGAAGCCCCATGTAGAGAGCATTGCAGTAGTCCAGCCAAGATGTCACGAGAGCATGAGTGACCGTGCACAAGGCATCCCGGTCTAGAAAGGGGCGCAACTGGTGAACCAGGCGAACCTGGTAAAAGGCTCTCCTGGAGACGGCCGTCAAATGGTCTTCAAAAGACAGCCGTCCATCCAGGAGAACGCCCAAATTGCGCACCCTCTCCATTGGGGCCAATGACTCGCCCCCAACAGTCAGCCGCGGCTGCAGCTGACTGTACCGGGATGCCGGCATCCACAGCCACTCCATCTTGGAGGGATTGAGCTTGAGCCTGTTTCTCCCCATCCAGACCCGTACGGCTTCCAGACACTGGGACAACACTTCGATAGCTTCGTTGGGGTGGTCCGTGTGGAAAAGTACAGCTGAGTGTCGTCAGCGTACAGCTGGTACCTCACACCGAAACCACTGATGATCTCACCCAGCGGCTTCATGTAGATGTTGAACAAGAGGAGCGAGAGAATCGACCCCTGAGGCACCCCACAAGTGAGGCGTCTCGGGGCCGACCTCTGCCCCCCCGTCAACACCGTCTGCGACCGATCGGAGAGATAGGAGGAGAACCACCCCCAATCCCTCCAACCGGTGCAGCAGGATACCATGGTCGATGGTATCAAAAGCCGCTGAGAGGTCTAATAGGACCAAGGCAGAGGAATAACCCCTATCCCTGGCCCTCCAGAGATCATCCACCAACGCGACCAAAGCCGTCTCAGTGCTGTAACCGGGCTGGAAGCCGGACTGGAACGGGTCTAGATAGACGGTTTCCTCCAGGTACTGGGGCAGCTGACATGCCACCACACTCTCTACAACCTTCGCCGCGAAGCGAAGGTTGGAGACCGGACGATAATTACCTAACACAGCTGGGTCCAGGGAAGGCTTCTTGAGGAGAGGCCTCACCACCGCCTCTTTCAAGGCGGCCGGAAAGACCCCCTCCAACAAAGAAGCATTTGTAAGCCCCTGGAGCCAGCCTCGTGTCACATCCTGTGCGGCCAGCACCAACCAGGAGGGACACGGGTCCAGTAAACATGTGGTGGCATTCAGCCTACCCAGCAACCTGTCCATGTCCTCGGGAGCCACAGGGTCAAACTCATCCCAAACAATCTCAACAAGACGGCTCTCAGACATCCCACCCGGATCTACCCAATTTTGGTCCAGACCGTCCCGAAACTAAATAAATGACCTTCTCTTCCAAAGGTAAGAAATTTGCAGAATTTCCTCTCAATGACAGAAAGGCTCCATTCATCCCATTTTTTTTTTAGTTCTTATGATTTCCCCCATTCCACAAGCAGCCTTCCTCCTTCCTTGGTGCCCCCCTCCCCCTCACTATGGAAAACAAATGCAATGAAAGAATGGGACACTTTATGCACTGGACAGTTCAATAGCTCAAATGACACTCGTGCAATATTGCAAAACCTCTATAGAGGAATGCAGGGGTGGGTTTCACTTACCTTTGCTGCCGGTTCGCTCACGCATCTGCGCATGTGCAAAAGTTTCTGCACATGCACAGCATATTTGATGATATCCGGGCAGGTAGGCGGAGCCTCCTGCTGCCGTCACTGGTTCACCTGAACCAGGACGAACTGGTAGCAACTCACCACTGGAGGAATGATAGTGAATGTATGGAAGGGCCCTTTGATTCACTAGGTTTTAACTAAAGAACCGAACCACAATTTTGGACAAATACAAATACTAAAGGATATTTCCATTTGCCTATTATTTTAGAAATTTTACAGCTCATTGAGATGTGACCCAACTGAATTTCATCCACTTTCAAGTGCTGAAGGAGGAAGACTAATTCTGGGCCCTGCAGAAAAGATAGTTGAGATTCTAGCCCTGCCATCCAAGGAAGCCTCCATGCACAACGGATTAGAGAATTCCGTTTGTTTTCTCTATTCTGTATAAAAGCCTTCAGTCCTCAAAAGACTTGCTTTTTGCTGCCTTTTGCTTTTGCCCCATTCAACAAGGCAGGAGTTATGACTGACATCAAAAGTAGACCCTTTCTCTTTCTCTCAAGAGACAGAGAACAACCATTTAACTAATGGGGCTTCAAGCCATCATGGAAGCCAGTACTCTTGGAAAGCACACAGGAAGTCTATTATTGAACTGGTGCTTGCTGCTGCCAAGGTCAATGAAATTGTATCCAACTGTGTTCAACAATGGAACAGTCATGTGCTAGCTGAATGAATTCCTCTTTCCCAACCCTTAGTTACTTCAACATTTCACAAATCTACTCTGAAGAGTTGAGGAATCTTTAGATCCGATTGGGAAAAGGAAAAAGGAAAATCCCATTCTGCACATGCGATGTGGAATATTTCCATTAGCATCCTTACCTTTTACAGTGATTTTTGCTGCTTCTGAGTTACATTAACTTTCATAATGGTTTAAACATGAATAAACATTTATCCCACAGGCAATTTAGCCATCAATGCTGTTATTTTTTCTCAAAATGATATTGTTCTTCAAAGCTTTTTGAGTTCTCCAGAGATCAAAATTAAAAAAAATACAAACCACGTCCAAATATTTATTTTCTTATGCTTTTCTAGAACAGATGGAAGTTGGATCTAACTTAGACATTGATTTTATATTTTTGAAGTAAGGGAAGGTTTTTTTTAAACTTTTGAAATAATCACTTAAGGATATTGGGCAATGAGGTTTGAAATGTTTTGCAATACAGTTTTGTGATATATAAACAATCTTTCTCACTGTATATGTCTACATATGTTTATACTCCATACTAAAGAGGCAATTCTAAAGTAGCAGTTATAGGAAATGCAAATGGAAAATTCATAGTAATACTTTAACTCAGTACAATATAAATGGGGGGAAATGATCACAAGTTCAACAGTAGGAACACTGAAGGTTGCCTGCTCAATCCAATTAACTCACTTTGCTTCCATGTGTTATTTCAGTAACCACAGTAAAAACTTTCAACTACTATGAAAACCAACTTTCACTAAAACAAGCAATTCCACAGAAAATGAAGGTTGATCCAGGCTGATTTGTGTTATGAATTTGCACTTAAGTCTAAATCCAAATTTAATGTGATGGCAATTTCCCTAGTCATATAGATTATAAAATGGGTACTTGAGGACTTCCAGATATAGCTGAACATGCCAGCATTCCTCATACCTGACTATGTGGCTTGAGACTTCTGAGATGTATAGTCCAGCAGCCTTCACAAATTCCTCATTTTTTGGTGCTTTAAACACTGCAATGTCTTAAGGTCTGAGGTGAGGTTCAGTAGTTCCCAGGTTGGGGAAAGTCACCTCAACTTCCCAATACCATCAGGTCACTCACTAGTTATCCTTTACTTCAGAAGGACAGATGAAGAAGAACAAGTTTTATTCATCTAGCTTATCTATATAAAATATATCTGTGATATATTTGCACTGCAGCAGAAAATCAACTGTTGAACCTGAGATTTAGAATCCATCGTCAGTGACAGAGTAAGTTTTGAGTTTCAAAATATATATCGCCCAGTTCAAAGAGACCCTACCAGATATATAATGGAATCACTCATTAATCAAGGGACTATGATAGCATCAGTCCAGTTTACATTGAGAAGTTAACTTGTCCTACTAGGAAAATGTCTCCTTTCATGTAAGATTCTTAGGACCAATTTCTTCAACATTCATTTTTAAGCTCATTCCCTATCCCCTACCCTACTTCGTTGGACACACTGAAGCTTCCAATTTCATCATGCGAACTCTGGTTTTATAAACAGACTCAAAGTTTGGAGGACAGGTGTTGCTTATAGTCAAATAATTAAAGCAGCTTGGGGATTTATTGAGTTTTATATTTGGGGTTTTACTTCTGCAAGCTGCCTAGAGTCATTGGGTAGTCGTATAAATTTTCTTAATAAAAAATGAAAGCACTTATAAAATAATGGTTTAACTTGGCAAAGGTGGATACCAGCTATTTCCAGACTAGAGTGGGCCATTATATAAATATAATTCAATCTTCCAAGGCCATCAAGCAATGAAGTAACCTGCTAATTATCCATTACTTTGAAAGGGCAAGGAAAGGCTACAGTTAAAACTCTAGATCACAGCTGTATAGCAATAGCAATGGCACTTAGACTTATATACCACTTTACAACTCTTTACAGCCCTCTCTAAGTGGTTTACAGAGTCAGCATATGGCCCCCAACAATTTGGGTCCTCATTTTACCCACTTTGGAAGGATGGAAGGCTGAGTCAACCTTGAACCTGGTGAGATTTGAACTGCCAAATTGCAGGCAACTAACAGTCAGCAGAAGTAGCCTGCAGTACTGCACTTTAACCACTGCACCACCAAGACTCAATATGTGTAGTACTTGCTTAAAAATTATTCATTCATTGTGTTATGGTCTGCCAGCAGCCTGCAGAGCTGGCAGCAGAGTCGGACAGTGAGGAGGCTGCGGGGGACAACGGGTCAGTCCTGGAGACAAGGGAAGGTCCGGAAGAAGGCTCTGCATCAGAGGCAGAGATGGGGCCAGGGCCATCTGGGAGCGATGCACGGATTCCAGAGCCTCCAGAGGTGGACAGCAGAGAGGCAGAGGAAGCGGAGGAGCCTGTTCCTAGTGTACGCATGTAAAGAGCTGCCAGAAGTCAAGAGCAGCTAAAGCATAAAGGCTGACTCGGGAGTAAGGCCAGGAGATGATTGGCCCCTCCCATAAGGCTTAAAAGAGCAGCAACGGCTCTTGGGTTCTTTGTAGGAAAGCAACGTTGCTACAATTGTTTCTTGTTGTCATCTCCTGTTTCTGAACTTCATGGGGTTCTTGCCAAGAAAAGCCTTTGGTAATGTGCCAAAGAAGACAAAGGTTTGTGATAAGGCCAAAGGACTTTTTCTGAATGCCTTTGTTTTGGAATTAATTTGGTCTAAACTGAGAATGAAGTAATTAGCTGTTCTAATAAAATATGTTTGTTTATGACTGATTGTGTCTGGTAATAACTACTTGGGCCTAGGTCACAACACATTTGACCATTCAAAGTTATGGCATGGGACACCCATGCACCTTCTCCAAACCTGCCATGCTTGTGCTTCCTCTCAGCACCCACATACTGTACACTCCCCCACCCAACAACAGTCACCTACTTGATAGTGTCATTGTGAGCCACCTGGGACTTCCCTAACAACATATGATTATTGTTGAACAATGGCAATGAGGAATGAAGAGATTGTCATTGCTAAGCAATGCAAGCACTTGATGTTTCACTTTATGTCTGCATCACTTAGCAACAAAAATGTTGGTCCCAGTTAGTGTGTAAAGTGAAGACTATCTGTAATTCTCTCTCTCTTTACCTTGTAGTGGTCAATTGACAGTTGGGTTTAAGGCTGCCTCCAAGAATGTTTCTAAGTCAAGTCAAGAGCAGAAGTAAGGATCAAGTGACAAGTGACCTATATTTACTCCAATGCAGGGTATGAAAGTGAAATCAAGTTAGAGAGAGGAAGCTCAAAGGGCATCTAAAGCAGGGGTCTCCAACCTTGGCAACTTTAAGACTTGTGGACTTCAACTCCCAAGTTCCTCAGCCAGCTTTGCTGGTTGAGGAACTCTGGGAGTTGAAGTCCACAAGTCTTAAAGTTGCCAAGGTTGGAGACCCCTGGTCTAAAGGGTGCTTACTTCAGATCCTTTCCCCAAATGATAGTAACACTTTCCTGAAAATAGTAGCCACAATGAGGTACTTTACATGTAAAGCTAAATGTTTGCATTTTTCAAGTTTTTTTAATGTTTAAATAGTTTTAAAAGACCATGCAGATTCAGGAATAAAATGTATTCCCATTAATAAAATGCACTCCAGTGTCTTATTTTTGGCTTTATTCTGTTGTATCTGAACTATGGAAATTCATCATATAACTGAGATTTGCAAGCAGATTAAAACTCATCCAAAAAAGTATGCTGAGCATTGCCTAAGAACCATGTCCTCCAGTGATACCTAATCTGTTTATCTACGTATATCATGAAGTAAAGTAAGTGTGGTCATTACATACTCCATTCTACAATGTCAAAAGGAAGCTTAGCACAAAGATAAGTATCAGGATAGGTACCGCCAAGGAATGATAGTAGGTCACTTTTCTATTTGCCTCTAGATCATTGCTTCCCATGCCAACATTTCTAGAAAACCATTAAAATGGCAGAACTCAGTTCTGGGAAAGAAGAGGGCATGAGAAATGGACTTGAAATAACCCTGTCTTGATTCTATTTGGCATAAATAGGAGAACAGGGAAATACTGGCAGTTTTTCAAAATTTTGCTATATCCTACAATAATAAAATAGCATACCTACTATGGCCAATATTAAGGGAGAAAAAGAGTGTCTGTTAAATGTACTGTTACTGTTATCTGATATTTATTATTCACACATATTATATACAGGTTTCATACAACTTAGGAAAAGTTTAATGGTAACTACAAAAGCTAATACATATTTTAGAAGAAGGGAGCATTAAGATATGGTGTTATCCAGAATGTTTTATTTTCTACTGGGGTTGTGCCATGTTTCAGACTTCATTCCTTACAAGTCTTTGATTTAACACTTGCCTGCAATATTTGAAAGAGTTTTACCTTTTCTCCAAAATCACATGACAATTGCAATTGTAGGAAAAGATGGAGAGGTAGTCTTTGGCTTAGGTCCATTGTTCACCACCTGCTCAAAGTTACAGAAGCACTTGAAAAAAAATGGACTGATGACTGGTCCTTGAAGTTCCAGCTGTTGCAGCATCTCTGTGGTCAGGTGATTACAATGCAAGTGCTCAAGTGCCTGGCTCACAATTACAACAGTGCAATCTGGAAAGGAAGGTAACAAGTCACCCTATTAACTTGCTCTTGTTGCTTTTTGTCCCCAGGAACCTGCAACATAGTGCCTCCTGCTCTTCCTCCCTTTATAGTTTCAGCTGCATCCACCTGAAGCACTTCCCATCCTCCTTGCCCTCTGCCAGCCCTTCTGTGGCCCCTGCCAACCCATGTACACACCATGAAATTTGTGCACCCCGCACACGCTCCTTTATCTGGAGCGCTCACCTTTTCCTGCTTAACAAACTGCACATCCTGGGATTATGATAGCAATTGGCTGCCTCAATTGCCATCACTAAATATAATAATAGTTCTGATAATATCTTGTGTTATTTTGATTGACAACTATATCACTTAACAATGACAATCCTGGTCCCAATTGTTGCTATAACCCAAGGACTACCTGTATTGGTCTTAAAGAGTTGCAGATAAGTGATACTTTTTCATTGCCTCCTGCACCAAAGTATCTTTTCTGAACCATTTCTCCCCCTTCTTCTCCAATTCCCATACCTACCTTTTAAACATAGCTTTCTTTAAGTGTAGCCAGCTCTGAGCCTGCAGGCACTTACAGTCAAGCGCTGTGACATATTTATGAGGAAGCTAGTATGTTCCTTTCTCAACACATACCCAAAGTTCTACCAGCAGACAAATTTCTACACAGCTCCATCCGTTTCATTATTTTCCCCCTTCTCTTTTATTGCTTAAAAATGATTACTTTTTAAGTGGTATGTAGTTCTGGTTTCTATGTTTACCCTGTTGGATTTATTTTTATTTTATTTATTACTTTCAACATATCCCAATTGGCTAGGAATCCTGAAGTTTAACAAACAGATATACATATCTTAATATATCAATGCATCATCTTCCCTCTTAAAATTTTATATGGCTGCCAAAGGAACTTCATTTTACCATACTTTTAATCTATTGGATTGTCCTGGGCACTGTGGGGATTGTGCTGTTTTTATCTTTTCTTCATATACCTCACAGAGTCTGCAAATTGCAGTGAATTCTCAAAATTATAAATCAATAAATAAAGCATTCACAGTAAAGATAAGCAAAATATCCATAAATAAACCACAATCTCCCAAACAATGCTCAAATCAGGAATAAAACAAAAACCCAACTGGCAGTTGTTCATTCCACAAAAAGCTCTTTATCTTCAGCATTATCTGAAATGAACACTCCATAGAGAGTGGTTTGATCTCAACCGCTTTGCAAGGCACCTTAAATGTTTTGTAAGACACCTGGAAAAGTTTACAAGGAAGCATACAGCATTTAAACAATTACATGTTGAAATAATTATTTAATAAACAATTAAATAATTAAATACATTTCCCCCCCCTGCTTCCTGTCAAAATGAAATTGGATAATGAAATTCAAGCAAACAACCAAGCTCAGAGAGCACCAAGGACTCCATAAATGAAATCTCCTAGGTTTTCTATGGTTATTAAAATAACAAGGATTGATTTTTTGTTTGTTTGTTTAAGTAAGGCTTCACAGGGTAAATCTATACTCATCTGGAGATATAGGATACAAGATATGTTCTGAGAATCCAATGTGTTCATTAATTGCTTGTGTCTGAAAGTCCTATATTACCAGCAATTGACACAGATGCATGAGAACAAGCCCTGGATTCATAGAGTATGGGACAACTTAGATCAGGGGTGTCAAACTTGTAGCGTCACTTTGTTGTCTTTGATGTATCATGAGTTCCCTCCCTTTGCTAAACCAGGGGTGGGCATGGCCAACGCATGATGCATCCATCCCATGGGCCACTAGTTTGACACCCCTTACTTAGACTAAGGCCATCTTCAGAAAACAAGAGAAATTTCACACAGAAATAAGTGGAGGGAGGGTTAGAGTGGGGTGTTCTAAACCTGTGCATCTTATCCATATCTAACTACTGTTTCCAGGGGGAAAGGAAAGAAATGTAGTGTTCAAGTCATGTTATGTTCTGGGAGCATACTTATCACCTTTGAAAACCATCTTTTTTTTAAAAAAAATGTCTGGTCAAACGTATGTGGTATTTTCTGTGACATTATGTTTTCTTCTGGCCTGAGCTGTTGATATGAAAAAAATTGATATCCATCTTTTCCTGAAGTCAAGGAGCTGGTCTGGATAAACCTCTACCAGTAGTTGCCCAAATAAAGAATGAGAAATAACTAATTTTTAATAGTAATTCTAAAATTGGTGTGGAGTATGAGCATTGTGACAGTGAAAGATACTTTACTTACTTGATAATAAAACCTAAATTATTTTTGTGATTTAACAAGCAAGAATATCCCTGAAATATTTTTAAATGTTTTTCTAAACTACGTTCTGCAAACTATCAATATACAATTTGTGCTGGTGAGTATAATTCAAGATTCTTGGCTAGATAGAAATACTCCCTGCACCAAACACAAACAAAAAGACATATATACTTATATCTGTTTCAAAATTGGAAAATATTACAAGCTTACATATTGGAATTCAGGTTAATAGATATTTTGGATTTCTAGCTGAATGACTTCTAGCTGAAGTTTTTGTATGTGTACTGTTATAAAGCACTGCTTTGAATCACATTGGTACAATTAACATAATGTCTAGTCTGAATATATGTATTATTGTAGTCATATATTTTTACATTAAGGATTTTTATTATTTCCTGAAGCACTTTCTAGAACATCTCTTCTTCCTTTGAATTTCTATAGCACTTTTGTATCTATAACTCACTCTCTGATGCCACTAGAACAGAGGGACCATCATTTGACTGCAAGGAGGAGCAATGGCAATAGAAGAACGAATCTGAATTTTGTATAAGAAATTAGAGTTTTATTTCCCTTCACCTCTTAAGAGGGCATAGTAGTGATATTTAAGGTTTGTAATAGATAGGAAATTCTTTGGGTGGTAAATTAATAATATAGGAATTATAAGAGGGATATCAGCAGGAGATTAAAAAAGCAGCAGAAGACTTTCTGAGTTTTACAGTGATAACTGGTCTGTTAATGAGGGAGCTAAGGAAAATAAGTATCCACAGGGCTTCGGAATGAAACAATTATAAAGCTAAAATAAAGATGGTTTTCAAGAGGAATTCACATAGCCTTTGGATGAGGTAAAGCAGCTGGGAAGAAAGGGGAAACAGGAGAATGAGGATACTAAAGGATTTTTTTTTAACATAATGTACTTTACATTCCTTTTGCTACCTATGAGCTAGGAAGCCAACATTCACATTTTCCTTTAAATGTGTGCATCATGAAAAGATTAACTTTCAGAATAAAAGATATAAGATATACCATACCCTTCAATCTTTAGCTTATCCATAGTCATAGTAAATTTATTTTGCCCCAGGTCAATGAAACCCAATAGGCTTTCTTTATTGTCATATCATATTTGCTGGAATGTGATCATTAATAAATGACAAAATATTATAAAAAGTGGCTAAAATAGCACGCCTTATGAGCTATGTTCCAACTTAATTTCAATGTAGTATGAAATTATTGTTCCTTAGCTTCTTGGGTTGTGTTACATGACCATTGACTGTGAATATTTGCTATTTATTTCTATGAAATCTACATATACCTGACTCCTTTATAGGTTTTTCATATGTTATTATAAAATAAGGACACACATTTAGGGGAGGGGTCTGCTATGATATAGGGATATGCAGTTTTTTGTGGGTCAAACATTATTTTTGTGTGAGATATGTCTGCTCAGGATCATATTTTTTTTAAAAAAAGGAAAGCTAGACAAAATTTAAGCTTGACTTCATTTCAGTTATAGCTCAATTTAAATACACTTAAATATAATTGGTAGGATTACTCTTTGTTATGCATTTTACAACTTCTTCCTTTGTTACAATACAAAAATGCTACCTGACAGAAAATTAGAGGGGTTGCAATGGTTGTATACCCCATACATTTGAGGTTTCATTACTCTTGGGATAAGGCTTGTGCAAGACTGGGACATGTTTTGCTTCTTCGTTAATAAAAGAAAGAACAGAAATGTATCACACAGAACCATTTTAAATGTAGATTTATTTTAATGAGAAGAAACTTACCAAAGCATTAAAGTATAAATCTTAGTGCCAGATCATGATTGTATAATTGCTTTCTATCTCAGCCTATAATCTGTCCTGCTTGCCAAATTCTCCAGTCATTTACTTACGTTATTTACAATGCCGAAGTGTCAGTATTATTGTTTCCCTTTCCTCCTCAGAATCTTATTTTTTCACTCACACCAACATCTGTCTCTGCACGCCAAAGTGGGCATGCTTGCAACAGGAATTGCTTTAAATCTCAAACGATTTATTTATTTATTTATTTTTCAAATTTATATACCGCCCTATCTCCCTAAGGACTCAGGGCGGTTCACAGGCAGTTAAAATACATATAAATACAAATTAAAAAACAACAATTAAAAAACTTATTCTATTGCCGAATTTAAAAAACAATATAAATAATAAAAAACCCCTTGAACTTGACATGCAATATTTCCCTTCCCTTTTGTGGCTGGAATCAACAGGAATGTCCCAAAAGGAATCAGGCTTCTGTTTTCTGCAATGCACCACATAGACCAAATGATTTATTCTCGACCTTGATTATAAGCAGATAGGCAAATTCGTCATTTTGCATTGATTGTGCATACTTTCTCTGCAATTCTCAGTCTCTCGAGGAGCCTGTCTCAAAAATGAAATAGCAACTTGCCTATCATTAGCTAGACTCTTAATGGAATAGGACAATGAAAGGAATCAGCCATCAGCCAGGTTACCTTAAAACACTCCGCAAATGTATTTTTCCTTAAAATAGAAGACTGTTTTCTCATAAAATATCCCTAGCTTATTCCACAACTAACCAGCCCCCTGTTTGACAATGTCATGTCATTATGTAGCATGATGAAGGGCACACACCTAAAAGAGAAAGTGACATGAATCCTATTTTGTGAAGCAGAGACTGTTTTGTTTGTGTTGTTTCTTGCATATTTTTATTTATTCGCATTTTTGTGACCTCTCCTTTATTCCTGAAACTCATTCCCTAATCTATTTAGGATTTCACCCACTGAATGTTGGTATTACATACCTGGGGACTAAATTAGATTTGCTTCTGCATTGCAAGTGGTGGAGTTGGAATTTTGTTATTTTGCAACTCATAAGAATGTCAAAAATGTCTATTTTTGTATTCATTATTCCAAGTAATAGAAGTGAGAATTTCTGTTAGCTTATGCATGTGCTTTGGATTTTCTTGATCAACTAGGAAAAAAAATAGATTATCAATAGGAGAGAATATTGTGACTGAGGATTGAACTGTGGAGTTGTTAGTGGCCTCTGGGCTTGGTTTTTTCTTGCAGATGATTCATGTAATGTCTGCAACTATACAATTAAGCTCAGGGACCAACAAGGATTCCACAAAGCTAAGATTAATTATTTAAATTATTATGTCAGGTGAGAAAGTAAAAGAGAGAGATAAGTTAAAAACATTGGACAAGATACTTAGAAACATACTGACTTTTCTGCACAGCAGTGGAAAAACATACGTTGATACTGGACAATGTGGTGGAGTAAGGCCAGGAGCTCTCATTATTGCTTAAATTAACATGTTTTCATCTAAATCTCATGGCACACCATTAATAGTGTTCTGTTTCAAGGTCCTAAGGGAGGTTCATCTTGTTCTTTCAGCTCTACAGTCTCCAGAAAAGACTAAAGACAAAAAGAGCTGCAACATCTTGGTTCTGCCAGCTTGAAGAGAATTAGTTACACTGGTCCTCAAAGACAGGATATAGTACATTTTAATGATAGAACCAAGAATTCATTGCATTCTGATATCAGTTTAATTGAATGAAACATTCAGAGGTTTTATCTCAGCAGGCAATCTAAATAGAATTAAAATTCCTACTGGCTTTTTTTAAAAAATAATTTAAATTAATTCACTTTACTCTAAAAAATTAGCTTTATTATGTGTATATTAGTTTAGCCCCAGAAATGATTAATTTCAACTCTGAAAAACTGCATTCCATTTATATCATAGGCTATCTGAATTCATTTAATTTCTCACTTTATGGTATTTTTAAAACATGGACAAACATGTCTATACAATATTTGCAGATATTTCAATATATGGATCTTATAACGCAAGATTCTTAAATTTGATAGTATTTTGAAATACTTCTGTATGTATGTAAATACTTCTGTATGTTGTATGTATGTCTATATATACCATCATGAGGTAAATTGCAGAGCACACACAACACATAGAAGAAAAAAAGGTGGGAAAAAGAGAAAGTCCCCCTTCACACCCACAGCACTAATCACAGTGCAGATTGTCTCATGCAGAAACCAGCACTCTCCAACCAATCAGCTATAATTGTGTGCTCTGGCTCACTGCATGACCTCACTGTTCCAGCTACTAAATTTAAATATCTTAACAATAGTCTAGCAGTATTTTTGGCAGCATGATTGTCTGGAGCAGGTATCTCAGCTCCTTTCCAGAACCAAGCATATGTTCTCTCCATCTCCACCTCCTCAGGAAGAAGGCCAGGAAACCTGCCTCAAAGGAAGGTGAGGCTTGACAAGAGTAACTTGATCCTGGTATGAGAGGTGTTCAGAAGCAGTTTGGGGTATTCCGGGAGCTGTTGCTGTGAACATATAAACTGCTGAAAAAGAGATTGGTGCCTTTATACCATACACAATATGGTCAAAACCCACCTGCATACAGGAAGTGGGGAGGTGAATGAATCCTCTCAAATTTATTTGTAACTTCTTAAGGGGTTGTGACCCATTGGTTGAGAATCTCTGTTCAAATGGGCCTTTTCTAATATATTTAATAATAATAATAACAACAACAACAACAACAACAGAGTTGGAAGGGACCTTGGAGGTCTTCTGGTCCAACCCCCTGCCCAGGCAGGAAAACTTACACCACTTCAGACAAATGGTAAACAACACCTTAAAAATTTCCAGGGTTGGAGCATTCATAACTTTTGCAGGCAAGTTGTTCCACTCTTTAATTGTTCTAATTGTCAGGAAATTTTTCCTTAGTTCTAAGTTGCTTCTTTCCTTGATCAGTTTCCACCCATTGCTTCTTGTTCTACCTTCAAGTGCTTTGGAGAAGAGCCCAAGTCCCTCTTCTTTGTGGCAACCCCTGAGATATTGGAACACTGCTATCATGTCTCCCCTAGTCCTTTTTTTAATTTATAGTTATTAAACTAGACATACCCAGTTCCTGCGACCTTTCTTCATATGTTTTAGCCTCCAGTCCCCTAATCATCTTTGTTGCTCTTCTCCGCACTCTTTCTAGAGTCTCAACATCTTTTTTACATCGTGGCAACCAAAATTAAATGCAATATTCCAAGTGTGGCCTTACCAAGACATTATAAAGTGGTATTAACACTTCACGTGATCTTGATTTTATCCCTCTGTTTATGCAGCCCAGAACTGTGTTGGCTTTTTTGGCAGCTGCTGCACACCACTGGTTCATATCTAAATGGTTCTCCTCCAGGACTCCAAGATCCCTCTCACAGTGACTACTATTGAGCAAGGTACCACATATACGGTACCTGTGCATTTATTTATTTTTTTTGCCTAAATATAGAACCTTACTTTTTTCACTGTTGAATTTCATTTTGTTAGATAGTGCCCAATGTTTGAGTCTGTCAAGATCCTTCTGTAACTTGAGCCTATCTTCTGGCATATCATCTGGCATGATCTGTTTTTGACAAACCCATGTTGGCTTTTGGTTATTATTTTGTTTGCTTCTAGGTGTTCAATGATTCGTTGCTTGATTATCTTTTCCAGAATATTCCCTGGTATTGAGGTCAGACTGATAGGTCTGTAGTTTCCTGAATCTGTTTTTTTTTTCCTTTTTTGAAGATGGGAATTACATCAGCTCTTTTCCAGTCCTCTGGCAGTTCCCCTGTGCTCCAGGATCTTTGAAAGATATAGTTCAATGGTTCTGAGATCTCATCTGCCAGTTCCTTCAGAACCTTGGGGTGTAATCTATCCAGTCCTGGTGATTTGAACTCATCTAGGATAGACAGGTGTTCACTTACCATTTTCTTCCCTATTTTAACTTGTGTTCCTAAGCTGTTTTTTGTGGTGCTGTTTTTGATAGGATTGTTTTTTTCCTTTTGGGTAAAGACAGATACAAAAAATGAGTTTTATTTATTTATTTTTATTTATTTATTTATTTATTTATTTATTTATTTATTTATTTAATCAAATTTTTATACCGCCCTATCTCCTGAAGGACTCAGGGTGGTTTACAGCCTGAAAAAAATACAAATATAATACAAGATAAAACACTAAATTAAAAAACTTATTTAAATAGGCCAAAATTTAAAATTACAATTAAAATGATAAAAACCCCATTAAAATTAAATTTAAAATTAAAATTCTAGTCCAGTCCTGCACAGATAAGTAGATGTGTTTTAAGCTCGCGGCGGAAGGTTCGAAGGTCAGGAAGTTGACGGAGTCCTGGGGGAAGTTCATTCCAGAGGGTGGGAGCCCCCACAGAGAAGGCCCTTCCCCTGGATGTTGCCAGTCAGCACTGCCTGGCGGACGGCACCCTAAGGAGTCCCTCCCTGTGAGAGCGCACGGGTCGGTGGGAGGCAATCGGTGGCAGTAGACGGTCCCGTAAGTAGCCCGGCCCTAAGCCATGGAGCGCTTTGAAGATGGTTACCAAAACCTTGAAGCGCACCCAGAAGGCCACAGGCAGCCAGTGCAGTCTGCGCAGGAGTGGTGTCGCATGGGAGCCACGAGGGGCTCCCTCTATCACCCGCGCAGCCGCATTCTGGACTAACTGGAGCCTCCGGGTGTTCCTCAAGGGAAGCCCCATGTAGAGAGCATTGCAGTAATCCAGGCGAGATGTCATGAGAGCATGAGTGACCGTGCATAGGGCATCCTGGTCCAGGAAGGGGTGCAACTGGCGAACCAGGCGAACCTGGTAAAAGGCTCTCCTGGAGACGGCCGTCAAATGGTCTTCAAAAGACAGCCGTCCATCCAGGAGAACACCCAAGTTACGCACCCTTTCCATTGGGGCCAATGACTCACCCTCAACAGTCAGCCGCAATTGCGGCTGACTGTACCGGGGTGGCATCCACAGCCACTCTGTCTTGGAGGGATTGAGCTTGAGCCTGTTTCTCCCCATCCAGACCCGTACGGCCTCCAGGCACCGGGACAGCACTTCGACAGCTTCGTTGGGGTGGCCCGGTGTGGAAAAGTACAGCTGAGTATCATCAGTGATCTCCCTCGGCTCTAGACTTTCTTTAATAACAACCGCCACCCCCCCACCTCTACCTTGGGCCCTCGGTCAATGAAATGCTCGGAAATCCGGTGGGCACATTTCAACAAGGGGCACGCCCCCCTCTGTGCCCAACCAGGTTTCCGTAATGCCCATAAGGTCCGCGGCACCCCCTTGAATAAGATCACAAATTAGGGGGGCCTTATTGGCCACGGACCGTGCATTGCACAGCATCAACCGGAGGCCCAGGCTCTGAGGGTCTTGACCATCTGGGGAACGGGAAAAGTCTGAGGGATCAGGGCGTGTGATCGCCTTCAAACATTGAGCACGCGCCCCCAGAGAACGATACGAGCCCTAACTTCCGCCATATCTGCCCCTCCCACTTACCGTACAGATAGGACCACCCTCACTAAAAGGAACGCAATCCCCCCCATAACCTTCGAACCTATTAAATAACTGCCACGAGCACATGCAGGAATTGCCCGCCCCGATGGGTTCCCCCCAGCACCCGACCTAACCCTCCCTCCCCTTAAAAATTCCCTCTCTAAAAATCCCCAAAGGCTCTTTCTCGACGCATGCCACCTCTGTGGGTCCCAAGACCCGTCACTGAGGCCGGCCCTTGGTAACAAAGCGGGCCATTCCTGCGAGGCGGGGGCACCTCGCAGGCGCAAGAGTTCATGTGCAGAGTAACGCATAGAAAAAATGAGAATCGGCGAAAGGTGATGAAATCCCAGGTTGGCAGAACATTAAAATGATGGATCTTCCAATGGATGTCCAGTTGTCAAATGAGACAAATAGGAGCTGGAACATGATGACACAGATGGTATAACAAAAGGAAATAGACAGATAGCATCCATGGTAAATAATCCATAAATAAGGTCCTTGTAAAAGATCTTAAAAGTCAAGGAAATACTTGAGTTAAGTAGTTCTGCTTTCTCCCTGTTGCTTATCACCTTCTTGCCACATTTATTTTATCTAAACAATATCCTTTAAAATTATTTAAATGCAGATTTCCTTAATATAATACTTCTGGGCAATTTTTTATCTATTATATAGATGGTAAAGATTAGGAAAATATAAATTGTATTCTAGTACCCAATAATTCAAACTGTAGAAATGAATCTCATATCCATTCCTGTGATTGATTAGCATAAGAAAGATATGTGTAAATTAATAATTCTTATATTATTTATATGTCATTTTATATGTAGAAAAGAGATGCATCCATAGAGCTTTATCCTCATTCATTTCAATGAAACAACGAAAACCTATCCAGATCTTCTCCATCTATAGAAGAAAATGATGTAAATCACATCAAAGTAAACTCTGGTCTAGGTCAGAATTTCTGGTTCAGAATATTTCTGGTCTTAAAGTCAGAGGCTCGGCAAGTGCCTCATATTTATGATGGTTGCACTGTCCTGGGGTTATACAATAACTTTTTGTGGTCTTCTGGCAAGCAAAGGCAATGGGCAAGCCAGATTCATTTAACAACCATGTTACTAATTTAACAAGTGTGGTGATTTGCTTAACAATTGTGGCAAGAAAGGTAAAATGGGGCAAAACTCAACAAATATCTCACTTGGTAACAGAGAGTTTTGGCTCAATTGGGGTTGTAAAGAACCACCTGTATTTGCCATATGCATCCATTTAGTTTCAAACTTCATAAAGCTATGTAATCATCTCAGTGATCAAAGATACTATCAGGCACACAGACATTCATTTTTGTGGGAAAAGATACACAGTATGTGAAGTTTCAGAATTCACAATATGATCCTGAAGACAGCTTTCCTTTAGCAGTTGTTTATCTGTTGTCACTTGAAAGCACCATCTGAATAAATATAACACAGACTTTTGTTTTCAACTTGTTGCTTGTTTCTGCACTGACATGTAAAAGGATCCAGTGCATTGATTTTCAGAAATACGAATTTGGAGCTCATGCACATGAAATTTCGGTTTCGGTTTGAAATATAATCCAGTTTTCAGCTATTTATGAAATGCCCCCAAGGTACTGAACAACATGAATGTAAAAATGATCACAATTAAAAACAAATTAAGAAAACAAAGACAGATGTTACAAATGAAACAGGCTAATTTAGAAGCGAAGTAAGTTGGTTACTTTTAATAGAGAACCTTATTCCTAAATGGCGGATACAGAGCAATAACTAGAAACAAATAAATTGTTTAGGAACAAAGATGTGATTGTGGCTGGGTTTTTTGACCGATGCCCTTACAGAATATCTATAGGAGGGAAGATGGCTGGGTCTAGAGCAGGCAGATATAAAAATGTTGCCATAGCTGGATCAGGGCAAGGATCCATTCCAGCTATCGCTCTTTGTCCCACAATGATGAACCAGATAAATTTGGGAAACTTACAAAGTACAGACAGGAGGTTGATTATTTATTGCTCTCTATTAGTTGGCATTTTATATATTTCATCAGTGACCCAAATGGTGGTAAATAGCCATTAAGAATAGTGTCTATTTTTAGTCTTATGATCCATGGATTTCTTTTTAAAAACCTTTAAGCTATTGACTCTCAATACTTTCCACAGCACTAGCAACTTGTTTATTCAGTGTGAGATTCTTCCCCTCCTGCCATATGTCCTCTTACAAAGAGTTATAACCACATTGAAAAACAAAAAGTATTCCTGTAATCATGGATTGAGCTGTTTTATTGTCTGAAAATATAAAGAGAGTTTTATTCATATTCAGAAAAAGGATAGACCTTGACTTTAGGTTTTTTTCTCTTTCCTTTTTTTAAAAAAGAGCCTCTATAAAAAAGAAAAAAAAGCCAAAATGGGGAATCACTAATGAAATGGAAAATACTTTTTGCTAGCTGATCCAGCCTAGCAACTGCTTTATAGAAGCACTAGTGAGTTAATCCCTTTAACTTCCGCTTCACCCTTGACATCCAGCTTTATCGTATTTAGAGAAAAGCATGATAATTTCCCACAAGCTCTCTTTTCCTTGCACAACTCCATTCAAATATCTGTCTGAATTTTTGGCATAGCTGTTGCCTGCTGTTATTGCTGGAAATTTCATTGCATTCCATCACAACAAAATGTGCACTTTAAAAAAAAGGGAGATGGGAGAAAAAGATTTTAAAGGAACATATTTGAAAATAATAATAATAATAATAATAATAATAATAATAATAATAATAATAATAATAATAATAATAATAATAATAATAATAATGTTTTAATTTGTATACCGCCCTTCTCCCGATGGACTCAGGGCGGTGCACAGGCAAATAAAATACAAACAGAAACATACCCCATAATTAAAACAACCCTTAAAAAACTGATTCAAATTTGCCAGAAAATTTAAAATAACATTACACCCCATAAAAATTACAGAAATTTAAAACCCACAATTAAAATTTATAGAATTTAAAATCAGGCCAGTCCAGCCAAATGGAATAAATAGGTTTTAAGTTCGCGGCGAAAGGTCCCAAGGTCAGGTAGTTGTCGAAGCCCGGGGGGAAGCTCGTTCCACAGGGTAGGAGCCCCCACAGAGAAGGCCCTCCCCCTGGGGACCGCCAGTTGACATTGTTTGGCTGACGGCACCCTGAGGAGTCCCTCTCTGTGGGAATGCACCGGACGCTGGGAGATAGAGGCCGGCAGTAGACGGTCCCGTAAGTAACCCGGTCCTAAGCCATGGAGCGCTTTAAAGGTGGTAACCAATACCTTGAAGCGCACCCGGAAAACAACAGGTAGCCAGTGCAGTCTGCGCAGGATAGGTGTTACGTGGGAGCTCCGAACCGCTCCCTCAATAACCCATGCAGCCGCATTCTGGACTAGCTGAAGTCTCCGGGTGCTCTTCAAGGGGAGCCCCATGTAGAGAGCATTGCAGTAGTCCAGACGAGAAGTAACGAGAGCATGAGTGACCGTGCATAGGGCATCCCGGTCCAGGAAGGGACGCAACTGGCGGATCAGGCGAACCTGATAAAAAGCTCTCCTGGAGACGGTCGTCAAATGATCTTCAAAGGACAACCGACCATCCAGGAGCACGCCCAAGTTGCGTACCTTCTCCATCGGGGCCAACGACTCGCCCCTGATAGACAGCCGCATCGGCAGCTGACTGTACCGAGGTGCCGGCATCCACAGCCACTCCATCTTGGAGGGATTAAGTTTGAGCCTGTTCCTCCCCATCCAGACCCGTACGGCTTCCAAACACTGGGACAGCACTTCGACAGCTTCGCTGGGGTGGCCTGGGGTGGAAAAGTACAGCTGAGTATCATCAGCGTACAGTTGGTATCTCACCCCAAAGCCACTGATGATCTCACCCAGCGGCTTCATATAGATGTTGAACAGGAGGGGTGAGAGAATCGATCCCTGCGGCACCCCACACATGAGGCACCTCGGAGTCGATCTCTGCCCCCCTGTCAACACCGTCTGCATCCAGTCAGAGAGGTAGGAGGAGAACCACCGATAAACGGTGCCTCCCACTCCCAACCCCTCCAACTGGCGCAGCAGGATACCATGGTCGATGGTATCAAAAGCTGCTGAGAAGTCTAATAGGACCAGGGCAGAGGAATAACCCCTATCCCTAGCCCTCCAGAGATCATCCACCAGCGCGACCAAAGCCGTCTCAGTACTGTATCCGGGCCAAAAGCCGGACTGGAACGGGTCTAGATAGACAGCTTCATCCAGGTACTGGGGTAGCTGACATGCCACCACACTCTCTACAACCTCACAAAAAGTGCTGCAGTGATTCAAAAGAACCTGGCATGCCTTACCCCCTGCAGATTTTATCTTCTTTGTCCAAGGAGGGAAAAAGAAAATGAAAAAGTTCATCTGTTCGTATTATTACCAGCCCATCTAGTTCAGTGCTATCTATAAGCAGAAGGTCCTCATTTTTACAGACAGGGTTCCCCAAGCTCTCCCTGAAGTTTGAGATTCATACATTACCATACTATTAAGACATGGTCTTGCTCACCTGTAAACAAGCCTGAAAACTCAAATAACATATTTCTGGCATTTCCTATTTTTCCTTTGTGAGGATGCAGTATTTAGTATTCAGAATATAAAGCAAGTGCAAACCAGCGGGCTGGCATAAACACTCAGTGAAAGTGTTTAAATCAAGATGAAAAAGCTCAGCTTCCAACTAAGGCATTTATAAACTATTGCTAAGAGGAGAGAGAAAAAAATCATCTGCTTGCTAAAGGCAGTTTTATGAGTATCAGAAAAATTAAGCAACTCTTGGTCACACCAGTAGGTCGTTTCAGTGTATGTGCACCAGAAAGCTCCAGTGTCAGACAATCATTTCTAAAAAGACATATTGTATACTACAGATAAAATCTCCATCTTTTCAACAGCAGAAACAATTTCCAGTGTTTACATTTGGCAACTGCAATACATACCCTTCTCCCTCCTTCCCTTCATTCTCCAGCTTGGTTCATTTACACAAGAGATTTGAAACTGTGGATGTTTATGATGTGCATACCAGCAGTGCGTTTCAGACTGCTTAGATTTATTTTGCAGATAACAATTTCCAACTATAGTTTGCTGAACAATGAGGAATTTAGACACTTCAGAATATGAACCTTTGCCTCTAAGAACTTGGATGACAAAGTGAGTCTATCTAACTTCCAATGATCCTCTGATCTTCCAGCTGTCTGGCAAACATGCTTTCATGGCAGAATGATAATCACAAAGCTAGGCATTTTCTTTTGTTCTCTATGCATGTACATATTTTTGAGACAGCAACTGAAATATATAGTTTTGAGAAAGCTTGTTTTTTGCTGAATTACAATTGATTGAGGCAGTAAATATTCACTTTTTTTCAGTAAGAAAGCTATTTGGGTCACCAGTGAGTTCTGTACTGTTTAATTCAGAATAGAGTAGAATAACAAAATTGGAAGGGACCTTGGAAGTCTTCTAGTCCAATCCCCTGCCCAGGTAGGAAACCCTACACCACTTCAGACAAATGGTTATCCAACATCTTCTTAAAAACTTCCAGTGTTGGAACATTTGCAGCTTCTGGAGGCAAATTATTCCACTGATTAATTGTTCTGTCAGGAAATTTCTCCTTAATTCTAAACTGCTTCCCTACTTGATTAGTTCCCACCCATTGCTTCTTGTCCTGCCCTCAAGTGCTTTGGAGAATAGCTTGACTCCCTCTTCTTTGTAGCAACCCCTGAGATATTGGAACACTGCTATCATGTCTCCTCGAGTCCTTCTTTTCATTAAACTAGGCATACTGAGTTCTTCATATGTTTTAGCTTCCAGTCCCCTAATCATCTTTGTTGCTCTTCTCTGCACTCTTTCTAAAGTCTCCACATCTTTTTTTACATCGTGGCAACCAAAATTGGATGCAGTATTTCAAGTGTGGCCTTACCAAGGCATTATAAGGCGGTATTAACACTTTACATGATCTAGATTCTATCCCTCTGTTTATGCAGCCTAGAACTGTGTTGGCTTCTTTGGCAGCTCCTGCACACTGCTAGCTCAAGTACTACCTATGTTTGATGATATCTATTATTTTATACTTTGACATTTTAGTTGCCAAATCATAACACTTACAATGGATTTTAATCTTAACAAAAAATTATGTCAATACATAAAGCCAGAATTACCAGATTCTAATGCTCATTATCAATATGTATATGTTTAACCACGTTAAGCAATTCTACAGAGGAGACTTTTGTGAGAACTTCATGGAAGATGAATGAAAAATCTGATAGGAGAAATGAAGTAAAAACAGCATAGATGAAGAGGAAGAGAGAATAGGGTGAAATAAAGAAGCTCTTGAGTTCCTCAATCCACTGCCCATACATTACAATTTTTTTTATTTTATTTTGTCACAACAATATATATAAGCATAAGCATGAAACAACTATACCACATATAAGCGTATATATAATGAAAGGAAACAATAGGACAGGAATGGTAGGCACTTTTGTAGTCTTCTTAGGAATGGGGTGAGGTCAATGGTAGACAGTTTTTGGTTAAAGCTTTTGGGAGTTTGAGAAGAGACCACAGAATCAGGTAGTGTGTTCCAAGCGTTAACAACTCTGTTACAAAAGTCATATTTTCTGCAATCAAGATTGAAGCAGTTAACATTAAGTTTGAATCTATTGTTTGCTCTTGTATTATTGCGATTGAAGCTGAAGTAGTCTTTAACAGGAAGGACATTGCAATAGATGATTCTGTTTGTTAAAACAGGTCTTGTCGGAGTCGGCGGAGTTCTAAGTTTTCTAATCCCAGGATTTCAAGTCTGGTAGTATAAGGTATTTTGTTGTTTACAGAGGAGCAGAGAACTCTTCTTGTAAAATATTCTCCCTTCCCTCTTCCTAGTTTCTGTTGTCTGGTTGCAAGAGGGTGATGCATGAGAAGTCAACCATAGTATTCATCCAGCAACATCTGCAAAGCCAGAAAATGGCACATTTTGAAGTCTACAGCTCAGTCTTTTGACTTGAATGGAAACTTGCGCTAGCTCTACAGACTTCCGCTGGCAACGCAGGCTTCGCGGACGTTCCTTTGGGATCGTCTGCCCTGGGTTTCGTCAAACCGTCCCTGACAGCGTAAATGGGCTGTCAAACGGTTTGGAATTCTCTCCCCCGGTTGAAGGGGGAGGGAAGAGGGGTCAGGTTTGGGTAGAGCTCCCCGGGATCCCCTGGAATTTAACCAGGGGATCGAAGGGTGAGAGCTCCCCTTTAGCCTGACGAAACTCCGTGCCCAGGGTGCTTCTGTTTATACAGAACGAGAAGCCGCGACCATCTCTGTGTCAAGATTTATTCCTAAAAGAGAATTCAACACAGACAGAACAGAGCAGGAGGACTAGCAAGAATTTGCAAGTAATAAATCTTAACTTCAGTTCTTAAATAGCTTTCCTTTGAATTAACTTTCAACTTGAGTGGATCTAAAATGGCGTTTGCAATATACAAAGGAAAGCGAAACTATAAAGAAGAGCATAACAAGCTATTTTTTTAAAATGGAATGAACAAGAACTGTTAATGATTTTTTTCTCCTTTTACCTTTTTCTTTATCATAATGTTTAAGAAGAAAAGTTTATTGATTTTTTTTAGATTTTACAGTTTATGAATGGCTCTTAAGCAAACAGAACTAACTATTAAAATCTTGCAAACTTCTTCATTTCAAATATGGAATTTTTTCTTTTATTTTTTTTTAATAGAGAATTTGCAAGTAATAAATCTTAACTTCAGTTCTTAAATAGCTTTCCTTTGAACTAACTTTCAACTTGAGTGGATCTAAAATGGCGTTTGCAATATACAAAGGAAAGCGAAATTATAAAGAAGAAGAGCATAACAAGCTATTTTTTAAAATGGAATGAACAAGAATTGTTAATGATTTTTTTCTCCTTTTACCTTTTTCTTTATTACAATGTTTAAGAAGAAAAGTTTATTGGAATTTTTTTTTCTCTCTTTTTGGTAGATTTTACAGTTTAGGAATGATTCTTAAGCAAACAGAGCTAATTATTAAAATCTTGCAAACTTCATTTCAAATATGGAATTTTTTTTTTTATTATTATTATTACTTTTTGTTTTGTTTTTTAATAGGAACTTTTGGAGGCTTATCTTTTCTTAATAAGTTTTTAAACAAGAGATTTTTACACCAATATATTAAAGATTGGAAAGTCTTTATTGCTAGATGTTAAGTTGATTGATGAGCAGATGGTGGAAAAGGTGTAAGAAAATGTGTAAGGAAATGTGTAAGATAGAAGACAAGGGGAAGGAGAATGCTTAAGATGTGATTTTGATGGTATTTTCTTTTTTTAACATATATATATAGGGTTTAATTTTTACAACTGACTTATTTTGGGTATATCATTATTTGATATATGTGAGGTATAAAGGAATGGGAAGATGGAATATTGTTTAACCCTTGGAGGATAGAAAAATTTATGGATGTAATGTTGGTATCTGGTTAAATAGAATTTAATTGTTATAATTGATATATTTTGGATATAAGTTATAATCTTAATAATGTTATTTGATAGATGTAAGGTAAATTGAAGAAATATTAATATTTGCAATGTTATTTGATTTATGTAAGTGATATTTTTGGAGATTGAAAATGTGTAAGGAAATGTGTAAGATAGAAGACAAGGGGAAGGAGAATGCTTAAGATGTGATTTTGATGGTATTTTTTTTTCTTTAATATATATATATAGGGTTTAATTTTTATAACTGACATATTTTAGGTATATCACTATTTGATATATGTGAGGTATAAAGGAATGGGAAGATGGAATATTGTTTAACCCTTGGAGGATAGAAAAATTTATGGATGTAATGTTGGTATCTGGTTAAATAGAATTTGTTATAATTGATATATTTTGGCTATAAGTTATAATTTTAATAATGTTATCTGACAGATGTATGAAATATTAATATTAGCAATGTTATTTGATTTATGTAAGTGATATTAAAGATATGAGAAGATAGAATATTGTTTACTTTTGGAGATTGGATAAAATTTAAAATTTAAGAATTTAAGCTGGAAATATGAATTATATTTGGGATACTGTTTAAGGAAGAAAGGTATATTATAGAAGAATTTCTGATGAATACTGGAAGATGGAATATCGTTTTGGTCTTGATCGATGAAGATTGGAGATATATTTGGTCTTAATTGATGAAGATATTTTATTGATGAACTGGAAATACTAACTTAATTGGAAGATTCTGAAGATTTTAGGAGTGGAATGGACTGATATATAATGGACTGGAAGAAGAATGTACTTTTCTGTTTTTGGAAGGGGAGTTAAGGTCTTAGAGAGAGGAGTGACTATGGATTTGACTTATGTTGTATTTTAATTTATGATTGTTAATTTTATACCCTGTACTCTGTTCTGGGAAGTCTCTGGGGGTGGGAGGGGAGGGGGAAGGGGAGAGGGGAGATGAAGGATCAATGTAAAGGAATGATTGAAGATATGTAATTAAGAAATAGAAATAATTTGAAATGAAAGCGGGCTGCTCAGCTGCCATTTCAGAAGGAATGAAGAGGAGAGGAGGAGTGAAGGAAGAAAGTAGGTAGGGAAGAGAGAGGTAGAAAAGGGGGAAAGGAGAGGAAGAAGAAAGGGGAAAGAGAGAGGGTTAGAAAGGGTGGAAGAGAAGAGTAGGGAAAGAGGAGAGGACGTAGAAAAGTGAAGGAGAGGAAGGATGAAGAAAGTAGAAGAAAGTAGAGAAGGGAGGAGGAAAGGTTTGTTAAGGAAGGAAGTGGTAGCTGGGCAGGTCCGAATAAGTAACAAATGAAAATTTAATGACTAATGTTGAATAAGAGACTGTATATTGAATAGGTTGTTGGAAAATGAAAATAAAACTTTAAAAAAAAAAAAAAAAAGAAACTTGCGCTAGCTCTGAATTAAAGATAGTCCTTTTATTGGGCAGAGAGTAGCAATGGACCTAGGCAAGACATGGTAGATAACAGCAGCCACAAGTTTGAGGACAGGGCCTTATGTGTTATATGTCCCATTCCACTATTTTGATACCAAAAAGTCAAGTGAATCTATTAACTTATAGGCCAGCATTTTCCACATTTGACAGAGAGATTTATGTGTAGGTGAGAGGGAAACTGAATGGCACGTTCTAGTTTAATAAAGACAAGACTTTTTAAATATTTAATTAATAGGAAATTCCATCTTATTTGCTCCAACCACTAGATAGGAAGAAAAGAAAATCTGCTCCAGATTTCTCCAGGAGTGGAGTGAGATTGACTCAATGGACACTACAAGATATCATTTCCCTAGCACAAAATTACTATTTGTTTCACACTGAGCTTAAACACCATATGGACTTGTACTGAGTAAATTTTAATTAGGGACATTTTTATGAAGACGTTTTCTATTGAATTTATATTAAATTGTTGACCAAGTTACATTAAGGGAAGTTACTTCCTTTCCTATAACATTTGAATATAAAAGCAATAACATTGTTATTATTTTTAACATTAAAAACTCCAATAACCAGAATATTGCTCAACTAACATGGATATTGAAATTGACTATGTTTAGAGTCATTCCCATTAACAGAGTTACATATTCTGCTTTGGTACCTGCTATTATAGATAGGACAGCCTCTGAAACAATGATTGGCAGTAAACTACCTGTATGAATATGGATAGAATAGAAACAAAATAACTTTTTCCAGAGATAGAGAAGCTGTATACCCCACAACTAGGTATTGTTAAAGTGTGGAAGGGTAGTTTTCAGTTGTAGATTTTATTTTTAAACAATTATTATTATTTATTTAATAATTAATAACAATTATTTATTTTTAACAGGCCCGCACACAATAGAAAAAAAGCTAGTACTGTAACATTTATTTAATAACCCTAACCTAGAGATAAAAATGGAGGTAAGAGAAATTTGACAAATAGTTATTGCAGAATATAAGAAATGCAAAACACATCATTTTTGCATTGGTCACAAATCATCACATAAATCCAATAGAAACAGCTTAACCTCTAATCTCCTGACCTTTAATTATGGATTCTGAGAGACAGAAAGATTCAAACTGCTTAAGTATTCTTGAGAACATTGCTGTCCAGTAATAGCCAACAGCTGAAATATGCAAATATGTGGTCGGGGAGATGAGAAAGAAATTGAACAGTGTCTTTGTCAGTATTAGATATTTTTGAGCCCAAATACCCTAATATACAGATAGATTTAAAATTAGATATTCCTTATCACTCAACACTCTAGGGCTATTTCACCATTTGAATGTTTTTCAGACATTTATTATGGCCCAGCATTGTTCTTGAGGGCATTTGAAGACTGGAAATGGTGGTTAAGAGGAAGTTACCAAGGAGACAGAGATTGTCCAGTTACAATTCAATTTGTTTAATGGTAATGTCAATTTTCTTTAGAAAATGAGTTGCAGAAGAAAATGTATGCAAAAGAAGAGTTTGGGCTGTTGGGAACTGAAGTACAGGCAGAACCAAACAAGGAAAGCCAAAGCAAACAAACAAAAAAAAGGTCACCTTATTTATTTATTTATTTATTTATTTATTTATTTAATTAATTAATTAATTAATTATTTAGTTTGTCAAATATGTACTAGATAACAGGTATAAGTATAAACATGGACATGAATGAAGAATGTGTACAAATAAATGGGGACAGTAGGACAGGGACGGTAGGCACGCTGGTGTGCTTATGCATGCCCTCTTTATGGACCTCTTAGTAATGGGGTGAGGTCAGGGGTGAAATGCTACTGGATTGGACCGGATCTCACAATCTGGTAGTGATCACAGCCGGTAGTTCAGCTATCCGGTAGCGATGGTGGACACCCACCCGCTTGGGTGTCATTACTTTCTGGTTTTAACCAAGAAATAATGTGTTGCTTACCTTCTGCACATGCGCAGAAGGTTTTGCGCATGCACAGAAGGTCTGTGCGGTGCGTGCACTCCTGAGCTGGTAAGGAAGGTAAGTAGATTTCATCCCTGGGTGAGGTCCACGATAGACAGTTTAAGGTTGAAGCTGTGGGGCTTTGAGGATGTAACAACAGAGTCAGGTAGAGCCACTCTGTTGCTGAAGTTGTATTTTCTGAAATCAAGTTTGGAGTGGTTTAATTTGAGTTTGTATCTATTGTTTGCCTATGTATTGTTGAGGTTGAAGCTGAAGTTGTCATTGACAGGTAGGACGTTGAAGCAGACAATTTTGTGTACTATGTTTAGGTCTTGCATTGTTATACACCTTGCAGGAGTATAACACATAAAGGGGTGCTTTATCACATGAGTTTTTGAGGGCAAGATGGCTCTCTTTTGTTGCTTCTAAAAAGTAAGGTTAGTATAATTGCTCCATTGTCTGTTAATAAAATATATCCTTGAAAATTAAGTGAATTTTATATAAACATAAAGAAGGATAAACACAAAGGTATAAACCATAATGTAAATGGCACTTTGTAGATGAGGCACCTAACCACATTTAATGAGATTTACATTAATTAGGACTAAATCTTGCTCAGAAAAGATGTTTGTACTGTTTCCAGTTATACATTCAAATAACATAATGGGCCAAGGTTTAATATTACAAAAATCCTGTAGCAGTAGGTGTGTCAGAAGAAGCCTTAACTACAAGACAGAACTGTTATATCTGGGAAGAATTTAGTAGTGAATAAAAGATATTAGGTAATTCCATTGTATCTAATAGGAAAAAAGATCTAAACTACAGGGATACACAATCCTAGCAATAATCTACAACACTTGATCATTGAACATAAGGCTACTTTTATGTACCTGTAATATCCTCTGTGCTCATACTAAGGAGAAGTCCCTCTCAACTGGTTATTTTTTGCCTGCTGTCTTTTAGTCTGCAATTTCCTATTGAAAGTAGGCTTCTGATTCAAACAAATTGCATTTATACTTCCTAGTTTCTCTTGTGGGACGTTTAAGAATGCTAAATACAATTCCCTGTCATAGTAGGTAACTGGATATTACATTCATTTGTATGGGTATGTTTAATAAATTCATTTCATTGCTTTTGCTTTTTTCCTGCATATAAAAGCAAGCCAAGTGACTCCAGGAAGATCCCAAAATACTGATCAGCTCTTTCCAAAGAAATATTACCACACTGACGGTCAAAAGCTGATATCTCTGGATTTAGAGGACCAAAACCAGGGGTGAAATGCTCCCGGATCGGAGGGTAGACCAGTAGCGATGGCGGCTGCTGGTTCAGAGGACCGGTAGCAAAAATCCCTGGCCCCGCCCCCCGCCTCTGCTGAACCGCACCATCTGCAGAGGTTTTTTTTTTTTACTTTTAAAAGCCGGTTTTGCTTCAGCCGAAACAGGCCTTTAAAAGTAAAAAACAGCAGAACCTTACTTGTACTCTTACTTGCAGAAAACATGTTTTCTACAAGGCACTTACCTGATTACTGAGGAACGCATGGCCACAGCCCGAAAGCAGTTTCAGTTTCAGCCAGACAGCATCAATCGCTCAGCTAATCTATTTCCTCGGTGATCAACTGGCTGGCTTTGCTAGCTGAGAAACTCTGGGATTTGAAGTCCACAATAAAATAAATAAAATAAAATAAAATAAAATAAAATAAAATAAAATAAAATAAAATAAAATAAAATAAAATAATAAAATAAAATAAAATAAAATAAAATAAAATAAAATAAAATAAAATAAAATAAAATAAAATAAAATAAAATATTTGTGCAGCTTTCTGAGATTTGGTGTGTTTCTGTAGTGTTTCACTGTAACTACACAAACACACAAAATCTCAGAAAGCTGTATTGTGTCTGTGTGTGTGTGTTAGTTGTGTGTAAAGTGTGAAAGATGGTTTTTGAGCTTTTTGTGGTTATGTGAAGTGGTGAAGTACAGCTGCTTTTACACTGTGTGTGAGTCAGTTGTGTGTGTGTGTAAAGTGTGAAAGTTGGTTTTTGGCACCTCTTATTGTTTTTTTATACTTTGTTTATTATTTTTATTATTTACTGTTATTGGCCACGCCCACCAAGCCATCTGACCACCAAGCCATGCCCACCAATTAAGCCACGCCCACAGAACCGGTAGGGAAAATTTTTAGATTTCACTCCTGACCAAAACCCCAGAAGTTCTCCATATTTCTATGATTGAATTTGAATTTGTTCTTCTCTATCACAGTCAAGAGGTGCTAGATTAGCAAATGAATAGTATTGCCTGCTTGGCCAGAGACAGAGAAGCATTAGTGGGTACCAATGTATTGATGGAAGGCTGAGTCAACCTTGAGCCAGTCAGGATCAAACTCCAGGCTGTGGGCAGAGTTATTCTTCTATAGTTCACTGAGCCACCAGATAATCAGCTTCATTGAGAGACTTCTGAAGCTGAACACCCACCACCATCTCTAGAACCTTTCTAATGAGAAGGGCAGGAGACTAGATGAAAGTTATCCAACACTGTTGGGTCCAAGGAGTATGTTGAGAAGGAAGTGTACCACTGCATTCTTTAAAACACATGATACCACTCCATCTTGCAATGAGGCCAATATCAAAGCATGAATCCAATCATTGACTGACTTCCTGCTCTCTGTCTTGACCTAGGAGAGATTTGGATCCAACAAAAAGGCAGCCAAATTAACAGCACTGAGGATCTATCAGTTTCCTCATGACTGACCAATACAAACTCTTCCCAGATAACCAAATTCAGATGAGTCTCATGCATTAGTAGAATGCAACGTTGTTTTAACTTGAGAATTCTAAGTTGTGATATAGCCCAGCTAGCTAGTTTATTGACAAAAGGGTATGCCAGAGGACTGTTGCAGCTCATTGGAAATTCTCTGCACATTGTGACATGTCGATAAAATAATGATTACAATTCTTTGCCATTTTAATTCCATCATCAGTTAAAAAAATAAATCGTAATAAGAGCATTGTAAAATATAGGAAATTTCTTTCTGTTGTTCAAAAATCAGCAAAACTGACCATCATACTTCCTGTCTACCAGACTCCACTGAAAAGAACACAAATAACTTTTTAAAAAAAGAAAATAAAAAAAAGTAAATTCTACAATTAGACAAAAATCATTCCTATCTTTGGGTGTCATGATTAAAGGAAGAAACATATTTTCACTCTGTGTCCTACAGCTGTCACTAAATCAGGCTGTATCCTGCATCTTCGTCCACCACTTCATGTGGGCGGAAAAACACCACAATCATTACTTTAAATGGCTTCTTGAGTTTTGTCTCAGCTAGCTTAATGCTGTTTATTACCACAGCAAGAGCAAAAAGCAGAGAAAAATTAGGTTAATCAATCCCACAATGGTTGAACTAGCATTATATCCAGAAGGCATTCAACTTGTCAGAACTTTTTCTGTAAGCCATTTACTGCCATAGGTTTTTGTGAAGTGTCTTCTTTAAGCAACAGGAGATCTGGGAGAGAAAGAGGCCTGAAATAAGGAAAAAAAACAAAAAACGATTTATTATTTGAAAATCTTTTGCCATCTCTGAATTTATCTTACATTGATCTCCTACAGTTCACATTAGGAAAGGCATTAAATGTTCTATTTGTGCCAAATGTTGCCTGAGTCCTGAAATTATATTGGATAAACCATTGGCTTAGAATGGACAAGTGTTTTTTGGAATATCCTAAGACCTAAAGAAGCTGAGACAAGACTTGAGTACGTCCTCCCACCACCAAATCAGTAGCATAGCTTCCAGAGACCTACAAAACTTGATGTCAGAACTTTTTGTATAGCTATGTAACAAATATATTAAATACTAGGAGTACTAATTTACTGTTATCTATTATCCTCTATGATCAGAAATAACTATTAGAGCTATTTAACAGTTTGGACTGGCTGATGTAGTTAAAAGGTGGTTCCATTACATCACCTAACCAAAGCAGTATATAATGACAGTATGGTACATTACATTTATTTTTTGTGTCAAAGTAGCCATTTTACTTTGCTTCAGCTCCTCTGCCTTTCATAGTCTTCTCTTCATGTTCCACAAAGAATCCACACATTACAATGTTTAACCCATACTGCTTCCTGGGGTAAATTATAGGTTGCACAAAGTATAAACAATATTACATATAAGTTTAAGGGAAATCCTCAACCCAGCCATGAGTAGAGAAGAGAAGAGAAGAGAAGAGAAGAGAAGAGAAGAGAAGAGAAGAGAAGAGAAGAGAAGAGAAGAGAAGAGAAGAGAGCTATTTAACATCAGCTCATCTATTGAAAGTGATACTTACATTAATCTTGAAGAACATATATCCCTCTGATTTCAACTGGATTGAAAAGTGTTTCAGATATAAATCTCTTTAATTGTTCTAGAAGAGAAGAGAAGAGAAGAGAAGAGAAGAGAAGAGAAGAGAAGAGAAAAGAAGAGAATTTTTTACTGACTAAGTGTAATTGGACACAGAAGGAATTTGTCTTGGTGCATACGCTCTCAGTGTACATAAAAGAAAAGATACATTCATCAAGAATCATAAGGTACAACACTTAATGATAGTCATAGGGTACGTATAAGCAATCAGGAAACAATCAATATAAATATAAATTGTAAGGAAGTTACAGTCATAGGTGGAAGGAGATGGGTGATAGGAACGATGAGAAGATTAATAGTAGTGCAGATTTAGTAAATAGTTTGACAGTATTGAGGGAATTATTTATTTAGCAGAGTTATTGTGTTCGGGGGAAAAACTGTTCTTGTGTCTAGTTGTTCTGGTGTGCAGTGCTCCATTTGGTCATTTTAAGGGTAGGAGTTGAAACAGTTTATTATTTTTTTGGAGTAACAAAATAAGCTTCAATATATATATATATTTTAATTTGCATTAATATCCCGCCCTTCTCCGAAGACTCAGGGCGGCTTACACTATGTCAAGCAATAGTCTTCATCCATTTGTATATTATATACAAAGTCAACTTATTGCCCCCAACAATCTGGGTCCTCATTTTACCTACCTTATAAAGGATGGAAGGCTGAGTCAACCTTGGGCCTGGTGGGACTTGAACCTGCAGTAATTGCAAGCAGCTGCTGTTAATAACAGACTGTCTTACCAGTCTGAGCCACCAGAGGCCTTTCTCAGTAAAGGGTTATATTTTGGTAGATGTTGTGAAGGACAAATTCTCCCCTCACCAATATTGCCACCCTCACAGAATCACTTCATTATAAATCAAGTGCTCGTGTTTTAAACTCATTGGTAATTAGGAAATAAATAAATTTTTTAAAAAGGATTCCATCCATATAACTGATCAAAACTACACAGGAAAATTCTGCCTGCTGTGAACTAGATTGATGCAGCAATGTATATCCAAAGGACACTAAGACATTGAAGGTGGCATGAAGGAATATTTTGGATAGTATGGTGATTTGGCCACACTGTCCAAAATATATGAGGCCAAAGTCTCATTTTTAAGAGACTTTCCAAATACTAGCAGGCTGTGGAACAAATCTGTTGAGTACTTGATTGTGGCATATGATGATAATTCTGTAGGAACCTTATCAGTTCTGACGTTCCTTGGACAATGGCCAGAGAGAAAGCATTTATCTACCATGTGCATCTACTGGAACAAAATATCATTTTATTAAACAGTTCACTTATTTGCAGCCTTGATTTTTTTTAATGTATTACCTTGCAAATGCAAATGAACTTTCTATAACTTCTATTTGTTTCTTCCTTTATTTCACTCAAGTGAGTTGGTATAACTTCTTGGAAACCGGCATTCCAATTCAAAGTAAGCTTGATTGGTTCACTATGATGAATTTTCAGGTAAGTGACCATAGACATGTTGTACACCTATTCATCTGGAAGTCAAACTTATTAAACCAAATAAGGTTAGAATAATAATAATATAATAATAACAGAGCTGTAAGGGACCTTAGACGTTATGTAGCCCAATCCCTGCTGAAGCTTGAGAGTCTGTGCCATTTTAGACTGTCCAGTCTCTTCTTAAAAATCTCCAATGATGGGCCATCCACAACTTCTGAAGGTAAGCCATTTCACTGATAGATAGTTCTCACTGTTAGGAAATTTCTCCTTAGTTCAAGGTTGCTTCTTTCCTTGATTAGTTTTCATCCATTGGTTCTTGTCTTGCCTTCTGGTGCTTTGGAAAATAATTCCCCCCTTTTTCTTTGTGGCAGCCCAAATATTGGAACAGTGCTATTGTATGTCCCCTAGTCGTTCTCTTCACCAGACTGGACATACCCAATCCTGAAACTGTTTTTTATATATTTTAGTCTCCAGCCCCCTAATCATCTTTGTTACTCTTCTCTGCATTCTTTACAGAATCTCAGCATCTGCATTCAAAACTAGATGCAGTATTCCAAGTGTGGCCATACTAAGATTTTATAAAGCGGTATTAGTATTTCACATGATCTTGATTCTATCCCTCTATTAATGCAGCTTAGGACTGCATTGGCTTTTTTTTAGCCCTGCAGTTCATTGGCTCGTATTTAAGTGATTGTCCACTTGGACTCCAAGCTATGTCTCACAATTACTGGCATTGAGCCATGTTTGACCTAGTCTGTACCTATAAAGTTGGTTTTTCTTGCCTAAGTGTAAAACCTTAATTTTATCTACATTGATAAAATTATTTTTTTGATAAAATTTATTTTTTTAGATAAGACCCAGGGTCAAGTTTGCACACATACACACAAAACATTTTGGAAATTATTTTTTCTTTTAATGTTTTAGACTATTTTTTCTGTTAATTTCAAATTCTGGGATTGAATGGGGAGTAGATGGCAGAAATGCTTATTATGAAATATGAAGTATCAGATTGTTGAAACCAAGGCTGAGTGAAGACAATTTATCAAAATCTTGAGGGTATGTGTCTACAAGTCTCCCTGTGTATGCGTTTTAAATCTCATTAATCGTACCACTGATTTTCTAGCAGATGTATATCATCTGGGAGGAACCAAGGATTACTTAGTATCCATATAAAATTCATAAACGTTATTATGTTACAACATTTTCTACTGTCATGAGAGGAGAAGATACACAAAGTCTTGGCAATCTCCCCTTGGATCTGCGAGAACCCTATATCTTTGCTCTGAGATGTCACAGAGTGATATAGTAAGATGATATTGATCAGTGTGTCAAAACCTCATATTTCTATTTTAAAACTGTGTGATTTGTTTCCTTTGTTCGTATTCCAAGTATTATCTGAGGTATTTTTATGGTTTCCACATAGCGGTGATAAGAATAATTTTTAAAGCCAACTAGCAAAGACGAAGGAAGGAAATGAAGGAAGGAAGGAAGGAAGGAAGGAAGGAAAGAAAGAAAGAAAGAAAGAAAGAAAGAAAGAAAGAAAGAAAGACGGAAGGAAGGAAGGAAAGAAAGAAAGAAGGAAGGAAGGAACAGAAAAGGAAGGAAGAAAGGAATAATACAATAATAGTGAAATAGCGTGGTATAGTAGAACAAGCTGCAATATAATAAAATATAATAAAATAAATATTAACCTCCATAGCTGGATACTGAAAAGAATCTAAAGAATCTAACACATGTTAAAAGGAATGTGGGAAAAATTGCAGAGTGGTTAGCTTAATATTTGTTCTGGGAAGCTTAGCATACAGCATGATTAAAGATAACATTATTGTATAATAATATAAAATAAATATAGAACAAATCTTATAAAGATATAGATATGGCAAAGGTAATTTCCCCCACCCCAATATTCCTTTTGAGTTCTTTGAAAACTATTCAGTATATGGATTGTAATAATACAACTTCAGTAAAATCTCCTGAACAAGTTTACCAGTCATGTGTAAGAAAACAGACCTTTTTCTTCAATTAAACAAGTGAGACAAGCAAACATAGGTATACAATATCTACTTTAAATCAGTTAGCTGTTAGAGCTAGAGATAAACTATTATTCAAATGTTGAGAAGAGGGACAGGACCCTTGCTATGTTGGTTGCCATATTTTTTTTAAAAAAACTCCTTCCTTGCTAATATGTTAGATAGATGATAGATAGGTAGATGATATATATATAATCTATCTATCTATCTATCTATCTATCTATCTATCTATCTATCTATCTATCTATCTATCTATCTATCTATCTATCTATCTATCTATCTATCATCTGTCTGTCTGCCTGTCTGTCTGTCTAACCAATTTATCTTAGAAACAAAGACTTTGAGTCAGGGGTGAAATCTAAAATTTTCCCCTACCGGTTCTGTGGGCGTGGCCTAATTGGTGGGCGTGGCTTGGTGACCAGGTGGGCGTGGCTTGGTGACAAGATGGCTGGTGGGCGTGGCCAAGTCGACATCACTTCTTTGCCCTTTTTGGAGCTACAAAAAAAAGATATACCAATTATTTCATGCAGTCAATACTTAAATAATAAACCAGGTACACAAAACAGTGAGAGGTATACAAATACTTAAAGAGCAATAAAAGTGCTGTCTTCAACAACGCTTCTTGCCCCACAGATAACGACCTGCAAGGAGATAAACCATGATAGACAAATTTAGGAGGCAACAGAAGGAAGGGAGGGGCAGGCCTTAATGAGTGCTGAGTCATGGAGCCACACCCCATGGCCTATATAAAGGATCTACTTTCTGGCAGTCTCTGAGTCAGGCAAAGTTGAACTTATCTTGCTGAAGTCACTTACTGGTCTCCTGCCTGCTCTGAGGACTTTGCTAGGACTTTGGGCAGAGCTGCAGAGGCAAGCCTGATTCGGATTTCCCTGACCCAGCCGTCAGCGGAGGAGTGGGACACGACAGCTTCTTGCACCACAGATAATGACCTGCAAGGAGATAAACCATGATAGACAAAATTAGCCATTTAATTCGTAAATAAGAATAACAGAGGTACACAAAACAGTATAAAAATAAAAGAGATACTTAAATACTTACATAGAACTGTTAGTCGTCTTTAGCTATGAAATGTTTCCACATAGCTATTTCAGTGACACTCTCCTCACTTCCACTTTTCTTACACTTGATGCGCGGATCATTGGCTGAGCGATGGTGTTCTCTGAACCATTTTTTTACTACGGGAATAGGGTCCCATTTTGGAAGAGGTAGTCCAGTAACGCTGATGGTCATGAGGTTGTTTAGGTTGGAAACAGCAAGGCAACTTTTGCTCTCTGAGCATATCAGGTTCATTTTGGAAAAACCCCTTTCCACTTCTGCAGAACTCACTGCAATTGTTCTGACAATATCTTTTGCTTTTTTGATACTGTCAGGAATTGCATGCCTCTTCGAATCTTTCAAGACATTCTCCACAAAATCTCTGTAGTCATTGATGTCAATTTGGTAGTTGAAAATGTCATTAAATGTGCGCAGTTGTTCTTCACCTGCTGCCCATGGAACGACTATTTCCTCAACATCCCAGTAATCTGGCACCAAAAACTGTAGAAACTGTAGCTTATTTGTGGTGTCTTGCAGTTGGTTCCCAGTTTTTAAATGCTCACAATCCATCAGTCGTTTATGCAAATTTTTGATGATACTTTGTAAAAGTCTTTCTCAATGAAAACCAACAAATTGATCGTTTTCTATGAACTTTATATTCTTCAAGCTTTCTGAGGTAATTAGTTCTTCAACTTTCCTTTCGTATGGGCCCTTTCCCTTTGTTAGCAGTTCAAATGCCTTAATTGCTCTTCTCACTAGTTTATCAGCTTTTATTATGTCTGTATTGCGCGCTTGCAGTGCAGTTGACAGAAGTGAAATTTCTCTCAAAATGTCTATCATCAACGCCAAATCATTTAAGAAATGTTTATTTTCCAGATGGGCAGCCATAGCCGAGTATTTAGCATTCGCATGAAAATATTTATGTAGCACAGGATAGGCGCACCACACAGCTATGGTTGCCCTTAAACTACAGGCAGCCCATCTTGGCCCAAAAACCCGACCAATCCTTATGATGTTAATCTCAAGTTCTGCTATTTCATCGAGTTCTATCCAGCTTTTATTCGATTGCTGGAAAATGGAGCATATCTTATCAATGAAAATTTGAAAATGATTAACTTGCTTTATTTCCTTTATGGCGTCATCTAAAACAAGTTGGAGGCGATGGTTCAAGCAGTGCCATATGTTGATGTTTGGAAACTCTTTGGCTAGTCTGGTGCTCACTCCAGATTTTCTCCCAAACATAACGCTGGCACCATCAGAGCAGAACGCTATTAGATTTTTTTGTAGGTATTCCCGGGTAAATCCAACCTTATGTAAACTTTCAAAAACTGCAGAACATATTGTCTCTGCATCTTGTTTCTTCAATTCAATCAGCTCGACAAAAATTGTTGGTGGGTCCTCTGAGTCCTCAACTTTCAGGAAAATGCTCAAAACTGGCTTGCAGGATACTGTTGAGGCTTCATCGATGATCAGACATACTTTCAGATTCTGTGCAATGATGCTGGAAAACATTTGGGTTTTGATTTCATTTGTGATGCACTCAACTATTTTGACAACTGTTGGTCTTGAATGCAGACTTACTCCCAGATCTACTCCATTTTCTGTTGTAGCTCTATCAATTCCTCGATGCTTGAAATTAGTCTGCATGCTTTTGCCAGGCTGTAAACAGTTTTGAACATTCTAGAAGTGGTGGCAAATTGAATTTCAGAAATCTTGTCCATTGCTTTTGTTATGGCTTCCTGCTCAGCTTGTTTGACGTTGTCTCTACAAATGGTGTGTGATTTCGATATGAAATGTTCTCTCATTTTTTTCCGTAGAGACGCCTGGTGCACTTCCTTGCTTTTCCCAGCTGGCTCTATCTTGAAAAGCTTCCACTCTTTGCTTACATGAATACCGCTCTCCATTGCGAAGCCATGTTTTGCGCAATATTTACAACCTAGCTTCCTGTCTGAAACTTCTAAGCCATCATATTTCTCTTGGAAGTAGTTGTACTGTTGCAAAGTCCAGCAGTCAGGAAGAATGATTCCAATTTCAGGTGCAGCGGGTGACTCTATACTTGCTTTGCTATTTAGTCTGGTTCCAGGTGGTAGTGCTTGTGGCGCTGGGGATGGTTCTTGTTCCACTTCTGCTGGTTGTTCTTCACGTTTTGGTTTCTTGGCCAAGAAACCGGTCAAAATCTGTTGCCTTTTCATCTTTCCTGTTAAAGGCAGCAGCTACTGCAAAAAAGAAAAAAAGGAGCTTTGTTATCTGATGACACACAATGTAAAACACAACACAACACCACACCACAGACTCACCCACAACTAGGAAACAGCTGTGCCTGACCTAAAATGGCCCCTGCAGCAAGCAGGAGCAGCTCACAGCCCCAAAAAGCCAAAAAAAAAAGCACTTTTACACTTTACACACACACACACACACACACACACACACACACACACAATGCATACATACAGCTTTGTGAGATAGTGTGTGTTGAAACACTGAAACACACCAAATCTCAGAAAGCTCTCACAAATATTTATTTTATTTTATTTTTAGATAAAAGCAGCTAAATTTAAAACTTCCTAAACTACAAATAAAAACCACCTCAGTTAACTATTTTTAAAGCTCCCACCAAAAAGAAAAAAACTTTACCCAGTTGAAGGGACAGAACAGGCAGAATCAGTAGCTCACAGCCTCACTGATGAAGAAAAGCGCTAGCCGATGCAATTGATCAAAGGGATTCCAGGAAGCGAAGGAGGCAGATGTTGTAAGCAGCGGCTGGGGATTTCGTCTCTTCAGAGAAGGTAAGCTGGGGGGAGGAAAGGTGGGTGGTTAGCCAGGCCAGGCAGGCAGGCAAGGGGACCAGGGGGCCCTGGGGGGGGTAGCACATGGCCCGCAAATCATCCCCAGCGGCTGTGTGAACTACGCGAGCCCGGGGATGGGGGAGACAGCACGCTAGGCCTCAACCGGTAATCCTTACCTTTTTCAGCAAGTAGAAGTCAGTGAGGCGTGCAGGTAAGGCGAGGAGTCCAGGCAAGGCAAGCCGGAGGCTGGGGAGGAAAGGTGGGTGGTTAGCCAGGCCAGGCAGGCAGGCAAGGGGACCAGGGGACCCTGGGGTAGCACATGGCCGCAAATCATCCCCAGCGGCTGTGCAAACTACATGGGGATGGGGGGGCACGCTAGGCCTCAACCGCGATCCTTATCTTTTTCGGTGAGGCGTCCAGGTGAGGTCCGAGGCAAGGCGGCGAGGTCAAGTGGCCAGCACCAGCCAGGAGGGCACGGGTCCAGTAAACACGTGGTGGCATTCAGCCTACCCAACAACCTGTCCATGTCCTCGGAGCCACAGGGTCAAACTCATCCCAACAAATGTCACCAAGACCACCCTCAGACGCCTCATCTGAATCGCAAATTTTGGTCTAGACCGTCCTCGAGCTGAACGATTTTATCGATAGATAACCGTTAAACTCCTCAGCACGCCCCTGCACGGGTCATCCCGCCCCCTGGTGAAGGAGGAACGGGTCACCCGAAAAAGGGCGGCTGGGCGGTTATCTGCCGACGCAATGAGGGAGGAGGCGAGCAACGCCGCTTCCTCAGTGCCACTAGGTAGGTCCTAGTATAGGACCCAACTAGTGTCCGATCAGCTTCTAAACGGCTAGACCTCCAGGAGCTCTCTAGGCGCCTTCTCCGCGTTTCATCTCAGCTCCTCGGAGAACCAAGGAGCCGTTGGGATCTGCGCCGGGTCAGAGGTCGCAGAGGCACGACACGGCCCAGCCCCAGCCGCAGCCCGCTGCCAGGCTGCGGCTAGTTCCTCTGCCGTGCCGTGAGCCAGACCCTCAGGAAGTGGCCCAAGCTCCGTCCGAACCTCTCCGGTCCATCAGGCGCCTGGGACGGAACCAACGCTGTGGTTCCGCCTCCTGCGGTGTTGAGTGGCGGTCAGAAAGTCCAGGCGAAGAGAGAGTGATCTGACCATGACAAAGGTTCTATGACTACATCTCTCAAATCCAGATCCTTCAACCACTGACCAGAGATAAAAATAAGATCCAGAGTGCCACCCCGATGTGAGTGGGGCCATCAACTACTTGAGTCAGGTCCAAGGCCGTCATGGAAGCCATGAACTCCCGAGCCACTGTCGATGACGAGCCGGCAGATGGCAAGTTAAAGTCCCCATGACTAAAAGTTTGGGGTCTCCACTGCCACCCGGCAAGCACCTCCAGGAGCTCAGGCAGGGCAGCTGTCACGCAGCAAGGAGCCAGGTACGTGACCAGCAAGCCCATCTGACACCTATGACCCCATCTCACAAAGAGGATTCACACCGGCAATCTGAGGTACAGTGGTCTCCTCGGCTCTAGACTCTCTTTAATAGCAACCGCCACCCCCACCCCTACCCTGGGCCTCGGCTGATGGAATGCACGGAAACCCGTGGGCACATTTCACCAGGGCACGCCTTCAGTGCCCAACCAGGTCTCCATGCGCCTATAAGATCCATGGCGCCCCCTGGATAAGATCGTATTAGGGGGCCTTATTGGCCACGGACCGTGCGTTGCATAACATAAGGCGAAGGCCCAGGCTCTGAGGGTCTTGACCATCCGAGGCAGGGAAAAGTCAGAGGATCGGGCACGCGATCGCTTGCAGACATCGAGCAGCGTGACCCCTAGACCGATACGATCCCCTTCCGCCATATCTGCCCCTCCCACTTACCGTGCAAATGGAACCACCTCACAAAAGGAACACATTCCCCCATAACCTCCGAACCCACTAAATAATAATACGGCGCGCGGGACTGGTTTCCCTCGACGGGCTACCCCAACACCCGCCCTAACCCTCCCACCCCTTAAAATGCCCTATCTAAAACCCCAAAGGCTCTTCCTCTTCGCATGCCACCTCTGTGGGTCCCAAGACCCGTCATTGAGGCCGGCCCTTGGTAGTGAGGCAGGCCATTCCTGCGAGGCGGGGCACCTCGCAGGCGCAAGAGTTCATGTGCAGCGTAACGCATAGAAAAGTACGAATCGGTGAGGGTGCTAAGATGGTAACATCCCAGATGGTAAGACGTTAAAAGATGGATCCTCCAACGGATGTCCAGATGTCAAAGAGGACAAATAAAGCTGGAACCAGATGAAGATGATAAGCCCAGGTAAACAGGCCGGCAGCCTCCATGGTAAACCTATGGAAAATGATTCTACAGAAGGTCTTAATAAGGTAGAAATGGCCGTCAGTCTGTTCATAGTCCATAGTCCAATCCAGTCCAGTCCAGTCCAGTCCAGGAACCCGTGGGTATAAATACCTGACGACCCAGCTTTGATCAGACATACTTTCAGATTCTGTGCAATGATGCTGAAAAACATCTGGGTTTTGATTTCATTTGCGATGCACTCAACTATTTTGACAACTGTTGGTCTTGAATGCAGACCTACTCCCAGATCTACTCCATTTTCTGTTTGTAGCTCTATCAATTCTTCGATGCTTGAAATTGGTCTGCATGCTTTTGCCAGGCTGTAAACAGTTTTGAACATTCTAGAAGTGGTGGCAAAATGAGTTTCAGAAATCTTGTCCATTGCTTTTGTTATGGCTTCCTGCTCAGCTTGTTTGACGTTGTCTCTACAAATGGTGTGTGATTTCGATATGAAATTTTCTCTCATTTTTTTCCATAGAGATGCCTGGTGCACTTCCTTGCTTTTCCCAGCTGGCTCTATCTTGAAAAGCTTCCACTCTTTGCTTACATGAATACCGCTCTCCATTGCGAAGCCATGTTTTGCGCAATATTTACAACCTAGCTTCCTGTCTGAAACTTCTAAGCCATCATATTTCTCTTGGAAGTAGTTGTACTGTTGCAAAGTCCAGCAGTCAGGAAGAATGATTCCGATTTCAGGTGCAGCGGGTGACTCTATACTTGCTTTGCTATTTAGTCCGGTTTCAGGTGGTGGTGCTTGTGGCGCTGGGGATGGTTCTTGTTCCACTTCTGCTGGTTGTTCTTCACGTTTTGGTTTCTTGGCCAAAAAACCGGTCAAAATCTGTTGCCTTTTCATCTTTCCTGTTAAAGGCAGCAGCTACTGCAAAAAAGAAAAAAAGGAGCTTTGTTATCTGATGACACACAATGTAAAAACACAACACAACACCACACCACAGACTCACCCACAACTAGGAAACAGCTGTGCCTGACCTAAAATGGCCCCTGCAGCAAGCAGGAGCAGCTCACAGCCCCAAAAAGCCAAAAAAAAAATAACACTTTTACACTTAACACACAACACAACACTCACACACACACACACACACACACACACAAAATGCCACATACAGCTTTGTGAGATATTGTGTATTTGAGAAACACTACAGAAACACACCAAATCTCAGAAAGCTCTCACAAATATTTATTTTATTTTATTTTTAGATAAAAGCAGCTAAATTTAAAACTTCCTAAACTACAAATAAAAAAAACCACCCTCAGTTAACTATTTTTTTAAAGCTCCCACCAAAAAAGAAAAAAAACTTACCCAGCTAAAGGGACAGAACAGGCAGAATCAGTAGCTCACAGCCTCACTGATGAAGAAAGCGTGCTAGCCGATGCAATTGATCAAAGGGATTCCAGGAAGCGAAGGAGGCAGATGTTGTAAGCAGCGGCTGGGGATTTCGTCTCTTCAGAGAAGGTAAGCTGGGGGGAGGAAAGGTGGGTGGTTAGCCAGGCCAGGCAGGCAGGCAAGGGGACCAGGGGACCCTGGGGGGGGTAGCACATGGCCCGCAAATCATCCCCAGCGGCTGTGTGAACTACGCGAGCCCGGGGATGGGGGAGACAGCACGCTAGGCCTCAACCGGTAATCCTTACCTTTTTCAGCAAGTAGAAGTCAGTGAGGCGTGCAGGTAAGGCGAGGAGTCCAGGTAAGGCAAGCCGGAGGCTGGGGGGGGAAAGGTTGGTTGTTAGCCAGGCCAGGCAGGCAGGCAAGGGGACCAGGGGACCCTGGGGGGGTAGCACATGGCCTGCAAATCATCCCCAGCGGCTGTGCGAATTACACGAGCCCGGGGATGGGGGGGTGGCACGCTAGGCCTCAACCGGCGATCCTTATCTTTTTCGGTGAGGCGTCCAGGCGAGGTCCGAGGCAAGGCGGCAAGGTCCAAGTGGCCAGCAAACTTCTGGGTGAAGTAGCTAGGCCGCGTAGAAAGGGGACCTTATATAGGCTGGGGGTATAGTGGGTGGGCTGGAAGTGCTGAGTGGCGGGAAAAAGGCGCCGAGTGATTGGGAAGAAAAGCGGCAAACAGGCAAGCAGGCGACTGGCGATTGGGGGCCGACAAGCAGAGGGGATGTCGGGGGATGAGCGGAGGGATGTGCGGGGGATGAGCGGAGGGATGGGGCCACAGATTTTTGCTACCGGATCGGTGAACCAAAACCAATTTCCGCTACCTACTCACGCGATCCGGTCCGATCCGGTAGCATTTCACCCCTGCTTTGAGTAGTGTATAACAAAGCTAGAAGCCGTTTTAAATACATCAAAAGGCATAAAAAACAAACTACAACAAAGAATAATAGAAAAAAGATGTTAAACATAACAGAGCCACCACCTTTTCAACTTAAGAAAGGCTGAAATGCCTTTCTTAATGCCTTTATATATATGCCTTTATATATATATATATATATATATATTTAAACAAATGAAAACAGAAAATTTATTGTATTCTTTGGCATGAGGGATAAGTTTGTGGGGCAATAAAATCAGAAAAATAATTACATTTTTCTTATAACTGGATTAACAGTTAATTGCATTAATTACAACATTCGGGTGGCATACAACAAAACATACAGTAGATGAAACATAACAAATTTGATGCAATTAAATAAGATTAAAATATATCATTAAAACAATTAACAATGAAGTGCTTATTAAAGAGAGCTTATTTTCTATCTACCTAAATATTACAGGAGAACAAATCAAATACTCCTCCTAGGAAGAAAAAGCATCTGCAGGATGGGTCAGTGAGGAGCAAATGATGAAAGAAGTGTTGTGTCATTACTCTCCCTCATTATGTCCCTTTGAATATGTGTTGTGATGTCACACAGTTGCCTGTCACTTTAAACAACTGGTTTTGTAGAGCTGGATGAAATTTATCTTCTTGAAGTTCCTTTCAAAGTGACTAAATTTTGACAATTTCAGACACACTGCATAGATATGTGCGCAGGAGGGAACAGTCGGTAGGTGATTTTCAATGTTACTTTTTTTTACAACCAATTTATTTAGGAATTTGGAAAACCAGGCTGCTCGTTACAGAAACTTTCATCCAGTGTGACAAGAATTAGGAGGAATGGAAGACAGGGCTTCTCTTTACATCCTTGACTTGTGTTAGAGTAGGCTGAATAGGAGAAGTATTTAACATAATAGATTGTTAATCCCAGATTGTTGGGGGCAACAACATGACTCTGTAAACCGCTTAGAGAGGGCAGTAAAAGCACCGTGAAGTGGTATATAGGTTTAAGTGCTATTCAGTGGTGGGATTCAAGTAATTTAACAACCGGTTCTCTGCCCTAATGATTTCTTCCAACAACCAGTTTGCCAAACTGCTCAGAAAGTTAACAACCGGTTCTCCCGAAGAGGTGTGAACTGGCTGAATCCCACTACTGGTGCTATTGCTATAATCAGTTTTAATTTACTCTTAGACAATCTAAGGGTAAATATTATATGATCTCACACTTTTTTCATCTGATCATGGTTCTCTTTAGTGAGCAGATGTATTTTTTTTAAATTTGTGAATCTCGAAGCCTACTGAGCCCTTTTCTTAAATGGATAGTGAGGATAGTGTGTGTGTAACTATCCACATGGGAGGAGAAATACAGACTTTTCAAAATATTACCCCACCTCTTTGCTTTATGGTTGGGAACCTGAATACCAAGTAAAGGAGTGTTCCATCTCGTTAAGCAATAAAGCCAAACGTTTGTCCTCCTGAGCTGCTTGAGCAGTAGAAACACTGCCAGCATGAATTTGATAGAAAAAGTATGGTTCACAATTAAAACCAACGTCTTCTGAATATCCATGGGACTGCTCATGCCGGCAACTTAATATCTAAGAGGCTGTAATTAAGTCAGGCTTCTTTGTTAGCTCCCCCCAAATGCTGTCACTTTTGGCCCAAAAACACTTCCTCGTCAAGTAATGTTATTGTTTAGAAACAGGCCAGCTTCTGCATATAATTCAGCAGAAGGTTTGGCAACTTTGAGGGTTTTCCAGTGGCTTTATGTGATTTTTATTATGATTAAAGAGCATTCTAAATTCACTGAACTGTGGAGAAGGTGCAGAATCAATCAGCCTGAAGGATCAAAGGGCTGCAACCATTCCCCAGAGGGGAAAGAAGGTACATTGTTTGGAACTCTGTAGTTTAAAAGGATGGGAAAAAGCAGGGAAATTAGAACATGAGAGATCTGATTACATATAGTGTAAGAATAGGGGCAGGCAAATGTTTTGTAGCTGGGAGTGGGGCACTTAAAAACAACAACAACACTGCAAGGGCCATGACAATGACGGTTGCTGGAGCAGAATGTTCTGATTTATTTATGTGTTTGCTTCTTTGTTTATAGCTTTCAGATATCTCTTTTTAGCCTGATAGAATTTTGTCAGGCTGCCAAATCTTATTCCTCACCAGCTGGTGGGCTCTGGGGAATTCAAAAGGGGCTTTGAGACCACATGTGGGATGATCAGCTCATCCATAAAGCAGTGAAAGTGTTTCTTTTTATGTCATAACACTGGAATGATTAGACAAACTCATGGAAGGGAAATCATCCACTCCCTCTCAGTGACTATGGGTCTTACAAAAATGAAAACCTTATATACAATATTATACTTTGATTAATCTAATGAAACAAATTTCATTAGAAATAATGAAATCATCCGCTTTCTGCACTACATTCACCATTGCTACAAGTCAATACTGATTTTCCCCCCCAATTGTACGTTATTGACTTGTACAAGGCATAAGTTGCAATCATATATGATACATTTCTTCCGCTTAACTTTTTCATATATGTCATATAGTATGCTTTTGTTCTGTCCTCCTTCGCCTCTGTCCGAGGCTCGGGGGGGGGCACAGACACAACAGCTTTATTTTAATTGTGATGCTGCTTACATGTGAATAAACAAACAAACTTTTTCACGGAGCAGAAAAGACAGAGTTTATATACTTAGTTTGGCTCTTACATGTAAAGCAGCATTTGTGTAATAATTTTGCAGAGCTGAGGGACAATGGGATTAGTATAATTCTGATCTTCAGATCTATTCTTTAATGCTCATGTTTCCAAGGATTTTCAGGATATGATCAGGCACTCTGCTTCTACAAATCAAAAGCAACCATATGTACCCCAAAAGAGAAAGGAGGTGGGGTAGGGAAAATCCTTGCTAATGCAATAATCAAATTAACAAAGTAGTGTACAACCTTTAAGGCTGACTAGATCTTTTGATCTGGTGAGATAATTTTACAAAATGTGGAAAATTATGAATAGGGTTGAAGCTATATCTGCACTAATCACAATTCGTAGATGGCATATGGGATCAATTAACAGACATTCCATTTAAGTCTCCTTTTTTTAGTGCAGATGCAGTGTTAAATTACTTCAAAGACCCACCAAAGCTTTCTGGGAAGATGACAACAAACACTTAGGAGAAATACCCAGATCCCGTCCTTGGGGGAAATCAGATTTTTTTAAAAAAACTTAATTAAATGTTCCCTGGGCTTCTAATTCCATAGAATCATGTATGCTGACTTTTAGTGAGAGTAACTTCATGTCATGTCTGAACATTTTCTTTGTAGGTTTATTTACTGAGCCAGAATATTATCTAAATGAAGACATCTGTGTCAAAATGTCTGTTGTACAAATCTGTTCCTAGCTCCTGATATTAAAAGCTAGACTTTTAATATCCCCATTGAGATTGTAAATATACGTAGGAGCACATATTCATAGCTATCCCCTTCTCCAGTTATCAAAATGAGCGGGATGAGATAATCTTGTCAAGAGACTCCAGTTGTCAGCAAATTCTCTTTACAATTTAACCAAGAAAATGACCAAATATAGGCTACAGCTAGATAAAATATACTAAAGACGATCCCTGTTGGTACTAAATTTAGATTAATTATAATAAATCTGAACTTAATTTAGCATCAGAAGTATAGGTCATATAAAATAATGGATTCCCTTTATTTTCAGTATCATTTGCATCACAAAAGGAAAGAGACTAGTTTGACAAATTGATAGTTTGAAGTAGGGATAAGAGAATCAAGCTGAAAGATGGGAAAACTGTGTGTCTCAGGATCATGCAAATGACAGGTGTTTTGAAAAGGGCTTTGCAACGAACAAGTACACATACAGTATGAAACATTTCCCTTTGACTCATTAAAGCATCTACATCTATTTAGGTCATGCACAGATATTGCACTTTGCTGGAACAAAGACATCAAATCAAGTGGTTGTAGGTGCACACACATGCAGAGACAACTAGGAGCAGTTTAAGAAACCACTGTACAATTGTGGTAAAAGGTACCAGTATTTTAATGAATCTAAGGGAGGCAGTTCATATGCAGTTTCACAAGCTCCAAACTTCCCTCTCTTCTGGGAGAGTCAGAACCTTATTATCTGCCAATAGATGTGAAAGATAAACCATGTCACCCAATTTTAAATCTAATTGGATCTAAATGCTACTCTCAACACTTCTATAGCTAGATTAAATAATAAAGGTGATAAGGAGCAATACTGGTTGGTACCTCTTAAAATCATTATAACATTTGACATATAACTTCTCTGGCTTTAGTTGGTCCATAAATATGTTCAATCATCTTACAAAAGGTGTCCCTGAGTTTAAAATTATTTAATAGTTGTTTTAAAAACAGCAGTTCCAGATAACAGTAGTTCCAGATAGGCTCAAGTTACAGAAAGATCTTGACAGACTTGAACATTGGACGCTATCTAACAAAATGAAATTCAACAGTGAAAAATGTAAGGTTCTACATTTAGGCAAAAAAACCAAAATGCACAGGTACCATATATGTGGTACCTTGTTCAATAGTAGTACCTGTGAGAGGGATCTTGGAGTCCTAGTGGATAACCATTTAGATATGAGCCAGCAGTGTGCAGCAGCTGCTAAAAAAGCCAACACAGTTCTGGGCTGCATAAACAGAGGGATAGAATCAAGATCACGTGAAGTGTTAGTGCCACTTTAGAATGCCTTGGTAAGGCCACACTTGGGATATTGCATCCAGTTTTTGTCGCCACGATGTAAAAAAAGAGACTCTAGAAAGAGTGCAGAGAAGAGCAACAAAGTTGATTAGGGGACTGGAGGCTAAAACATATGAAGAATGGTTGCAGGAACTGGGTATCTCTAGTTTAATAAAAAGAAGGACTAGGGGAGACATGATAGCAGTGTTCCAATATCTCAGGGGTTGCCACAAAGAAGAGGGAGTCGGGCTGTTCTCCAAAGCACCTGAGGGTAGAACAAGAAGCAATGGGTGGAAACTGATCAAAGAAAGAAGCAACTTAGAACTAAGGAGAAATTTCCTGACAGTTAGAAGAATTAATCAGTGGAACGACTTGCCTGCAGAAGTTGTGAATGGTCCAACACTGGAAATTTTTAAGAAAATGTTGGATAACCATCTGACTGAGATGGTGTAGGGTTTCCTGCCTGGGCAGGGGGTTGGACTAGAAGGCCTCCAAGGTCCCTTCCAACTCTGTTGTTATATTATTATATTATATTATAATCAAAAGCTTTAAATATACTTAAAGAATATATACTGTAGCTAGTGAAAATGTATTAATTTTAACAAATTGTATAATTATTAATAATTTTCTGATACATGTAGATATATTTCAATTTGGAGTAATATCATATTGGGGTACAATATATTAATATTTTCACTTATAAACTCTTTGAGATGGTTAACTAACATTTTAGTGCAGTTACATTTTTAACTAATGTTTTAGTGTACAGTTTATAGTCTGTACTGAAAAATGAGATGGGCCTAAAAGATGCCAATTTGGGGAATTTTTACCTGATTTAAGGATGAAAATTATCTTAGACTGTTTCCAAGACTCTGGTAAGAGATCTCCTTGATGGAAAGTATTGCAGAAAAATGGCAATTTAGATATTAAGATTTCTTTTAGTTAAAATTCCCCAGGAGATTTTCCCTTTTGAACAGTGTTAAAGACTGTGGATTTCTGAACTAGAGAAACGAGAGTCAAATTATTTATATAAAGACCAGAGGAAGTAGTGGCATGACTTCATTAAGCATAGTTGACATGAAAACCTCCCAAATCTGCAGCAAAACTCAGTTTGACAAGCCAGTACTAAAGTCTCCTTTGAGTCCAGTTTCATTCCTTGGGGTATCATGAGCATGTCCATATTGTTCACTTAGCAAAAAATATGAAAACAGTTTGCCTTTTGTCTTCTTTCCCATACAAGAACTAACTGGGTCTAAATCTTCTTAGTTTCCTGGCTCAGCCACAGACAGCTAGGTTCTCCCATCTACAAATGGGTACAAGTGACCTTTTGAATTTTCCACCAGACATGGCTAGAGAAATGTCAGATGCTGGGGATGTATAAGAAAGAAGACAGATACAGTCCCATAGCTAATGAGTCAATATAGTATTGTTTATTGCTATAAATAAGAATAGTGCAAAAGACATTTATAACATTTTATGTCTTTAAGAGCTTATTTATACAGTATAGATATCTAACTGTGACCACTGGTTTAGTGACCAGTCAAAATTATGACAGTGTTGAACAAATTGTCAATGGTCAAAATTCTGACCATTGCAGCATCCCCAAGGTCATGTGATTGTGATTTAAGATCTTGGCAGCTAGCTTACACATACAACAGTTGCAGCATCTTGGGGTCATGTGATCACCATTTGCAACCTTGTTGGCTTCCCAGAAGAAAACCTTGTTGGCTTCCCAGAAGAAAACCTTGTTAGCTTCCCAGAAGAAAACCTTGTTGGCTTCCCAGAAGAAAAGTCAATAAAGAAGGCAGATAGGAAAGTCCAAGTCACTCTCGTAAGTCATTCTCTCAACCTTCTATAGCAACGTGTCATGTCTTCCATCTCTTGGCCTCTGTGTGCTTATACCAACTTAGATCCTCTTTCGCTTAGCCTTCCTACACTCATGCCACTCTGTAGCAACCTTCTCCCCCAAATGTTGTATAGCCTGCTTCACATCTCCCAGGGCCTCCCCCAGTCTACTGCAGCACTTCTGTGATCAGTACCTGGACTGCTTATCACTTTCTACTTAATGACCCATGCATCTTTTGGTTACAGTGGCAACCAGAGTTTCTTGAGTTGCGATCTTTAAGTGATGTGGTCATTTAACATCACATATCATGAGATGTCAACTGGATCTCTTGTTGATGGCAGTTCTAATTTCACTCATTACACTCTATTGTGTGTGTACATGTGCATCTATAGTGACTTAGTGAAAATATTTTTTTCTAATGCTTATTTCAGTTAATACCTAAATTAAACAATTTTAAGTTCTGATACTTTGCTTATAATACAAATAGATTCACTGCAACTTTTTTCCTCCCACTATCTATACTATAGGCTTTGGGAATTCTAATAGCTTCTACTTTTAATAGTTTCCTGCCCAATTATTTAGCACCTGAAATACATGAAGTCCACTCTATCACTGCCTAGAGTGATGGCTTCACCTCCCATCATGGGACACCTTCCTTCTCTTCATCGTGACAGGAAATATTTCAATCCTAGGTGCTTTATCATAACCGGAGTGAGAAGTTCTGGGTATTGAATTCCACACATCTTAAAACTGTTGAGGTTAAAAAACACTAATCTAGAGTTTTAGGCTGAGTTTGTTTTTCCTGAGTCTTTTCTTACTGTCCTTTTAATCCTACATGCAAACCTGCAGGTCCTTCTGAAGAGTTGTATACACACTTTCCTCCCTTTTTCTATTCAAGTGCTGACATATCTAAGTCTGCCAGCTCACAATTAGACAGCTTCAGGAAAAAAAAACCCTCCATATGACATTCATAATTTCACACAGTTCATCCCCTTACACAGAGCTGGATGCACCATTTCTCCAAATTTCTCCAGGAAATGAGAAATTCTTCAGCTTCACTGCTTCTGCTCAGCATCACAGAAACTCTTCTATTAAAAAAAGTCCCATGGAAAAAACTCCCTCAATCTTTTGATTAATTGAGTAATTGAGTAATTTAACCTAAACTAATATGAAGACAGTTGTGATGAAGCACCTACCATTGAGTGATTTTCTGTGAGAAGTGAAGAGAAAGGGGATTGCATAGATCAAGTTAGGATATTAGGCTGATTCTTCCTTTTTTATTTGAATATATATATTTTTTGGTCTAGAAAGATATATATATATGGTCTCAGACAGAAAACCACTTGAAGAAACTAGAAGCATTTGAAATGTGAAATGTGGATTTACTGTTACATATAAACTGGGTTAACAAAATCACAAATGAGGAGGTGATAAGCCACCAGGGAAAGTAAAGGGAAATCATCAAAGCCATTAAAAAGTGAAAGTTAGAATATTTTGGGCATGTGATGCGACACCCAGAAAAATACGGCATCTTTCACTTAATCCTCCAGGGAAAGGTTGAAGGCAAACAAGGTCCAGGCAGAAGAAGAACATTATAGCTTCAAAACCTAAGGGACTGGTTTAGACAAAACTCAGCAGCACATTTTTATGTGGCTATTGACAAAAATAGGATTGCCAACATGATTGCCAACATCCGATGATGGATATGGCACAACAACAAGAAGAAAGTTATATAGAATAGATAGCTATGGGATATCTTTGCATTTAGACTAACTTTGAACAATGTTAATATATTTATTTTATCTAAAGGGTATGATATGATGATATTGTCAGAGTGTCAGAGAGGCAATATTGTCAGAGTGTCAGAGAGGTGACAAATTTCCCCAGGCTTTTTGATTGGCTTTTAGTATTAATTACTACTATTTTAGATGTTGAGTTACTGCCTTGTTGCTGCATAATTGTTATAGTGTTTTCATTTAGCATTTTTATTTTATTCTATTTGAATGTACCTTTTAGTGTGTTTTATTTTAAACTGATTAGAGAATTTGCCTATTGGATAGTTTAATTTTTTTCCCCTAACAAATTAAGACAAATAAATGAACCAATAACATTTAGAATAATTTCAAATATCACAAATCAGTGTCATATCATAGACAGAGTGAGAACAAATTGTTTGAACAATATTACAGCTTAGAAACCAATTTAATAGAGGCAGTATTTAGCCTGCAGATAAATAAACATTGTAGATGCAAAGAGGCCACTCTGCAGAATGTATTCTGGTCACATACTTTGACAATTATAGCCCAGTTTAATTATATATGTAATTCACAATGTACTAGTTAATGTTTTGTAGTATTGTTTGTGAAAATAATCATGCAGAAAAGTACAAAGAAAGACTTCAGTTTTTCTGAGTAGTTTTTGCTGATGGAACATGTTTTTCTTTCTTTCTGTGATTCTATTGTAGCTATAGCGTTGAAAATGGTGAAGATACCAGATGACACCAAGCTGGCAGGAATAGCCAACACTCCAGAAGATAGGCTCAAGTTACAGAAAGATCTTGACAGACTTGAACATTGGGCGCTATCTAACAAAATGAAATTCAACAGTGAAAAAAGTAAGGTTCTACATTTAGGCCAAAAAAACAAAATGCACCAGTACCGTATATGTGGTACCTTGCTCAATAGTAGTACCTGTGAGAGGGATCTTGGAGTCCTAGTGGATAACCATCTAGATATGAGCCAGCAGTGTGCAGCAGCTGTTAAAAAAGCCAACACAGTTCTGGGCTGCATAAACAGAGGGATAGAATCAAGATCACGTGAAGTGCTAGTACCACTTTATAATGCCTTGGTAAGGCCACACTTGGAATATTGCATCCAGTTTTGGTCGCCACGATGTAAAAAAGATGTTGAGACTCTAGAAAGAGTGCAGAGAAGAGCAACAAAGATGATTAGGGGACTGGAGGATAAAACATATGAAGAACGGTTGCAGGAACTGGGTATGTCTAGTTTAACAAAAGAAGGACTAGGGAGACATGATAGCAGTGTTCCAATATCTCAGGGGCTGCCACAGAGAAGTGGGAGTTGGGCTGTTCTCCAGAGCACCTGAGGGTAGAACAAGAAGCAATGGGTGGAAACTGATCAAGGAAAGAAGCAACTTAGAACTAAGGAGAAATTTCCTGACAGTTAGAACAATTAATCAGTGGAACGACTTGCCTGCAGAAGTTGTGAATGCTCCAACACTGGAAATTTTTAAGAAAATGTTGGATAACCATCTGACTGAGATGGTGTAGGGTTTCCTGCCTGGGCAGGGGGTTGGACTAGAAGGCCTCCAAGGTCCCTTCCAACTCTGATGTTATGTTATTTATTTATTTATTTATTTTTATTTTATTTAATTTTTATACCGCCCTTCTCCCGAAGGACTCAGGGCGGTGTACAGGCAAAAGTAAAAACAACACAATATACAAATTAAAATACCTTTTAAAAACTTATTAAATTAGCCTGAAATTAAAATTTTCCATACTAAAAACCCCATTTAAAATTAATAAAATTTCCCCTTAAAACTAATTTAAGCCAGCCCCGCGCGGATAAAAAGATGTGTTTTTAGTTCGCGACGAAATGTCCGGAGGTCAGGTATTTGACGTAAACCCGGGGGAAGCTCATTCCAGAGTGTGGGTGCCCCCACAGAGAAGGCCCTTCCCCTGGGGGCCGCCAGCCGGCATTGTTTGGCGGACGGCACCCTGAGAAGTCCCTCTCTATGGGAGCGTACGGGTCGGTGGGAGGCATGTGGTAGCAGCAGGCGGTCCCGTAAGTACCCAGGTCCTAAGCCATGGAGCGCTTTAAAGGTCATTACCAACACCTTAAAGTGCACTCGGAAAGCCACAGGCAGCCAGTGCAGCCTGCGCAGGATCGGTGTTACATGGGAGCCACGTAGCTCCTCTATAACCCGCAGCTGCATTCTGGACTACCTGAAGCCTCCGAGTGCACTTCAAGTGGAGCCCCATGTAGAGAGCATTACAGTAATCCAAGCGAGAGGTAACGAGCGCATGAGTGACTGTGCATAAGGCATCCCGATCAAGGAAGGGGCGCAACTGCGAACCAGGCGAACCTGGTGGAAGGCCCCCTGGAGCGGCCGTCAAATGATCTTCAAGCGACAGCCGATCGTCCAGGAGGACACCTAAGTTGCGCACCCTATCCTTTGGGGCCAATAACTGCCACCAACAGCCAGCGCGGCTGCAGCTGACTGAATCGGGGTGCCGGCATCCACAGCCACTCCGTCTTGGAGGGATTAAGCTTGAGCCTGTTTCTCCCCATCCAGACCCGTACGGCTTCCAAACACCGGGACAGCACTTCAACAACTTCATTGGGGTGGTCCGGGGTGGAAAAGTACAGCTGAGTGTCATCAGCGTACTGCTGGTATCTCACCCCGAAACCACTGATGATCTCACCCAACGGTTTCATGTAGATGTTGAACAGAAGGGGCGAGAGAATCGACCCCTGAGGGACCCCACAAGTGAGGCCCCTCGCGGCCGACCTCTGCCCCCCTGTCAACACCGTCTGCGACCGGTCAGAGAGATAGGAGGAGAACCACCGATATACGGTGCCTCCCACTCCCAATCCCCCCAACCCGCGCAGCAAGATACCATGGTCGATGGTATCGAACGCCGCTGAGAGGTCTAATAGGACCAGGGCAGAGGAATAACCCCTGTCCCGAGCCCTCCAGAGATCATCCACCAATGCGACCAAAGCTGTCTCCGTGCTGTATCCGGGTCGGAAGCCGGACTGGAACGGGTCTAGATAGACGTCTTCATCCAGGTATTGGGGTAGCTGTCGCGCCACGGCACTCTCTACAACCTTCGCAACAAAGCGAAGGTTGGAGACTGGACGATAATTACCCAAAACAGCTGGGTCCAGGGAGGGCTTCTTAAGGAGGGGTCTCACCACCGCCTCTTTCAAGGCGGCAGGGAAAACCCCTTCCAACAAAGAAGCGTTGATAATCCTCTGAAGCCAGCCTCGTGTCACCTCCTGAGTGGCCAGTACCAGCCAGGAAGGGCACGGGTCCAGTAAACATGTCGTGCCGTGAAGCCTCCCCAACAACCTGTCCACGTCCTCGGGAGCCACAGGGTCGAACTCATCCCAAATGGACTCAACAAGACGTGCCTCCTCTCCCTCGCTTGGATCATCCCAAATTCGATCCAGACCGTCCCTCAGCTGAGCGATTTTATCGTATAGATAACCGCTAAACTCCTCGGCTCGTCCCTGCAAAGGGCCACCCCGCCCCTCCTGATGTAGGAGAGAGCGGGTGACCCGAAACAGGGCGGCCGGGCGGTTATCTGCCGACGCAATGAGGGTGGAGGCGTAGGAACGCCTCGCTTCCCTCATTGCCACTAGGTAGGTCCTAGAATAGGACCTAACTAGTGTCCGATCAGTTCGGGCGACTGGACCTCCAGGTGCTCTCCAGGCGTCTTCTCCGGCGTTTCATCTCCCTCAGCCCCTCGGAGAACCACGGGCCGGTCGAGATCTACGCCCGGGTCAGAGGTCGCAGAGGCGCGACACGGTCCAAGGCCCGGCGCGGCCTGTTCCCATGCCGCGACCAGTTCCTCAGTCGTGCCGTGGGCCAGATCCTCAGGAATGGCCCAAGCCCCGCCAGGAACCCCTCAGGGTCCATCAGGCGCCTGGGACGGAACCACCGTATAGGTTCCGTCTCCCTGCGGTGGTGAATGGCGGTTCGGAAGTCTAGGCGAAGGAGGAAATGATCCGACCATGACATTGGTTCCGTTACTAAATCATCTAATACCAGATCATTTAACCACTGTCCAGAGATATAAAGCAGATCCAGTGTGCCCCCCCCCGTGTGCGTAGGGCCATCATTTACTCGAATCAAGTCCAAGGCCGTCATGGAAGCCAAGAACCCCCGAGCTGCCGTTGATGACGAGCCAGCTGATGGCAGGTTGAAATCCCCCATGACAATAAGTCTGGGGACTCACCGCCACAGCAGCAAGTACCTCCAACAGCTCAGGCAGGGCTGTGGTCACGCAGCAAGGAGCCAGGTACGCGATCACCAAGCCCAACTGATTCCTATAGCCCCACCGCACATAAAGGGATTCACAACCGCAATCTGAGGAATAGTGGCCTCCTCGGCTCTAGATCCTCCTTGATAACAACCGCCACCCCCACTACCTTGGACCTCGGCTGATGAAATGCTCGGAAACCTGGAGGCACATCTCAACCAGGGGACCCTCCTCTGGGCCCAACTAGGTTTCCGTAATGCCCATAAGGTCCGCGGACTCTGAATAAGGTCGCAAATCAGAGGAGCCTTATTAACCACGGACCGGCATTACATAACATCAGCCAAGATCCAAGCTCTGAGGATCACGACCACCGAGGAACGGGTAGGGACAGAGGGCCGGAGCACGCGATCGCTTTCAAACATCGAACGCGTGCTCCCATAACTCGCACGCCCCTCCCCGCCATATCTGCCTCTCCCTCACTGCATAGATCGAACATCCTCTAAACCTGGAACGCCCTCCCCTGCCTCCGGACAAGATGGAATAGTGTCGCGAACTAGCACAGGGCTGGATCCTCCCCGACGGGTTTTCCCCCACCCGCCGAATCCTCCCCCCCCTTAAAAAACCCTTATTTAAAAAACGGTTTAAAAAACCCCACAGATTCTTCTTCCTCGCATGCCACCTCTCCGGGTCCCAAGACCCCTCGTTAAGGCCGGCCATCGATAACCCGGAGGGCCATTCCTGCGAGGCGGGGGAACCTCGCAGTCGGAAGAGGTCAGCGGACGAATATTTCATGCTAAAAGATTAAATAACAGTGGGGGAAAAAAGAAGGTGTTCCCTAGCCACTTGATGTTATCGTAGCCTATGGACAAAATCAGGACAGTCACAAACCAGGGCCAAATGCCCGGTAAGGGTAATAAATAAGATGGAAGTTTGGCTGATGGATTCCGCCATTCAATACTGCCCATAATGGATACAGCAAAAGTTTTTGCCCACTGGTGCTGCCCATAATCAAGTCCAAGGTCACCACAATTGATGCCATCAATAAATAAATAAATACCGGGGACAGGAAAAAAAGTTTTCAGCCGCAGATGTCAAATGATGGTATATATAAAAGTCAGCTAAAGATCTAAAATCCAAAATGTCCAAGCTACCTGTGTCCAATGTCTGTGGTGCCGCTGAAAATAGTCCAGCAAAACAATCCAGCCGCAAGCCGCTGATGATAAATGCGGCCATAACGCAGCCAGACAGTCCCAGATGTTGTCCAAGGAACCAACAGATGGATGGAATCGTAGAAACCATGCTGCCGAGCCATGCCACTGAAGGATAGAGTGGCAGAACATCCAGCCGCCGATGGACATATGCGGCCGGCAGCAGCAAACCACGATCCAGTCCGGCCATTCCTAGCGAGCGCCGCTCCGCGCCCCTCCAGAATGGCCGGCGCCATCTACCGACTGCCGCTGATGGTATCAGTGCCGCTGCTGCTGGTATCCAAGCCGCTGCTGGTATCCAAGCCGCTGCTGGTATCCAAGCCGCTGCTGGTATCCAAGCCGCTGATGGTATCACTGCCGCTGGCCAGCCTACCACACCCCCCAACTGGTCGCTGATGTCCGGCGACGCTTCACCAGCCGGCACGTTTCCGCAGGCCCGTTCCTGCGGCCGCCCAGCCAAAATGGCCGCCGGCAACCGTCCACCGCTCGCCCGCCTCTCCAGCCCCGTTCCCGGCAGCCGAGGGTCTAACAAGACCCGAAGATCTCATTTCGGCTGCCGGAAAGATGTCCTGTGGGGCGGCGGGCCCAGATAGCTCAAAGACACCCCCGAGACATCGCGGCTAGGGAAAACGCCAGCCCACCGCCTGCATGACTCTCAGAGCGCCGCCATTTCCGCGCATGCGTAGAATGTTCCTTATGTTATGTTATGTTAAAATTATATCATCAAATCTCTATAAGTCGGACTAGTGTGTTCCAATAGCTGTGCTGATATAAGCAACACTACCATTTTCATCCACTACTCAACTAAAGTAATATGTGAAAACAATAATCATCATCATAATATTAACTAAATTTGGGATTGCATATGCAGTTTAATATTATGTTGCTATTCATCAGCAACTCCAATTTATAAGTTTGTCTTTCTTTCTTTCTTTCTTTCTTTCTTTCTTTCTTTCTTTCTTTCTTTCTTTCTTTCTTTCTCTGAATAATTTGAATCTTCCAAGATAATTATATCTTATGTGTGTTTGAGTGAGAACACTAATATGAGAGCTCAAGGGTAAGATTGCTGTAATTAGCTATTGTTATTAATTATTTGCAAAACCAGGACCAATATCACTAAGTGAGATTGAATAATGATGCCTGGTAATTCCTTGCCAAGACAGCTTTAGCAAACTCCAAATTGTGTTTATGTTTTTTTTAAAAAAGCATAAGTTCTGATAAGCAATAGCAATATAGTAAACTGGAGACTTGACTTATATGGACCTTGTTAAGCATCGTTATTTAATAATTTCATTATTGGCAATGTAAAATTTCTCTAGTGAACTCCACACCATTATATGGACAACTATTTTTACAACCCTTCTCACTCAGAGTTAAGTAAGGGTGTTAATTTCACTGGCTAACAGTCTCTCTGAGGAATGAAGGCAAATATACGTGTCCTAGGATAATGTGCCCCTTCATGGATTACTGCCTTGTCGTGGTGAAGGGGCTTGCATAGCTGAATGAAGCTATGAGCTATGCCATGCAGGGACACCCAGGACGGACAGGTCATAGCAGAGAGTACTGACAAAACGTGATCCACTGGAGAAGGAAATGGAAACCCACTCCAGTATCTTTGCCATGAAAATCCCATGGACAGTACAAAAAGGAAAAAAGATATGATGCTGGAAGAGGAGCCCCTCAGGTTGGAAGATGTCCAATATGCTATTGGGGAAGAGCAGAGGGCTAGCACTAGTAGCACCAGAAAGAATGAAGCAACTGGGCCAAAGCCGAAAGGACGCTCAGCTGTGAATGTATCTGGTGGTGAAAGAAAAGTCCGATGCTGTAAATATTTTTTCTCCATAGGAACCTGGAATGTAAGATCCATGAATCAAGGCAAGCTGGACATGGTCAAACAAGAGATGACAAGACTGAACATCAACATCTTAGGAATCAGCAAACTAAAGTGGACAGGAATGGGCAAATTTAATTCAAATGACCATCTACTACTACTGCAGTCAAGAATTCCTCAGAAGAAATGGAGTAGCCTTCATAATCAATAAAAGAGTAGGAAAAGCAATACTGGGATACAATCCCCAAAATGACAGAATGATCTCAGTTCGAATCCAAGGCAAACCATTCAATATCACAGTAGTTCAAGTCTATGCCCCAACCACTGGTGCTGAAGAGGATAAAATTGACCAGTTCTATGAAGCCCTACAGCACCTGATAGAATTAACACCAAAAAAATGATGTCCTTATCATCATGGGGGATTGGAATGCTAAAGTAGGAAGCCAAAAGATTACCAGAATAACAGGCAAGTTTGGCCTTGGTGTACAAAATGAAGCAGGGCACAGGCTGATAGAATTATGTCAAGATAATATGATGGTCATAGCAAACACTCTTTTCCAACAACCTAAGAGATGACTCTACACATGGACATCACCAGATGGTCAACACAAAAATCAGATTGACTATGTGCTCTGCAGCCAAAACAAGTAAAAACAAGACCAGGAGTTGACTGTGGCTCAGATCATGAGCTTCTTCTTGCAAAATTTAGGCTTAAACTGAAGAAAGTAGGGAAAAGCACCAGGCCACTCAGGTATGAACTAAATCATATCCCTGATGAATATACAGTAGAGGTGAAAAATCGATTTAAGGAATTAGATCTGATAGACAGAGTGCCTGAAGAACTATGGACAGAGGTTTGCAACATTGTACAAGAGGGAGCAACTAAAACCATTCCAAAGAAAAAGAAATGCAGGAAGGCAAAATGGCTGTCTGAGGAAGCTTTGCAAATAGCTGAGGAAAGAAGAGAAGCGAAAGGCAAGGGAGAAAGAGAAAGGTACACCCAGTTAAATGCAGAATTCCAGAGAATAGCTAGAAGAGGTAAGAATGCATTCTTAAATGAACAGGGCAAAGAAATAGAAGAAAACAATAGAATAGGGAGGACCAGAGATCTCTTCAAGAAAATTGGAGATATGAAGGGAACGTTTCATACAAAGATGGGCATGATAAAGGACCAGAATGGCAGGGACTTAACAGAGGCAGAGGAGATTAAGAAGAGGTGGCAAAATTACACAGAATAACTATACAAGAATAAGCTTAACATCCCTGATAACCATGATGGGGTGGTCACTGACCTTGAACCAGACATCCTAGAATGTGAAGTCAAATGGGCCTTAGGAAAACTGAGCAACAACAAAGCTAGTGGAGGAGACAGTATTCCAGCTGAGCTATTCAAAATCTTAGATGACGCAGTAAAAGTGGTACACCCAATTTGCCAGCAAATGTGGAAAACTCAACAATGGCCACAGGATTGGAAAAGGTCAGTTTACATTTCAATTCCAAAGAAAGGTAATGCCAAAGAATGTTCAAATATTGCACCATTGCACTCATTTCACATACTAATAAGGTTATGCTTAAAATCCTACAAGCTAGGCTCCAGCAGTATGTGGAGTGAGAACTACCAGAAGTACAGGCAGGATTTCGTAGAAGCAGAGGAACTAGAGATCAAATTGCCAACATACGCTGGATCATGGAGAAAGCTAGGGAGTTCCGGAAAAACATCTACTTCTGCTTCATTGACTATGTTTTCTATCTGTAAAACACCAATATTATCTCAGGGGGCTGCTGTGAATCAAACAAGATAAAGGCCATCAAACATTATCACATTAAAATACCAAGTGTGTGATAATAATAATGTTTGTTTTAGATCCATGGAGAAGCTTTAAAACAAGCTATTTTTACCTCTGTGTGAACAAATTGGCACTAAAAGACTGTTAATTTTCTCTCTGATAAAGAATGCATTCTCATTCCACTTCTTCCTGGGAGTGTGTCAATGAGTGTTAAGTCTGCTGTGCTATGCTTAGAATAATTATAATTAACGAGATTAAAATGGAATGAAAATTAATTTGCAGTGATTTTAGAACACAAAAAGGTCAACAGAAATGCCGGAAGTATAATCTGATAGACCAGTAAATACACACACACACACATCACACACGCACACACACACACACAGCATTACATTAAGCAGAATTAAACAATTTATCAAAAGAATTGCATTCTCACTTGAAAATAGTAGAGGGATTGCTTAGCATTTCACTATGTAGGCAATGCACCTGTGATATTGCTGAACAGAACTCTGATAACACCTGCCTTTTATATCTGTAAAAATGAACAGTATTTTAGTAGACTTTAGTATTTTCAGCAGGTATATAATTCGATCACCTATGCTTTTATTTGGCTTCCAAAAGTAGAAAAAAATGTGATAAAAAAGTAATACTTTTGCTCAGATGCTATTATTTCACCATCTATGCTTTAAAAGTCCGACAGACTTGAATACTGGGCCCTATCTAACAAAATGAAATTCAATGTAGAGAAAAGTAAAGTCTTACACTTAGGCAAGAAAAAACTACACATACAGATTAGGTGACTTAATAGCAGTAACTGTGAGAGAGATCTTGGAGTCCTAGTGGATAATCAATTAAATATGAGCCAGCAGTGTGCAGCGGCAGCCAAAAAAGCCAATGCAATCCTAAATTGCATTAACAGGGGGCATTGAAGCAATATCATGTGAGGTACTAATACCACTCTATAAAGCCTTAGTAAGACCACACCTAGAATACTGCATCCAGTTTTGGACACCACACTATAAAAAAAGATTTTGAGACTCTAGAAAGAGTACACAGAAGAGAAGAAAGATGATATGGGGGCTGGAGGCTAAAACATGAAGAATGGTTACAAGAACAGGGTATGGCTAGTCTAGTGAAAAGAAGGACTAAGGTGATATGATAGCAGTATTCTTTTTGGGGCTGTCACAGATAGGAAGGGGTCAACCTCTTTTCCAAAGCACCTGAAGTCCAGACAAGGAACAACGGTTGGAAACTGATTAAGGAGAGAGTCAACCTAGAAATAAGAAGAAATTTTCTGACAGTGAGAACAAATGAACCAAGGGAACAGCTTTCCTTCAGAAGTTATGGGTGCTTCATCACTGGTAGCTTTCAAGAAAAGACTGGACAACCACTTGTCAGAAATGGTATAGGGCAGGGGTCTCCAACCTTGGTCCCTTTAAGACTTGTGGACTTCAACTCCCAGAGTTCTTCAGCCAGCTTTGCTGGCTGAGGGACTCTGAGAGTTGAAGTCCACAAGTCTTAAAGGGACCAAGGTTGGAGACCCCTGGTATAGGGTCTCCTGCTTGAGCAGGGAGTTGGACAAGGTTCCTTCCAACTCTATATTCTGTAAGTATCTTCTGCAATTAGCAATCACATGCACTTCCTGTTTCCCCCACCCTCATTTTACTTTAGGGAATAATGGCATGACAAACATGGCAGTGATCTAATGTTGTCTCAGGAGGATGGATTGTAGCTGCCACTTGGCCACTTTGAAGAGAAGCTTTGAAAACAGTGAATTTTTTCCCATAAGAATTCCCCCAAATTTGCACTTATGTATTTTTTTCCACTGTTTTATTGGCTACAAATACTCAGGGGAGGGGGATGAATGAGATGCTTTATAATTCAGGTAAGCAATTAGCAATAGTTACCACCAGATCAGAATTGAGGAATATAATTAGAAGGACTTTTTTTATTTGGAAGTTTGGATTTATGAAACATAGTACTGATACCACATCGAGACTATAAAAATAGGGGAACAAGATATATTTAAAGAACAGACAAAAATATTTGAAGAAAGATTTAAAGAAGTTATGAATCATATTGAACTGACTAGAGAGGAAATGAAAGAAAATAATAAAAAAAATAAGAGAAGATATTTTGATGGCTTTTCAAGGTTTGGAAAAGAATTTGGAGGTTTTGGAAGAGAAAGTGGAAGAAATTAATCAATCTAATCAGCATTTGGAAAATAAAATGGAACAATTGCAAATAAAAGTGGACAAAAATGAAGATCAGGTGGTGGTGTTATAATACAGGGCGATGGAAGGGGCTTTGAGAATCAGAGGCTTGCAGGAAGTAAAAGATGAGGACCTTAAGAAAATTTTATCAGAGGCTTTGGCTGAAAGGTTAGGACTTGATCCACAAGAGGTTGCTTTTCAAATTGATAAAGTATATAGGGTTAACTCATGGATTGCTAGACAAAAAAAATTGCCAAGAGACATTGTGGTTTATTTCTTGACAAGAACAATGAGAAATCAAATTCTGCAAGCCACGTATCAGAAAAAGTTGCAAATAGCAGAACAAGAGGTGATGGTTCTGAAAGAGATTCCCCCTAAGATGTTAAAAGACAGGAAAGAGTTTATATTTTTTACACAAGAGTTCAAGAATCGTCAGATTCAATTTAGATGGGAGGTTCCAGCTGGTCTCACAGTGTTTTTTCAGGGAAGGAGATATTGTATTGAAACTGTGTTGAAAGCGAAAGATTTCCTTTTCAATGTGTTGAAAGTTGATCCCGAACAGATAAAAGCCCACAAGAGAGGCAAATGAGTATGGAAGCTGACGTGGCCCCTTTGATGTTATTATCCCAAGAACAGCCACAAGAACAAAGGATGACAAGGGCGGCTACTAAGTATAAAGAAAAGGAAGATCAACTTCAAAGTAAAAGTCAAGATTCTACTACAGAAGCAGAAGCAGTGGGAGGAGCGAGGCCGAAGACAAAGAGAAGTGAGGATCTTCAGCTGATTGCTCAAAAGCTTCGCGAGGCCACAGATGGCAAATAAATTCTTGACTTGGAATGTTAATGGTTTGAATTCAGCGCAGAAAAGAAGAAAAATATTTCATTATTTGAGACAATTTAAAAATGATGTGATTTGTTTACAAGAGACACATATTAAACTATCAGATCAAAAATACCTAATAAACTCAAAATTAGGTAAACACTTTGTTGCTTCAGCTTTGGACAAGAAAAATGGTATAGGGGTATATTTGAGAAAAGATATACCAGCCAAATTAATTGAAGCAGATATCCAAGTGAGATATATCACTATTGAACTTGTGTTAGAAAGAAAAAAGACACTCTTGGTTGGTAGATAGGCACCTAATCAGCAACAAGAAAAATTCTATAGGATGTTGCATGATAAACTGACTCTTTGGGATTATAAATCATTTATTATACTAGGGGATTGGAATGGTGTAATAGATACCCAAAAGGATAAGAGAATTCTCTCTAAGAAAATTCCTACATATGCAAAGCTGCCCAAATCTTTTTTTGAGATGATGGAAGATTTTGAGTTGAGAGATATATGGAGAATGCGGAATCTTGAAGATAGAGATTTTACTTTTTTTTTGATAGGCATCAATCTTTTTCATGTATTGATTTTATATTAATCACGAATGATTTGCTTCTTAGGGTGAAGAAAACGAAGATATTTCCAAAGTGTTTATCTGACCATAGTCCAGTATGGTTGGAATTGCAACAAGAAAAAGGTGGTAGAAAATCCTGGAGAATAAATGAAAATTTGTTTAGATATGAAGATAATGTAAATCAATGTAAAAAACAAATGAAAGAATTTTTTGATGATAATTTGAATAGCAGAACATTGATAGAAATGGTTTGGGACGCGAGTAAGGCCTTTATGAGAGGAGTCTTAATATATATTAATAATAAACAGAGAAGTAAACAACAAAAACAGTGTAGATATTTAGAAGAGGAAATCCAAAAGAAACAACAATTATTAATACATAATCCACATGATCAAAAACTAAAGGATGCAATAAAGATACTACAGAGTCAATTTAATATGATAATGGCAGACCAGGTGGCAACAAACATACAGTATGCTAAACATAATACTTTTTGTAATGCAAATAGACCTGGTAGGTGGTTAGCATATATCTTAAGAAAAAAACAAAAAGCATGTATTATAGAAAAAATAGAATATAAAGGTAAAGAGAGATATCAACAGGATAAAATTAAAAAAGCTTTTTTAGAATATTATACAAATTTATATGCTAAAGATACAATCTTGAACATGGATATTGATAAATATTTGAAAGAGTACAAGGTTAAAGGTTTAACCTTAGAACAAAGGAAAGAAATGAATCGGCTATAACTTCTGAAGAAATTATTTTGACAATAAAATGGAGTGGGGGAGGAGGGGAAAAAGGGGGGAATTTTTGTAAAAACTTTTTCAATAAAAAAAATAGGGGAACAAAGGTCAAAGTCATAAACAAAAGTGAAGAAAAAAGGAGAGGGGAGAGGCAGAGAGGAAGAGATGGCGAGAGAGGGGGGAGAGAGATTCTTAGCAATTTGTCTGGCTGTAGAGTGGCTTGCTGAATTAAGATGTTGATTCATATTCATAGAGCTTTTTTCTCAACATATGTTTTAACTAATGTCTCACTGTCACTAAGTTGAACATTCTCTTCAATTCAAGGATCTACATCAAAGCAACTGTACCAACCATATCAGCCTCAATACATCCAATGAAGTAGAGAGCAATCTTTCCTTGGCAACTGGTTCCATTGTCAAATTGTTGTTAGGATAGTTGTCCTAACTATCAATTCAGAATTGGACTTTTTGTAATTTAAGACTATGAACTGCACTCTGGAACAACAGAGACAGACTTGATCATCCTCTGTACGATACAAGTTCTATTGTGAGAGCTGGGAGAACTATTGTATTTTTATTCATCTGTCTAGGTTTAACAGATTAATTTCCTTGTTTGCTTGTAATAGTTTCCTGTTAATCTTTTCTGCATTTCTTTGTTGCACTCCTTTTGAATCTGTTATAAAGTATGGCATCCAAAATTGGATATAATACATAATTTTAGGGTTGATTAATGTATAGCATAATGAAATTATTAGTTCCCTTCTTTGAAAACTATAGTAGTAATGTAGGAATTAAGGATAATTACCTTGACGGAAATATTCAAGAACTGTTACCTAGGCAAAAGCACTGAGACATTTTTAAGAAAAAGTACATTTAGAATCACTTCAGGTAGACACCTCCCTCATTCACAGGAAAAGGGAAAAGCTACAGTGCAATCAGATTTGCAAGATTCTGTTGTTACAGCCAATCCCAATAAAAATATTTTAGTTTTATTTTAGTATTGTCTATCTTAGGGCTGTCAAAATCCCAGCCTGTGAGTCAGATATGTCATGCACTGGCCATGCCCACATTCGGGTTAGTGAAGTGGAAAAAAGTCCCATGGCGGTTCCACATCATGTGACACCACTATGACAATGTGAGTTTGGTCTATCTTGTGGGGATGACTGGATAAGCAGCCGTTACTGGATAGTTGGTATTCCTGGACATTGGTGAGATTTGGACTAGATAATACTTGTAATTCTTTCCAAATCTACAGTTCCATATTTCTATAAACCCATTATTCCACAATAACAGCTATATTGTGCTTGTTGCATTGTAGGCTGTCAGGTTCAATCCAAAATGATTACTAAGTCTTATAAATGCCTCTTGTTTCACCTTATCTAGTATGATACTGCCCCACTTTCATTAATTAAGTGGGGTATTTCTGATGGCTCCACTTTATAGGATATTTTATCTCTAGAGTGCCTTGCCTCCTTCACATTTGGCATTTTGGAGGGCAGTGAAAATTACAGTTTTTAAACGAACATTTACACACAGAAATTTTCATTCAGCAACCTTTACCAAAACATTTTATGAGTTTTGTATGTTATGCTATTTTATGGTTAGGGATTAGTGGTGGTATTTTATTGTGATTTTATTGCTTTGTATACTGCCCCAAGTCTTGGGAGACAGCAAAATAAAAATAGAATAAATAAATAAATCAGTAAAATTAGGATCGCCAGATGGAAAAGTATTTTGTCTGTGTTTGGAGAACAATGTTGATTTTGTTCAAACAGTAGTGATGCATATTTAAATAAATCATGTAAAAACTTTATTTTTGTAGTTCCTGGATAATTTTATTTTATTTTTGCTTATAACTTTTTGCCAAAAGAATATAACTGAAATCTAGTGGAATATCTGGCAGAACTTTTTATGAAACCTATTCAGTAGTGTCTAGAATCAGAGCCAAATCTAATGGGTTTTAGAATACAGCTAGTCCTTGACTTTTGACCACAAGTGGGACCAGAAATTCTACCACTAAGCAATACAATCATTAAATGATTCATGACTAATTTTATGACTTTTTGATACCATTATTAAACAAATCACAGAGTCAATAAGTAAATCTGGCTCCCCCACTCATTTAATCTTACTTCTTGGAAGCCAACTGGGAAGACCTCAAATGGTGATTACATGACACTGTAAACACATGCAGTTGCCAAGCACCTGAATTTTGATCATATGCTATGAGGACACTATGATGATCATAAGTGTGGCAACTGGTCCTAAGTCACTTTTTTTCATGCAGATGTAACTTCAGACAGTTGCTAAAAATGGTAATAATTTGAGGATTATCTGAAATTATAAATCACGTTAGTCTTCATTGAAAATTTAAAGAAACATCAAGTATTATAATACTGATGTAATGGATATCTATTGTGACTTAATGGATGTTCTGATGTTCTTTCTCCTTTTCATTTTATATAATGAAAATACTTTTCTTTAGGAAAGGAAGATAAAAAAAACAAACAATGTTCTTCGGTATGGAAAAATGTCTTACTAGAATAACCGACCCGGTTATAGCACGGAGACGGCTTTGGTCGCGTTGGTGGATGACCTCTGGAGGGCCAGGGACAGGGGCTGTTCCTCTGCCTTGGTCCTATTAGACCTCTCAGCGGCTTTTGATACCATCGACCATGGTATCCTGCTGCGCCGGTTGGAGGGATTGGGAGTGGGGGGCACCGTTTATCGGTGGTTCTCCTCCTATCTCTCTGACCGGTCACAGACGGTGTTGACAGGGGGGCAGAGGTCGTCCTCGAGGCGCCTCACTTGTGGGGTGCCCCAGGGGTCGATTCTCTCGCCTACCCTGTTCAACATCTATATGAAGCCACTGGGTGAGGTCATCAGTGGTTTCGGGGTGAGTTATCATCTGTACGCTGATGACACTCAGCTGTACTTTTCCACCCCGGACCACCCCAACGAAGCGGTCGAAGTGCTGTCCCTGTGTTTGGAGGCTGTACGGGTCTGGATGGGGAGAAACAGACTCAAGCTCAATCCCTCCAAGACGGAGTGGCTGTGGATGCCGGCACCCCTGTACAGTCAGCTGCACCTGCGGCTGACTGTTGGGGGTGAGTTAGTGGCCCCAAAGGAGGTGGTTCGCAACTTGGGCGTCCTCCTGGATGGACGGCTGTCCTTTGATGAACATCTGGCGGCCGTCTCCAGGAGGGCCTTTTACCAAGTTCGCTTGGTCCGCCAGCTGCGTCCCTTCCTTGACCGGGATGCCTTATGCACGGTCACTCACGCTCTGGTTACATCTAGGTTGGATTACTGCAATGCTCTCTACATGGGGCTGCCCTTGAGGTGCACCCGGAGGCTACAGTTAGTCCAGAATGTGGCTGCGTGAGTAGTAACGGGAATCGCTCGTGGCTCCCACATGACATCACTACTCCGTAGTCTGCACTGGCTTCCTGTGGTTTTTCGGGTGCGCTTCAAGATTTTGGTTACCACCTTTAAAGCGCTCCATGGCTTAGGACCCGGGTACTTACGGGACCGCCTGCTGTTACCCTTTGCCTCCCACCGACCCGTATGCTCTCACAGAGAGGGTCTCCTCAGGGTGCCGGCCACCAAACAGTGTCGGCTGGCGGCCCCCAGGAGTAGGGCCTTCTCTGTGGGGGCAGCGATGCTCTGGAATGAACTTCCCCCTGGCCTACGTCAAGTGCCTGATCTTCGGACCTTCCGTCGTGAGCTTAAAACACACCTATTTATTCAAGCGGGACTGGCATAATAGTGTAGAATTTTAAATTTGGGGTTTATTAATATTTTAAAATTTTAAAATCTAAATTTTAATTTATCAGCCTTTATAATTTGCTATGTTTTAAATGTTGTTTTAATTGTATATATTTTGTTTTATCGTTGGCTGTACACCGCCCTGAGTCCTTCGGGAGAAGGGCGGTATAAAAATGTAATAAATAATAATAAAATAATAATAATAATAGAATGTTTGAAAGATTTAGAAGTATTTAGCCTAAAAAAGTCTAAAGACATGACAGAATTCCTTAAAGGACAGTCATACAGAGCAGACTAATTGTTACCCAATTACCTAAATGACCACTTTTTAATTTAGGGTTAAGCCAAATCTGTAAGATATCACTAATAGGAATAAAGTGACTAATACAGACATTTGAAAATAGAACAAAGAACTTTGGAACTACCTTACTATGGTGTGTGTGGACTATCAAATATTAATTTATTATTTGCTCCATATTTCTCATTTCTTTCCTTATTGATAGACTGTCAACCCTATGTTTCTGCCCATAGAAGAATCCAAATGGCTAACTAGGTGCATGTGTTGGGTAAACGCTGTGCACCTCATAAAAACAACAAATCTCTTTAAATATCTATCTATCTATCTATCTATCTATCTATCTATCTATCTATCTATCTATCTATCTATCTATCTATCTATCAAATTTAGAGACCACACATTTCACTAAGAGAGGCATGTGTACAATTAAAAACACAAAAGCCATATAAATATAATATTTTGATAAGAGGCGATTAAAGAAGGAATAAAATAATTAAGATTTAAAAAATTATACTTTGAAGTTGTTGGCTTTATTGATTTCCTCAGCTAATGATTGTCTTGGAAATCTACTAGGCCTCATGCAGTTTAAGCAATGTATAATTGAACTGTTTATTGAATAGGAACCAGTATTTCCATATGCTTCTCCCTAAAATAACAGTGACCACCTCAAAAAGATTCTGGAGAAATCATATGTGCACACATGGAAGCACTTTGCAAATAAAAACAGCAAGATTGGTAGATAAGTCATAAAAGACCACAAGGACAATCTATCAGGATGTTCTCTTCTGCAACCCTTTGAAATAAATATGAGCTGTACAAAAACACGGCAAGTAAATTGATAGTAAAATAATCATAACAATAAAGCAATGTGGCCACTGGGCATATTTTTTAAAGTATTGTATACAACATTTCCATAAATTTCCACTAGTTACTAAATTATGCTCAAAACCATATTCTACATCAGGGAAACACTAATATATACAGCTGATGTGTGGGAGAAATAATGCTCAAAAGTAAAATCAAGTACAGTCATTTCTTGAACAGCTATGAAGGCCTTCCCTTACTTCTGCCACTGCTCTTCTATGAATCATTTACATTAAAGAAAATAGAGTCTCAAATCTTCAAAATAAAGATATGTTAAGAGTAGGAGAAACTATATCCTTAGAAAACTTTTTCCTATAGTTTACAAGTTCATGAGTCCCTTGATCATTTTGGGGAGAAATGAAAAATTCGTTCCTAGATGTCCTGCTTCTGATTTCATTTTATTTACAGGTATAATTATGTCCTCCATTTTAATCAGTTTTCAGGATAATGTGCTACAAATTATAACAGTAGCAACAAAACCTTAATACCTATATATTTGGTAGACCAGCAAACATTAAAAACAGTGGTGGTATTCAGCCAGTTCTATCTGATTCTGGAGAACCATAGCAGTGGCTGCAGGAGGCTCCGCCTACCTGCCCGGACATCATCATGTCCCATCTTTTACACTCTGCTTATGTGCGGAAGGTTCTGTGCATGCGTGGAGGTGCAAGCATGCACTCACATTTGCAAAACCGTAGCCAAGGTAAGTAAATACCACACCTGATTAAAAACAATATTATAATGTAAAGACTCAAGTTGAATCACAACTTGAAAAAGCTATGAAAATCAAAGATCTTTCTTTAGTAATGAACAAATACCAGAATAGCTAGAATGCAAATAATTCCCCAGACAGTGTACCTCAGATGACACCACAACATTGACAATGTACCTTGCATGACATTACAACATTGACAATTTTTCAACTAATGTTGAAGGAGAAAACAACTCCTTCTCCTCTTCCTTCTCCACCACCACCACCGCCAGCGCCTTTTCCTGACTTTTTACTGCAAAAAAACCTGTATTCATTTTTATGATGCTAAAACATATTATCTTCAGTCAAGAAGCTTTTAGCATTTACAAATGATAATTGATTTATATCTTGCCTTGATGAATGAAAGCAAGGAGCTAAAATTAATCCTTCTTTCTACAATTTCTGCTGGCACAGTCTATATTCTACAGTGATCAGTGCTCTTCTCCCCTATTGATTTTAATTTATAAAAATGATCTTTTACTTCCCCTTGCACAGCTGTACTGGAAACCCAACAAACCTGAAAATTACAGACAGGTTGATGCTACAGTAATGAGCCACAGGGCAGACTCTTCATATAGACTACTGCTAATGCTGATTTAATTAATTCACCAAGAAATCTACAGTTATCTTCAAATATCATTCTTAAACTGCAATGAGAGACTAAATAAAATTAGCGGTAGGATTGGCAGAGTTCTGTGATTTGAAGAACTTTTTAAAAATTATAAAATAGCATAAATAATAATAGAGTACCATGCCTATTGTTCTCTCTTTTTCTTTCAGTCTCTGGTAGAGGCATCATGAATATACAGTATCTCCTAATATAGAACAGTTGCAAACTAGACTGGTCAATAAGGTATAATACTTCTCTTGAGTATTTTACCTATAAGCCTTAAGATCAATTCACTAATTAGCATTATATAAAAGCGGTGGCATTCTGGAAAAGATTGAGGGAAGTGATTATAACTTAGTAAAACAAATGGTCACTAAATTGTAACTCCAGGTTCTAGCCCTCCTTAAAACTGTTGTCCTTAGATTGATTGTTAGCAATGTTATATAATAGTTTGTATGTAATAAACGGAACTAAGCCAATACCCATACCCACATTCCCCAGTTCAAAGTTAAATAAACCAATAGGATTCAGAGAAATAATTTCAAGAACTCAAGTATATTATATGCAAAATATAAATTTTCCAGTATTCTATGCCAACCTTCCCAACTTGATACTCGCCAGATATATAAAATATCAGCTCTATGAATTCCCCACCTGGATCTGTAATAGTAGTATAGCAACAGCAGCACTTAGGCTTATATTCCATCCATTAGTGCTTTACTCACTCTTGGAGCGATTTACAATGTAAGCATTATATACAATAATCTGGATCCTCATTTTACTGACCTCAGAAGAATGGAAGGCTGAATCAACCTTGAGTCCTGATAGGATCGAACTCTAAGCTGTGTGCAGAGTTAGCCTGCAATACTGCATTTTAACTAGGATATCTTTAATATATGCTATCTTTTCTTCTCTAAAATTGCAAGGCTTGTGTAGAAAGTAAGGAACATGACCTTGATGGAAATAACCTATGCAAAACAGGATAAAATATTTTTAAAAGCAATGAGCTAACTTTCAGAAGTAGCTGAGCCAGACTTCTCCCTTACTCCCAAAGAACACAATCAGTCTTGCAAGATTCTATTATAGTTAATAAAAGTCTGCCTGTGGAGTTGATTTCCTGATCTGCTTCCACCTGGTGGGACTGACAGCTGGATTTTTGTCTACTTGCACTGCATAAAGGAAGCTTGCAGGCAGCTGGAAAGTTCTTGGTTTCTTTAGAACACCTGTGAGAAAACACATTTGCATTTCAGAACAAAATTTATGTTGGGTAAGTTTGGCAGAGAGGAGTTTGGGAGTCTTGTTCAACTCTTAAGGAACCAGAGTGGCTGAAGATATCAAACAAAAATAGAAGACGAGTTGGAAGTAGGATCAGCGGTGAATCGGGAATGTGAAGCTATCAAGCTGAGCAGCAGCAAAAGAATCTGAAAAGAAAGACCTGCATAAGAACAAGGTGGTGAAGAGACTGGATGGCACCAGGATCACATAGAAAGACAGTTCTGAAGCAGCAACTGAATAAAGTAATGCAGGTGCTAGATTACCAAGAATGTTTGAGAAAGATTTTTTTTCATTATTAACCTTTATTCACCATTATTCACCTTATAAAAGGATAGAATACTAATAAAACAAATGTAAGCTAAAGTATTTAGGGAAGGGAGATAGCATAGCCTAGTGATTATGTTTCTCAAAGTAGGTGGATAAAAAGTAGCAAAAACCGCAATAATAATAAGTTGTTAAATTGTTTACACTTGTGATGAAAGTTACCTCTTAGTATATTTCTTTTCTTTTTCTTTACTATATTCTTATTTTTCTCTCTTTTCTCCTTTCTCTTTTTTTCTTTTTTCTTTTCTTTCTTTTTCTTTTTAGTTTATATTAATTTTTACTGCTGTAATTGTAATATTTAATAAAATAACAATTAAAACCACCGTGGGAGAAAGTAGTGACAAATGATTTCTGTAACTTAGACCAGAAAATTATATTTGGATGTTCATCAGGAGATAATTTTAACTGAGGGAAACTTTATCTTATAAACACAAGCTTGATTCACTTTCTTTCAGATAAAGGAACAGTGGCTCATTTAACTTCATGGCAGTAAAATGCTAAGACTGGGAATATTGTGCTGATGTGGAAAAAGTACCTTTCTGTTGTTAGACTGGGTAGTCTATCTTCCCTGGAAGACCCCTGTAAAGTAGACAGGAAAAAATATTTGATCCAATGTATAGCATCATAATGCACTCTTTAAAAATATAAGCATATGCAGTTGCCTTACTTATTAGTCAGTCAGCATAAATGATGGCTAAAAGGGCAAGAGAAAAAGAGCATTCTTAACCACACCCAGAGATATATATGGCGTGCAATTCACTTACTTTAAATTTTATACACAGCTCTTTAGGTCAGACCTGTGGCCAATGCAGATTGTAAATGGTCTTTCAGGTGCTTTTCTCTGTCTTCACAAAACATTGAATCACAATGCTTTGATGTCCATGCATGATCATGTTTGATAAATGAAATAAAGTGTCACATGTATTCAGTGGTGGGAGTCAAGTAATTTAACAACCGGTTCTCTGGCCTAATGATTTCTTCCAACAACCAGTTTGCCAAACTGCTCAGAAAATTAACAACCGGTTCTCCCGAAGTGATGCGAACTGGCTGAATCCCACCACTGCATGTATTCCATTCCACTAATTGTGCAGCACGGCATAACATTTCACAGAGGGTTCACCCGCACAAAAAATTGGTGTGGATGTGTTTTGGCATAGAGGAATATCAACCTTTTACAAGATTAGTAACCTTTGCACAGCTTGCCACTGTTCCCAGTCATGCCAATTTCCCCATTTCTCCAACCTTATCTGATAGCTGCTATTGCAATGAACTGCTACCCTTGAAAGAATTAGAAGCTGAAAGAGAATTCAGCACAGCTCTACAGTCAGGGACAACAGCGGTACTTCCTAACCAGCATGGATGTAAAGGAAGAAGCAGTAAAATTAGAGGAACAGGCAAGAGTGAAGTATCTATGCTTGGTTACAGAGGAGAGAAACAGGCAATGGAGAAGAAAAATCACTTTCCGCTTTTCTGACAGCCACAGTAATTGTCATTCCCTTGTAAGGTTAGTTATTCTACTAGTCTTATTCTTTAGGTATGGATAAGAGTAATGTTATAGGGTTTTTGAAACAACATACTTAGGATGGGAGGAAAGTATATCTTGGGCCTGGGAGATGTCCCTAGACTCATTTTGAAGGGGTGTTTTATTTCAAATATTATGAAGTGAAATTGTGTGTTGAAGTTCTGCAGAATCCTAGTTACAATTTTTTCAGTGAGCAAGAAATGTTGTCTTATCAGTATGCTTAGTCATGAGTTAAGGTTCAATATGTGGTAATCTCTGGAAGACTCAAGTACATCCAGTCCTCCTTTGGCCAGCTCAGTCTACCAGCAATCAGGATACACATGTTGATAGTATGGATCATGTTCTTGCCATTGAGATGATTTTTAATTATTTTCTTATGCTTTGATGGTACTTGTATATTGCTTTCTTTCTTGTCTCCGCACCATGGCTTCTATATTACTAATGATACTATATTACTAATGATAATGGTGCTTGTGGCTGGAATGTATATCTGCTATGCGGCCTATCCCATCAGTCTTAACTATCTTCCATCATTTGATTACAATACACTGACTCTGTAAAACTGCTTAGAGAGGTTGTAGACCAGTATATAAGTCTAAGCTATTGCTATATAGCTATACTTCTTTAGTCTAAATTACATCTCAGTGTCCTCATTTTAGATCCATGACAGATGGATCATTGAGTCACTGCCTCAATCACTCTTAGCATACAGCTTAATATCATCAACGTAGAGGAGGTGCTGCTGGTAGTTTGACTCTTGAATTTGTACGTGTATCCAAACCTTGTCATTATCTGGTTGAGAAAGTTCAAGCTATTCTCTCTTTCTCTCTCTTTCTCTCTCTCTCTTTGCCCCACCCCTCTCTGTGTGAGAGAGAGAGGTTTAAATACATCACAACTGTTTAAAGGAGTTTCAGTCTGTATTGTCTTTCTTCATGTAGCCAAAGATGAATAAGAGATACAGTATTATGTGTAGTTTTGATCAAATTCTTATTCATAGGATTGCTTTCCCCTTATACAATATGGATCTTGAACTGACATTGTACTCCACTCATCACTTCTAGGAACAGAAAAGCAATAGTCTATCAAGCTCTGTAATGACAGCAGTGGTACATACAAGGACTAAAGGTCTCACAAGTTTACTTGTAGGATGTCAATTTTACTCTATTTTTTAATATTCAAAGTTCTTTAGTGGGTTATGCAAAACACTTCAGAATCATGAAGCATACTATTGGAACTAAAAGTGTCTCCATTTTTTCACTGTGGAATTAAAAAGTTAGACTGGTTATATAAAAGCAAAGAAAATTTCATCCAAGTCCACCCTCCTGACACACGGAGACACACAGACAAAGACACACAAACAGACACTCACATACCCACACAGATACACACATAAAACAATACAAAACATATTCAACCCTTAACCAAATGTCAACAAAGTTGACAATGATATGAGCGTTCAACTGAAGGCTAATATTGTTCAATGAGTGAACATATAATATGAAGCATTGTAGAGTGATCTGAAGATATTTTCCAAAGATTCCCTCTACAAGGAGAATGAGAAAGAGATGATGATGATGATGATATTCTGGTGAAGCAGACGTGATTATAGATTATAGGTGATAAAATTATCAGATCTCTTAGTGTAAGCAGATTTTATCACATCAATTCAGATTTTCATTTCACTTGAGGAAATTTCCCTTATTGCCATTGCTATTTGTCCAGTGCAGAAAGTCAACAATCCAATCCTTTTTTACTTGATTGTGGTGCATTGATTAAACAACCTATTCATTCATTTATCAAAAATCTATACAGTAAGATATCATGGAGCACTGAAAAGGTAAAAAACTTCCTCCATATAGTGACCGTGGTCAATGTAGCATTTTCCATAAAAAAGGCATTTGTAGATTCATGGAAACACTTTTCCACTGGAGCAGGGCTGAATCAAGTTGGTCCATATTAATGCTTCAATTTAAGATGTCACAGTGGAGGGACTTAAACTTCTGAGTTGAGATACCACCTCAAATTAAATTGTAAAGAATACCTCAAGATAACCCTTGAGGTGGAGATGACACCTGCAAAACTACAGGGAATAGTAAGAAGAATCTCAATATGGTTGCCACAATAGTATGATAAACTCTGCTAGTGTTTCCATGGATGAGGCACACATAAAAAAGACAGAGCTTCAACTGCAAAACATAACTGCTATCTTCATTGGCGTTTTTTTTTCCCTTATCACACTCGTTGGACACCTGTGGTTCCCCTGTGATACTTTGTCCCATTCCATGCTTCTATGATTTGTGTTTGTTTTGTTTTCTGTTGAAAACAAAGCATTCTTCTGCTACCGCATCAATATTTTCATGGGAAGAATTTCTCACTTTTTGGACAGAAATGGTTCACACCAAAGGTGAAAAGAGGAGAGGCTGGGAAGTTTTGCTTAGAGCTACAAGAACTAAACAACAACAAAGAGTTAAAAATTACAGGAAGAGCGTAAATGTCCCATACAGTTTTGCTGTTGTTGCTTTTGTCAGGGAAGCCAAAAACAGGCAAAAAAAAAAAAGACCTTTACACTTCTCTACTGTCTGTCTCTCTCCATGAAACCTCACAGAGTACATAAGCTGCTTTGAGTTGTCCAAAAATACAGTAAAGGCAAGATAAACATCTAATAGTAAATATACTTTTAAATCTGCTTCCTCCATTCCTGTATTAGGGTTTGTTTGTTTGAAGGAGCCACCATACTTCTTTATACTTTCTGTTTCCTTAGGATGGAATGTGGGTCTAAAGACTCTACATTTTGATGGGAATGCTCAAAGGATATGAGATAGGACCTCTCCAGGATTTGTCAGACAAGTTGTCACATTCAAGATAAAAATCTATACCTCAGAGGAACATGTTTCTGAAAATTCAGATCTCAGGGTTATGATGCTCTACCTCAGTTAATTTCTGACTGCCTGGAATAGTGAAACAGTTCCAAAAGTAGTTGTAGAATAAAATTTCTGCATTTTTCTTACCATTTCTCATTCTACTTAATTTGCTTTAGAGATATTTCAAGGGGGAATCACATGTATGCTTTTCTTGTTTTAGTTAATTACAGTGTGGAATTCTCAAATAATACACATAGATGTTTTATATTGAAGTCCTGAATCACTACAGTAGGTAATCTCTCTGGATTCTCAAATTAAATTCCAAGAGAAGGTTTTATAAAGGAATTCTTCCCAGTGCCCCCCACCTCAACCACCTCTGTTCCAAAGCAAGTGTGCTATTGTTGCATCCCTCTAGGAATTCAGGTCTTGTTGGGAGAATTACTTCTTTTCTAGATAACTTCACAGACATTTCCCATCCAATTTCCATGCCCATAAAGTTGAACAGAGATTTCAAACTATCATTTGTAGCCAGTAAATAGAACAGAACAGAACAGAACAGAATTCTTTATTGGCCAAGTATGATTAGATACACAAGGAATTTTTCTTCAGTGCATAAGCTCTCAGTGTACTTAAAAATACATTTATCAAGAATCATAGGATACAACACTTAGTAATAGTCATAGGATACTAAATAAGCAATCAAAATTATACTAGGAAACTAAATGAAACAATATAAATCGTAAAGATACAAGAAAGAAGGTTATAGACATAAGTTGAAAGGAGATAGGTAATATAGGAAAGATAAGAAGAAGAATAGTAGTACAGTCTTAGAAAATAGTTGTGGGAATTAGTTGTTTAGCAAAGTGATGGCATGGGGGAAAAACTGTCCTTGTGTCTAGTTGTTCTGGTGTGCAATGCTCTAAAGTAGTGATGACTAACCTTTTTGCCATCGCGTGCCAAAAGTGGGGGGGAGCATGGGGGGGGTCACGCATGTGCATCCTCACACCCATAATTCTATGTGCCCTGCCTCCACGCATGCGCACACGACATCCCCCCTGCGCTCCTCCTGCTTTTAGCAAGTGATGGCATGGTGGGCCCGGTAGGCCCATTTTTTGCTCTCCCCAGGCTCCAGAGCCTCTCTAGGAGCCTGGGGAGGGCAAAAATTGCCTTTCCCATCCTGCCGGAGGCCCTCCGGAGGCTGGAAATGGCCCATTTGCTATCTTCCAGTGGGACCGGAAGGCCCATTTTTTGCTCTTCCCAGGCTCCAGAGCCTCTCTAGGAGCTGAGGAAGGGCAAAAACGGCTTTTCCCACCCCCCGGAGGAACTCTGGAGGTTGGAAATGGCCTTTTTCCCTACTTCCAGGTGGCCCAGAAGGCCTGAAAATCAGTTGTCTGGCACACCATCACGGTTCTTGTTGTGTCTGTGCCCCACGAGCCAGCCCTGCTGCCAGAAAGTGACTTGGAAAGTGAGGGGGGAGGGCCATCAGGACTTACCCCAGGAGCACCGGCTCTCCTGGCTCAGCTCCAGGAGCCAGAACAGGCCAGGTGGAAGAAATAATGAGGCCTCCATCCCCTGACTCTTTCCCCCCCACCCCCAGGCCACGCTTGCAGACCCAGCTGACAGCAATCAGGCTTGGTTGAATCCTAGATTTCGTAGGCAGAAGAGGAGGGAGCAACAGAAGCAAGGGTGGGGCAGGCCTAGGAAGTGCTGAGTCATGGAGCCACACCCCACAGGATATAAAAGGCAGCAAGAGCTGGTGTGTCTCTTTGTAACAGGCAAATCCACTGATTGACTAGAGCTGAAGTTTGTGACTCACCAGCGTTGTGGAAGATAATGAGGGCTCTTGGCAGACGCTAGCTCTTTTGCCGCCAGAGCTGATAGTGCCTGCAAATTAAGCCATCATTCGGACAGAGGCGGAGGAGGACAGAACAGTTCTATAGCATTGTTTTAAGGGCAGAAGTTGAAACAATTTATGTCCAGGGTGTGAAGAGTCTGTAGATATTTTCACAACACTCTTTTTGACTTGTGCAGTATACAGATCCTCAATGGAAGGCAGTTTGGTAGCAATAAAAAACTAGCAGTTATAATTTACATATTCCAAATTATACAGAACTTTATGTTGGATTCCCAGTCCTTGGGATCATGTAATAACATTCTATATAGCTACACTTCAGGATCTTTCCGGAAAAACAGAGATCAAGATAGGGATAGCAGAGCTGGAATGTTCATTTCCAATTTCTACTCATTTATAAGATATTGATTGCTCCAGGAGATCATTTGTCTTCTCTTTAATATATTTCCCAAATCCCTTTCCTATTTAATCTATGTTACTTTCTTTTTTGTTCTTTATTGCCTCTTTCTTTTTTTAGTGTAACCTCCAATTCAAAATGCCAAGTAGAAACCAAAATGGTTCCAAATAACGTTTGTTTCAGGACAAGAACCTGAAAAATATGACAATTTAATGGCAAATAATAATAATTAAAATCAATGGACTTTATTTATTCCAGGTTTCTCTTTGTTATTAAATAGATGAACTCATATTGATGTGATCATGCATTGGCTACGCCAAGTTTCCTTTTGGAAGTTTGTTCCTATTAATAATTAATATTCACTTCATATTGACAAAATAATTCAAACGTACAATTCACTATTCTACTAAGCAAATATAAATAGATAGTGAAGCAAAGACTAAACTATATGAAGAGTAATAAGATAGACGTATTATAATATCTCTATGCTGAGAGAGCTCTATAGGGATACCATATGGTTCTGCTGGCCACTTGAAAGAAAATAATTGTACCTGTCAGATGTGCAATGCTTTAGGATCTCTTTTCTCTGTGACATGATCCCCATGGTTGTATATGTGGAATAATACCAAACAACGCCTGGGCAGATTCAATTGCGTGGGTCTGCTCACTTAATGATTCTGTATTCATAAATTAGTGAAAATCATACTCCCCCTATTGATCAGAAATGAGCTAGTTGTTGTCTTTTCATCTGATCTGTGTAAAAATCCTCCCCCTAATTAGTTTAACTGTTCGACAAAAATCTTTTGAAGATTTTAGACCTGTGCATGGAAAGCTAATACATTGGAGATGGAGGAAGGACAGGAAAGTATCTTGTAGCCTTGCCTTCAGCATCACGATCTTTACTTAGCACTTACATTGTAGGACTCTAAAATAGCATTGTCTAAAATAGCATACACTCATGTTCTAATTTCATGGTAATTAGAACCTTTGTGCTGTTGTGGGCAATCTTTTTGTGGTTGGGGACTGCCCTTTTTAAACTGTTTTATCTTCAAGAACAAGGAAACAAGTGGGATGGTGCCACCACGATGTCAGCTGAAGGCAGTCGGGCTGCAATGCGTCTTTTATCCCCTAGCTTTTTATAGGGCTGCTTTATTCTTCTTTGTTTGTTTCCTTTCAAATGCAGTAAATAAGTTTGCCAACTTCATTAATTAAGTCTAATGTTGGAACTTGAATTTCAATAGCAGTGATTCTTTAACCCTCCACAACCTATTCACCAGAAGGGGTTGTGGAGTGTAGATAGAAAAATAGTAATTAACTCTATGTTCCTTCATGGTTCTCTCCCAAGCTGACATCAATTTCCTTTCCCTAAGGCAATTTATAGACTCAGAATAACCAAAGCTTATATCAGGACAGGACATAGATGCTTTTTTTTTGTTGTTTCAGAAAAAGAAACTTGGCGGATTCTCCCTTTAAACTAATATTGTTTGTTTGTTTGTTTCTTTGTTTACTTACTTACTTACTTATCTACCTACCACCCATCTCGTATTGAAAAAACTCTGGACGGCTGTTGTGGCCTAGGCTCACTTAGGAATAAAAGACACACTTAGTCTTAAATAAACCTATTTTATTATAACATTCCCATCTTAGTCCAAATTAATTCCAAAACAGAAAAAGTCTTTTGGCCTTGTGACAAATCTTTACCTTCTTTGGCACTGTGCCAAAGGCTTTTCTTGACAAAGCCCCACGAAGTTCAGAAACAAAAGCCGCCGAATATAAACAGATGTAGCAACATTGCTTTCCTACAAAGATCCCAAGAGCCTTTGCTGCCCTTTTAAGCCTTATGGGAGGGGCCAATCATCTCCTGGCCTTATTCCTGAGTTGTCCTTTTCACTTTAGCTACTTTTGCCTTCTGGCAGCTCTTCACGTGCGTGCACCTCTCTACTGTCTGCCTCTGGAGGTTCCGGAGTTCGCACATCGCTCCCAGATGGCCATGGCCCCATCTCTGCCTCCGACACAGAGCCTTCCCCTGACTCCAGAGATGGCACATTGTCCTTTCCAGCCTCCTTATGTTTGACTCTGCTGCCAGCTCCAGCAGGCTGCTGATAGACCACAACAATGGCTTGCCAATAGACTGTTTAAAGAAGGTGTCAGGCCTGGAAGCCATCTTTTATATTAGGCCTTCAGACCTGCCACATTTACAACTGTGGGAAATTGGGAGGGGGAATTTATGGAGCATGGGTGATATATTCATAATAACATTCCTCTCCCAAGAAGTCAAGGACAACTTACCCTGCACCTGGAAGGCTGGAACTGGGAGGCATCTCCAGTTGGGGCGATGTTTGATTGGACCATGTGATTGCCTTTTTTTCTATATAAAAAGTTTTTATTGGTCAAAAAAGATTTATGCAAATACATATCAGGTATGGTAAATTTTCATTTTTCTTATACATGATAAGAATTTTGCTCAAAATTTTAAACACATACAACAGCCATATGGCAAGCAGGTGATACGAAGTAGCTAAGTTCCAATCTTACATACACAATAAGGAAGGGTCAAGAATAATCAGAATATCATACGAAAGAGAATAAGGAAAACCAACACAATACCAAATATCTTTGTCACTTCCTAGTTTTGGATCTCAGAACTCTGGGCTCAGCCTGACCCAATTCCAGGGCCGCAACAGCGGCAGCTGCCTCCGCCCCATGGTCTATAACCTCCCCTTCTTCAATTCCTGGGTCATCTAAATCCAGGAGGGCTTTGTGACCATGTGATTGCCTTGTGGGTTGGGCAAAGACTTGGACTTTTCTTTCAGCTGGGAAAACCTGGAAACTTTCAGATTCGGGTTTTCCCAGGTGTGCCAATATGACATCTCTAATAAAATGTAACTTTGAGGAAATTCAAGCCTTGGAATTTTCTTTTGTTGGAGGTGTTACTTGGAACCCTGACAGTAGGGGTATCAAACTCGCATCGTCATGGCAGCATCATGTGACATAGTGTGACTTTTCCCCCTTTGCTAAACTGAACGTGCGCATGGCCAGTGCGTGACAATCCAGGCCATGGGCCACAAGTTTGACAGCCCTGGTTTAAAGGGACAAGGAAATGTGCCTTTTGTCTTTCCCTTTAAACTCACTGCTTTGTGAGTGCTCTGTTGTTGATACAAGGAGAAAAATATGCAGAAAGATTTCCATGTAGGAGTTGCTTTCCCAAGAGAAGTTTTTGGAAAGATTCTATGTCAAGGCAAGGTGATGGGGCAATTCCATGAGGTTGCTATTCCTACCAAATCCCCTCTCTTGGGGGAAAAAAGTCTTTAGCTGCTTGGCAAGAATATGTGGCATCCCAAACAGAAATGGTCACAGAAGCGCAGAGCCGCATAGCAGGGTAGGTGGGATGTAGGGGTGAAATTCAGCTGGTTCCAGCCGGCTCGGGAGAACTGGTAGTGGCGGCTGCGGGAGGCTCTTTCTACCTGTGTGGATGTCATGACGTAGCTTTTTGCAACTATTTTAAGCCTCTGCACATGCGCAGAAGGCTTTGTGCATGCACAGGAGGCTGTGTGCATGTGCGGTGTGTGCACATTTGCGAACCAGTTGCCTTTTGAAAAAAAGCACCTTTGGGGCAAGGAAAATACTTATTTTCATGCTAGATCACTTTGAGCCAGCTTTAGCCTGCCTCGCGAGCAGGATGGCACCAAGGTGGAAACTGTTTTGAAGATATGCCCTCCATAAACTGTAAGATATCTATCCAGTCTGGGGGCAGCTAGGGTTGTCTTTATCTCTGAGACTGCTAACCTCAGGCTGCTTACCTCCTGCCTTTGACTTCCTATTGCAGTTGTTCTCTGACTATCTGACTAATAGGATGTAGCTGGCTGGGAACGAGATTTTACACTTTTTTACACTGTTTATTTTCTGTAATAAATCTTATTTCTGTTGAAGTTACAAAGAGCTACTTTACTGACTTTTTCCTGGTTTCTCACACTCCAGGAAGATACTTATACACCACTCCCATTGGGGATATGGTCCCCAAAAGAAGTGAAGTAGAAAAATTTGTGAAAGAGAAAGGAAAGGCGAGTCATCCTGAGCAGTGGTGAAAAATTGGGAAAATAAAGCAAAACAGCTTTAGAAATGAGCCAATTGAGTTAGAAGTGCCTTATTTTTTTTTCTTTAGTCTTTGAAGATTGGATTGCTCCTGAAACCCATGGGGTTATCTTGGTGCTAGACAAAGAAAAATCCATCGATGAAAAAAAAACAACCCCTGGGACACTTCCAGTAACAGAGCAGCAAAAATGATCTCCCTAAGGAATGAGTAATACTATTCTTGTTCGTCTTTGTGTTTGTAGGGTTTTGGTTTTTTTTTTTTGGTTTGTTTTTTGAAGAGGGGGAGGCTATGTCACAGATGGCTAAACTAAGGAGAAATTTATAAATGCATGAAATGTGAAAGATCACAAGACAATTTGAAAGGCAAGCTGTGGAAGCAATGGTGGCATTCTACCGGTTTGGACCCGTTCGGAAGAATTGTTAGCTCCAACTTTAAGCCATGAGGGAACTGGTTCTCTCTTTCATTCAAGTGGGCCCGCCCACCCACCCCTGAATTATACTTACCTATATTTCTGCTTCCGAAGCCCAGCTGATTGGAGGTGGCAGAGCTGCTCCTCAGCTATTTTCCTTGCTTTCAGTTCAATCTGCAAATTGCACAAAGCGCATGCTCAGCGAACTGGTTGTTAAACTGGTAGGATCCCACCCATGTATGGAAGTTCAGTTAGAAAATATGGTGGTTGTCCTTAATTTCAGAGGAAAGAATTAAGAGATTGCAATGTATTTACTAGGAATAAGTAGATGCTAACATTATAAGAAGAATTTGTTTTGTTGCAATTCAACAGTGAAAAAAGTAAGGTTCTATATTTAGGCAAAAAAACAACAACTACAAAATCCACAGGTACCATATATGTGGTACCTTGCTCAATAGTAGTACCTGTGAGAGGGATCTTGGAGTCCTAGTGGACAACCATTTAGATATGAGCCAGCAGTGTGCAGCAGCTGCCAAAAAAGCCAACACAGTTCTGGGCTGAATAAACAGAGGGATAGAATCAAGATCACGTGAAGTGTTAGTGCCACTTTAGAATGCCTTGGTAAGGCCACACTTGGAATACTGAATTCAGTTTTGGTCGCTGCGATGTAAAAAAGATGCTGAGACTCTAGAAAGAGTGCAGAGAAGAGCAACAAAGATGATTAGGGGAATGGAGGATAAAACATGAAGAACGGTTGCAGGAACTGGGTATGTCTAGTTTAATAAAAAGAAGGACTAGGGGAGACATGATAGCAGTGTTCCAATATCTCAGGGGTTGCCACAAAGAAGTGGGAGTTGGGCTGTTCTTCAAAGCACCTGAGGGTAGAACAAGAAGCAATGGGTGGAAACTGATCAAGGAAAGAAGCAACTTAGAACTAAGGAGAAATTTCCTGACAGTTAGAACAATTAATAAGTGGAATGACTTGCCTGCAGAAGTTGTGAATGCTCCAACACTGGAAATTTTTAAGAAAATGTTGTATAACCATCTGTCTGAGATGGTGTAGGGTTTCCTGCCTGGGCAGGGGGTTGGACTAGAAGGCCTCCAAGGTCCATTCCAACTCTGTTGTTATTATTATTATTAACGCTAAGAAACAAACACAACTCTTGCTCCAGATTTAACTTGTAACACCAACCATAGGAAGAGGCACTGTTTTCATTGCAAATGATCCAAGCCATTACAAGGCAAATAAAGAAGCTTGCTTACACTCCAAATATTACGAAACTAAAATATACATCAAATTATATGCTAGATACCAACCCACAATATATTTAGCAGATAGAAAAAGCAGGTACAAGCTCATTAAAATTATCTTATGGCCTCATTAAAGGAAAAGAGACCAGATTAACAATGTTTTTTTCTTTTCTTTTTTTAGATTCTGGATCTGGAATCTAGTCTTTTCTCAGTAAAGTATATAACATAGAAAGATTATGTGGTAAAATTGAAAGTATTGTTTTATATTATATATTGTTATATAAGGGGCCTCTGTGGCTCAGACTGCTAATGCAGTCTGTTATTAACAGCAGCTGCCTGCAATTACTGCAGGTTCTAGTCCCACCAGGCCCAAGGTTGACTCAGCCTTCCATCCTTTATAAGGTAGGTAAAATGAGGACCCAGATTGTTGGGGGCAATAAGTTGACTTTGTATATTAATATACAAATAGGATGAAGACTATTGCTAACATAGTGTAAGCCGCCCTGAGTCTTCGGAGAAGGGCGGGATATAAATGCAAATAAAATAAAATAAAATAATAAATAAATAAATATGGCCCAGAATAGATAATGACTTATGAAAACAGACTATTTCATGTAAACTGTCCAAGAATAATGGTCAGAGTGGTGAAGGCAAGTGGTTATATTCTGCCCAAAAGTTGAGGGAATTTCTAGAAAAATTCAAATGAAAATTGAGGAATATCCAAATGGATGTTCTTTGAATGTCAGAGAAGACTACACAAAAACTGCAACAGGTGCAACAGGAAACTGAAAGGGATGATGCAGAACTAGGTGCTACAAGTATTTATATTTCTAAATTTTATCTTCAAGAAACAAATTAAAATCAGACATAAAACATTTGATTTATAAAAAAAATGGTAAATACTTTATTTAAGCAGAAACAAACAAAGAGAAAAATTGAGTTATTTTGTACATTCATCCACAACTGAAACCAGAACTTTTCCTGACTGATGAGCACTGCAGATCTGTTTGGAGGGCAAGTTACCTTATTTACATACCCATATACATGATGAAATGTCACTTCATGTTGTTCATATTTCTATCATAAATTTGAAATAGTTTTATACATTCTAGACAATTTCTCTGGTGCCATGTAAGGCTTCAAAGGCTTCAAAGAACACACTTTGAAATACATCCCCCACCCTCCAAAAAAAACCGGAAATGAAATTTCATTTCTGCTTGTACAGTGAACAATGAATATTAGTAAATTTCAGCAATAGTTATAAGGATTTTTTTCTTTGTTAAATAAAGATTATTCATACTTCAAAACTCCTAAATAAAGCAAAATTGAAATAATCAATTAGGGTGGAAGGGCCAGGACAGAAAAAAAACTGTTTTGAGCTGCATTATTTTAATTATTTTCAGGCCAAAACAGCTATCATGGAAATCAAATTATAATGATTGTTTACTGATTACTTCTTTTAAAAAGGTATAACAGTAGCGTGTCACCTACAGTGGGACAAACGACAGCTTAATTCATTCATAGATTTATTTATTTCTTCCTTCTCTTTCAATGTTGGTAATGATTATGAATACATGATGTACATTTTTATGGAACTAGCCATGCTTGAAATAGTCATTTATTGCCCCTGTCAGTTCCACTACTTTCTGCTCATAAGCATCTGTTCATTTTCTGGGATTTTCTACCATGAACTGTAAGTGATGGCTGGGAATGGAACTTTTGATGGGGATGCTTGAATTGCATGGATCTATTCTATAAATTTCTGGTTCCAAGCAAAGCAAAGACTTAAAATGGCACCTTGTGCCTTTTTAACATGCATCACACACATTTATGCATACATAATAATGGGCTTCAATCACCTGACTGTACCCATCATTTTGCTCTGAATTAAAATTGATTTATGTAACAGGTCACTTGTTGATTGTATTTATAAAGCTCTGTGCAGTGGGGTTTACTTACAAATAAATGTATGCAGGACTTGTCTGCAAAATTTAAAATAAAAAATTAAGGATGGTCATAATTCTAAAATACGTTAACAGATGGGGACAGATTCTCTTGATTGACCGGATCTAACTGTTCACTTCATGCATAGGAGCAAATCTGAAATATGAAGACATACTATATCATTCAGGACTAAAGTCCTACAAATAAGATAGATATTCTTTCCTCTACTGTAGTTAAATAAATATATGAGTTCATACGTTGCAAGCAACCTTTAAATAGGCTTAAAATGCTAACATGTTTCATTAGATCAACACAAGGAGGAGAATAACTCTTGAATAATAATGTTTATTACAGGTATCCTTCACAGCAGGAGTCATATGCTAGTTCTCTATTTATTCGTTTAAAATATGGCTACTATCTTATGGATGGTTTTAGGAGTTGATGAATTGCATTTTATGCTTTTATTCAAAGATTTGTAAGCTCTGTGGTAAATCAGGCAGCTTCTGGAAAGAATTTTTATAGCTCTATGAGTAAAGTATGACACAACCAAATATTTTCTCATTCTTGCCCCTAAAGTGTGCAAGAACAAGCAGTGACCAGTAGATTAATACTTACCCTGAAGACTCAGTAGGAATAGCCAATCCTAGTAATTTCCTGAACATATAATAATGATCTGTGGTACTGTTAAGTAGCATTTCACACAAAGACTTATTGCTGTTCAACCTACTTGTTTGAGGAAATTGATGTACCTAATGATAGGCAACTGCACATGCTAAAAATTACCACGACTGCTCTTCCTTTTCTTTCCATGTAATAACCAATGGTGGCAAAATAAAAATAGAAAGAAAAACTATCTTTATCTATTGATTCTATCTATTCTGTTTTAAGTTAAATAAAAAAAAATCTACCTAATGGGTAGAAGTATCATTTTCATATCGTATATATATCATATACATATACTGTATATAAGAGATACGTATCTTATGCATATTGGTGATACTTTTAACTTGAACTAGCAGATGATCTTTTCCAGTAATTTCATACATATATTGAACAGGACGGGGGAAAATACTGAACTTGGATGCACTCCAAAATGAAGTGCCAATGAGTTTGACTGCTCTCTACTTTCCTACAGTCACTTGCTCAGGTAGGAAACAGAACCACAATAAACTGTGCATCTAATTCCCAACCGTTGCAGATGATTTTGCAGAATAATGTGGTCAATAGTATTGAAAACAACTGAAAGCTCTAGGAGGATAAGGTGTTCATACCTCCTCCATTCAAGCCTTTCTATAAGTTATCCATGAACACAGTCAATGCAGTTTCCACTCCATGGACATATCCTTACTACCAAACATACAGGCAGTCTGTATGGTCCAGAGCAGGGGTCTCCCACCTTGGCAACTTTAAGACTTGTGGACTTCAACTCCCAGAATTCCTCAGCCAGCAAAGCTGGTCCAGAGCACTCTGCAATTGCAGCCCCACTATTTCTCAATAAATTTCCCCAGAAGTTGGAGATAGGATTGGACACAGCTGTCCAAATTTGTTGGATTCATTAACTGTTGGGAACAGCCCATTGCTCTTTCTCTTACTGACAGAAAGGACTCCAGCCAATGCTCTATGTGATGGCAATAGATGTGATGGTGCTTTTGAACTTATACAGACTCTGTCTTCATCTTGAGAGCTCAGATTTTTCAGCCTGGGCCACAATAGCCTCCAGAAACTTGTTGAGAATTAACCAGCCTTGCCCACTCTCTCTGCAATCCTTTCCATTGACTTTTTGTGCTGCCTCCCATCTCAGCCTAGGTCATCTATTTCAGCCTCTCCAAATTTGAATACCTTCCAACAACTCAGGCTGCCTGAGCTTTCTAACTGGCCTGCAATGTTAATACTAGTCTATGGTGGACCCAGTGTTGAAGTCATAAAGTAAGTTTTTGACTCATGTTCCTCCACCATCTCCATTGTCTCTGGAAAAGCTGCTTATAGCCATTTGTAACTGTTAAATTCTTTAGTTGTAAAGTGTCTAGCTGTTTGGGCAGCTTCAAGAATTACAACTCCAGCCAGCACTTAAATAATAACGCAGGAACCTGTAGCAACAATTCCCTCACACACAAATCCACCTGACACCATTCCAGTGATAAACTGTTGATATGCTTGATAGGCTGTTGTTTCTAGTATGAATGGTTTCATTTTGAATGCAAGTAGTGAGCTGCAGTTGTAGGAAAAGCTACAGCACATGAAGCCAAAATAAATTTAATGCAAGGCATGCTGAGCCCTTTGTTATGCAACAGTATAAAGGGGAAATTTAATCTTTTCTATCTGGGCTACAATCCAGGATTTTTTCTGCTCTGCATTTCACTGATAGGAAAATGCAACCACTGACACAAATGATAAGTACAAATATTTAGATACTAGCTGAGTAGGTAAAGATGAAACATTATTTGGTCACTTTATTATCTCACTATTTGTGTCTATCATTAAATTTCTAGCAATGTAAATTGATTATGTTATTATTATGTGTATATGGGCTCCAAATTATAAATTTTCATATCTTCCTTAATAGCAATAGCACTTAGACTTAAATACCTCTGCACACATCCCCCTCTAGGCAGTTTTCAGAGTCAGCATATTGCCCCCAACAACCTGGGGCCTCATTTTACTGACCTTGGAAAGCTAAGTCAACTTTGAGCCTGGTGAAATTTAATTAATAGCAAATCTACAACAACAACAAAGGTGGGACATTTTAGCTCATGACAGACATTCAGCTTGGATGGATGAAAATATAACACATGAAAAAGAAGTTGGACCAAATCTCCTGGCATGTTTATCACAAACATTTATAAAGAAAAATTGAAGTGTACTGAGATGCATGTGTAGAAGTTACTAAGCAACCGGTCATTTCAGTTGCAGAGGGCAGGAGAGGGCAATCTCTTTATGCAGCCTCTGGAAACCTTTCACATCATAACACTGGAACTTAGTAAAAGACTACAGATATTTGGTGGCATAGGTTTCAGCTTTTGCATAGAGAAAAACATGTGTTAGGTGTTGGAATAAACAATGTAATGTGTTCCTCAAGCGTGGGATCTAATCTAAGCAAGGACTAGAGGAACAGAAGCGTTCTGTGAATTGGATTCTCACAGATAAAGTGTAGACACAATGAATGATAAAGAGGGGAGGCAGCCACGTGAGATAAAAGAAGTCATAGTTCCAATACCCCTGCATATTGACACATTCTCCAATGCTATCATATCTTGAAGGAGTCTAAGATGTTCTCTTCCCAAAATGTCTGTGATATAGATGCCTATCAGCACTTTTTCTGATGGACAATATCTAAATTCATCCACTCCATGTTCTTAAGAATATCACAGATACTAATAAGGCCACTGTCATCTGTGACTTGATCATGGATGAGAGGGCTAACGTGACATGTATTATTGAGACCTGGGCCTGGAAGAGGGTGAGATTTGTGTTTCAGAATGTGCCCTGACAGGTTTTGGGTGTGGCATCAGTTGAGACACTCAACCAGGTGTGGGGAAGTGGGAATTATCATTCAGGACTCCCTTACACCTGAGGGTCACAATATGTAAGTTCCTGTTCATTAAGTTGGGCATGGGATATCAGTTGGGACTTTTGATACTATGCTCCTGCTGTATCGGACCTCTCTGCTTTACCCTAATCACTGCACTCTATTGTGCTGTCTCTCTTCGTTCCTCTGTGCCAGGTTCCAGTCACTGTTGATTGGGAAGGTCCTGGCCTTGTCTTCTATAATGTAGAGTTCACCAGGGTTTGGTACTCTCTCTGTTCTTGCTTATCATTTTAAAAAAGCTGATTGTGAGGTCTAACCCAGGAGGAGAGTCTTGCATACCATGGCACCTACACTTTAGAACATCATTCCCCCTGAAATTAGCTTTGTGCTGACCTTGCTGGCCTTCCAGAAATCCCTAGGCCTTTGCCATCTGGCCTGGGGATTTTATAATGGTGGGTATGTAGCCTGCAAAGTAGATATAGTGTTCATGAACTGATTGGACTTCCCACTAATTATTATTATGGTTTCAATATTTTTGTCTTGTTTTAAATTGCTTTTCTATATTTTTAATCTTGTAAACTGTCACAATCTATATAAGTGATATTGGCAGCTATATAAATTAAACAAAGTTATAAATACTAATTGTTCTTAGTTGGCACAATTGAATACATCCCTGGTTACCTTGAAACAAAATTTGGTTCTGGATCATTTATACTAAAGTCCATTATTTGTTTATATGCCACAACATTTTGGCAGCCTTGTGCGCTTATAAGTAGTTTATGAAAATTTTACATAAAATAAAAGACAAATTTAAAGACAGAAAAGAAACTAGTTATGAAATATAATTTCCAATTTTCTCATCAACATGTAATTATAATCCTATAATTCCCCCTTCCTTAGATGTTCTATAAATCCCTTCAGCCTCTCACTTGATCTACATCTTTTTGTAAAGATCTGAGGCTATACTTATTTCATACTCTAAGAATGCCTGCCAGATATGATTTTTGAAATCTACATTAACCTTAGCTTTGTCATACCATAGATATCCATGCTGCCCAAATCTTAGATCATGTCTTCTAAACTCTAATAGCCTTCAATTTTTTTTAGCAACCCTAACTCTTTCATACAAGCTAAATATAATATTTTTTTTTAAAAAAACTATGTTATGGAATGAAGTTTTTAGATATAGATATAGAGATGATAGAGATAGATAGAGATAGAGATATAGAGAGAGATAAAAATGAGATAGAGATAGAAATAAAGAGAGAGACAGAGATAGAAAAAGGGATGATAGAGATAGAGGTAGAGATGTAGAGGTAGATAGATGGGATACAGTACTATTGTCACTGCTGGGGACCAATTCTGTAATTATGTTGAATGTTTTGCCAAGAATATTATTTTTGTTTCAGACAATATCTGTTTTGACACTAGCAGCATCATTTAAACAATGGCAGAAGAATTTACCTAAATTTATATGGTAGGGGAAAACACATAAGTTAGATATACTGTAAGGAATTACAAGATGCGAAGGACAGAAGACAATTGGGTCTACCAATTTTTAATTTGTCTCTGCTAGCCAGAGTTGTATTTTTAAGATGGGCGGTCATAAAAATATTTGGAATAAATGAATGGTAATGAACAAGCTAGTTTATGCTTAGCTTGAATTAGGTTGCCTTAGAAATAAAGCTAAAGTATCTTGTTCAGTCTGATGAAAAAAAATGTTTTCGTGATTCTTCAAAGGACAAGAGAAAGTTAAAGACATGCTTATGGATAACTTTTAAATTTACTTATTGAATTTTATTTATAAACAGCTCAAAGATGCACACCAATGTTTTATCTGTGTAGTCATCTATCCAGTGACATGCTATTTTCCATGTTTCAGTTTAATTCCAAGGAAAGACATGAGGGAATTCTTCTCAAGGTCTCCGAGGCAATTTTGGAATCCAACAGTTTCATCAAAATGACAAAACAAGTGTTGCTATGCCTACCCCTTATGTTTATGTATATGTGATACCACAAAACAGATACAATAGAGCTGACATAGCATCACAACGGTATGCTAATCATGTTATTATCTGTCCTTGCTCTTCCCTGCAGATATCTCTTCACAGAGCATTATTATAAATAACACTACTATTCTCATTATGAAATTATTGGGAATATTTTTCTGCCAGATAAATTTGAAGGAACTGTCTACACATCTCCTCTTCCAATAGCTTTGATTATGAATTCCAAAGGCCATTTCTGCCTACCTCCCTTACAAATACTGTAGTCTACTGCTCCATAATCTCTAAAGGGGTGTTGTTTTGATGTGGTTTATATCATCCCCAGATTGCATTCCACAATTCATTTCATCTCCTTACACAATGAATGTCCTATAAGTCACGGTTAGCAGTTGTTCATTCTATAAATTTTCTTCTTTCTCTGCATCATGCTGCTGTGATATCGACATTAATCTCTTTAGGGGTGGACAGTTCAGCTGCAATGGATCATTTCTCCACCACCTTCTCCTGTCTTTGCATCCCATTTCCACAGCTTGATAATCATGGGCTATTTGTTAGCCTCTACTGGAGGGTGGAATATGAAGGGTTTTTTTAAAAAAAAAAATAAAAATAAAGTGAACTGTATTTGGTTTAATTTTATTTTTTAAATCTTTATTGAAATTGTTCAAGAGGGCAGGGTTTCCTTCCATGTGGTAAGTTAGTGTTTAGAACACATAATAGGCTTAGAGCCAAAGAGGAGGGGAAAGGGCTGGGGGAAACTACCTAAAACCACACTTCCTTTATTTTTCTTCTTTTGTAATTTTGCAGAATATCTGCTTTTATAGCTTTCATATTTATTATTATAGCAATTTCATACTGCTTTTCAGACACACACACACACACACACACACACACACACACACACACACACACACATCTCAGGGAGGCCTCATACAAAGAAATGCTCCTTGCACAAATGACTTAACCCAAAAGATAGAATATAAAAAGAAAGATGGACACGGAATAAAGAGGGGAAAAAAGACAATGATAACTCAAAGTTCTTTTCCTGTCTTGATCTTGGAAGGAAGGAAGGAAGGAAGGAAGGAAGGAAGGAAGGAAGGAAGGAAGGAAGGAAGGAAGGAGTCGATCAGAACCCTGTTTTTGAGCTACTAAGTTTGAATGCATAAAAAGTAATCTGGGAGATAATGGCAGTGGACAAACAAGTAGTATATCAGCAAGAAATTCAAGGAACGAAAACCTAGAACTTTATTGTCTTTATTTATTGAAATAATTGGATATCTATTTATACCAATAGAAGTGAACATTTGTAGCTCAGGGATGAACTGTGGGGACCTTGGTGATCTCTGAACTTGGTTGTTTTCTTGCATATGTTTCATTATCAAACTAGGTAATATCAACAGTGCTAGTGGAGAGTGGGCTTTGCTCTCATTTTATATAATTATGGCTTGCCCTTTCAATATTTGTTGGAGTGGTCATGATAGTTCCTTGATTGGGCTGTTATTTACTGTTAGTTTATTTATCTGAGTACCCAAGCTAACAGTAAACAACAATACCATGATATTGATGGCTGTAAGGTACATTATTCATAGTCTCTATCAACCTCTGGTTGAAAGTCCTGCTCGGGATCGGAAGGTGAAACAAATATGGCAAAGGCTTTATACCTAGAAAAGCAGAAAGAAAGAATAGCAGATTTTGCATCTAGTGTTGAACTAGCATAACATTTCTCCTATATTGCTTGATATATCCTTTATTTCAGCATTTACAGGAAATTAAATGTATGGTATTTTCATGATTTGGGCAATGGGAAGTAACAGGCAATAAAAGAGGAGCAGTATTATTATCTGGCTACCAGTTATTTTCTCTCAAAAAATTCCTAGGAAGATATAGCTTCATGATATAGTGATTTTGGCTTCATCATTCTTGGACATTAAGATCCCCTCATTTCTGAAATGCAAATTATACTCTGGAAACCTTTGCTAAATGTTATGCTAAATGAAGCAGTTACCTTGAGTAAACAAAGATGCAATAAGGTTGTATTTAACTTATCACAGAACAGTTGTATTATTCTGTTCTTCAGTTTCTTGTTTTTGTTGAATCTGGGGAATGCCCCCCTTTCTTTTTTCTTTTTCTTTTCTATCGTGTAGTCACATCTTATACTTTTCTATGCAATAATACCTCGATCAATATTCTCTAAAAGGTATATATTTGGATCAACTTAGTAGAACAATTGAAGAGATTTATATCTAAAACACTTTTCAATTCAGTTGAAATCAGACGGATATATGTTCTTTATGATGAATGTATCACTAACAATAGATGAACTGATGTTCAATAGCCCAATCTATGTATCGTAAAGTTTGTTTTCTTCCCTTGAAAAGTTCCCAGTTAGCCAAAAGGCAATTTATGTAATATGTAATATTAAAACAATGGTGAGGGAATCACAAGAATGTTATTCTACTATATGGGGTGCTGTGTTGTATTAGTACAGCCTGGACTAAAAGAACTTTCTTTGCAAATTTACTGCATTAAGTGTACGTACAGCTTTTAATGGTTTATTGAATTTTTAATTTCTTTTTTTCTTAGCAATAGTAATGGTAACTGTGGCATCACTGATTTCTGAAGACTAAAAAATTACAAAGACAGAGTAGCCAGTAAAAGATTAACAAGACTAATGAATCCTGATTTCAGAGATGGTTGGTCTGGAACTATAAAAGCCTTTAAAATGTCTCATTGTGTTATGATTCCAGCATACCAACATATGGAGTAGCCATGCCATTGATGAAACAAAATTCTACAGCAGACAGCTCAACAGAGATACAGCAATCATCCTCCAGTCATAATAAGAACATTTTTATGGCATTAAGGAAACATCACACAATGTTTTCTATTATACTATAACCCTTTGAAAAATGCATTGATACAAAGACACATATATACAGTCTGTGTAATGGGTGTCACTTCAAAAGGCAACTACAGGGGTACCAATGTAACACCTACTTGCATATCTTTAAAATGGTTGCATCTTTTCTTAGGATCTTGCAAGTTCCATTCTTTGTTTGGATTAAAATGCAAAGCACTGCTGTAACAGAATGTGTGAATGACCTTGGGAAACAAGGAGAAGAGATCAGACTAAAAACAATCAGAAAAAGAAAGACAGGATCTCCAGTGGCTTACTGGACAGAGAATAGAATTTAAGAAGGGCCAGCCCTAATTGATCAGAAAGTCAAAAGTATTGGTGAGAAGTTTGTATCTTCAGACTTGTAAGATTCTGTTCCTGAGGCTTAAAGCAAAAATAAAATAGAATTAGTTCATCTAGTTGTGTCTTCTATCTGGTTTACTTGGGAGGGCTGACAACTGCAAAGTCCTAATACCTAAGAAAACAGTGCAAACACTCTATTACTCATCTTCCCACCCACCCCCAAAAAATCACAATTCTAAGTCTGATACAGCAAAAGTATTTTGTAGAGTCCCATATAAGCATTGCCTCTTTTCCAACTGTATAGTCCTGCTTGTTCCCTCTGTATTGAAGGAGTAAAATAGGCGTATTCATTTCTTTCCTATGTGGCATTTCAGAAAGAAATCAGAGGTCTTGATTTGATTTGATTTGAAAGAGGCGGTTGTGAGGCCCCTCCTTAAGAAGCCTTCCCTGGACCCGGCTGTTTTGGCTAATTACCATCACTTTGTGGTGAAGGTTGTTGAGAGTGTGGTGGCATGGCAGCTTCTATGCCTTGAGGCCGTTCGGGTCTGGATGGGGACGAACAGACTCCGACTCAACCCATCCAAGATGGAGTGGCTGTGGATACCAGCGTCCCGTCACAGTCAGCTAATTCCATCGCTGACTGTGGGGGGCGAATCATTGGCCCCCAGGGAATCAGTGCACAACTTAGCGTTCTCCTGGATGTCTCTAGAAGGTCATCTGATGGCCGTCGCCAGGGGAGCTTTTTATCAGGTCCGCCTGATTCACCAGTTGCGCCCCTTCCTTGATATGGACTCTCTGTGCACAGTCACTCATGCCCTCGTTACTTCCCGCCTGGATTACTACAATGCTCTCTACATGGGGCTCCCCTTGAAGAGCACCAGGAGGCTCCAGCTGGTGCAGAATGCGGCCGCGTGGGGGATAGAGGGAGCGTCACGTAGTTCCCATGTAACACCTCTCCTGCTCAGGCTGCATTGGTTACTGGTGGTCTTCTGGGTGCAATTCAAGGTCCTGGTCATCACCTTTAAAGTACTCCATGGCATGGGACCGGGATACTTACGGGACCGCCTGCTGCCGCCAATAGCCTCCCATCGTCCAGTGCGCTCTCACAGGGAGGGCCTCCTTAGGGTGCCGTCGGCCAAACAATGTCAGCTGGTGGCCTCCAGGGGAAGAGCGTTCTCTGTGGGGGCTCCGGCCCTGTGGAATGAACTACCCGTGCGGCTACATCTTCTCCCTGATCTTCAGACCTTTAAACGCGAGCTCAAAACTTTCTTTGTTCACCAAGCAGGGCTGGCCTAATGATTTTATTGAGGGTTTTTTAGTGGGGCTTTGTTCTGTTTCCCTCCCCCCAATACTCCCAGCAAAGAGTCAGTCAGAGGCCTCCTTTTCTCCTTTTATTTACATAGATAGATGTCCTGGCCACGTCTACCCACGGGCCTGCCAAGTTTCTGGAGATAACGAGGAAATTATAGATAAGGCCAGAATTACTCACGAATATATTCTTCCCTCCATTGATACAGTTTGCCCGCGCAAATTCATTGCTTTGTCCAAGACAAAAAACCAGGAAGTCCCGCCTCCTATTTATAGTCTCTGCAGATGTCACTGCATGACAATTATTACTTGGCTTTATCCCAACGCTGCTTCTGCTGTGCGTGCCGGTCACGTCTGCGCAGTCTTGCATCATTCCAAAACTGTTCTTGGGGCGTTGCCAAATCAGAAGAAAGCTCCAGAGAATCAGGCCTTGCTGGCCCCTCCTCCTCCCTTTGAGTGGGTGCCAGGGAGGGAGAGGGCTCAAGAGAAGCAGGGCTTGCCAGGTCTTCTCCCTCACTTTCTGAATCATCCGAGTCCAGGAGTCTGGGTCCAGGAACCTGGGTCACAACAGGCTTTTAGAATTTTTAGAATTTTACATGTCTATTTTAATTGCTTAGCATATTGAATCAGATTTTTAACTAATATTGTATTTTAACTTTCTTGGTATTTATGTTTTAGTTGTGCTGTACACCGCCCTGAGTCCTCGGAGAAGGGCGGTATAATAATTTGAAAAATAAATAAATAAATTAAATAAACCCTTACTCCAACCCTAATTATCCACTTTTTTATCTTTGAAATATATCCATATTTTGGATGATTGGAGCACCCAAAAAAATTCATTACATAGGAAGCTGGACTGGGAGCAAATACTCCATCAGATATTTCACAGGGAAACCAGGTAGTTCATAACATACTATCAGTGTCTATGACATCTCTGGACTACAGTGTTTCCCTGAACATAAGACCCTGTCTTATATTTTTTTGAACCCTGAAATAAGCGCTTGGCCTTATTTTCAGGGAGGACTTATTATTTTGGGGTGAATTGACCAAGACGGGGCTCCTCTTGCTGTCTTATAGGATTTCCAGCTCTGTCTCCCTCACCCTAAACATAAGAAATGGCAGGGACTAGCTCTGATTGCATTTAAGTATTTTTGGGGAGGGCTTATTTTTGGGGAAACAGGGTAGTTGGTAACCAACAAAACAATAGAAATTCCTCTCCCCTCCTGCAGCAGTACAATCTGATATAGAACATCTAACAAGGTAATGTGTGTGTGTGTGTGTGTGTGTGTGTGTTTTCACTAATATTTAGAGAAAAATACTGAATATTACCACTGCAATTGAAAGCTCACTTTGGTCTCCAAATGAGAAGAGTGAATTCATTGGAAAAGACCCTGAAGTTGGGAGAATTGAAGGCAAAAGGAGAAGGTGAAGGAAAAGGATGAGATGGTTAGACAGTGTCATTAACATAATGGGCATGAGTTTGGGCAGATTTGGGGAGACAGAATAATAGGAAAAGACTAAACCATATTTCAATCATCACCAGAAGGATGTTATAGCCAACCTTTATAAGCATTTCTAAGGTATCCAGTACCCATAAAGAAAAAAAATATTTTTGTCAGAATATTCATGAACTGGCAGAGACATGGTAACAAAGTCAGCCAATGAATAGGCATAGCAACTGGATCAGCCAATGAGGGCTGTTTAGAAACAGAAACTTAAGCAAGAAGTCTGAGAATGGCTTAGCTGTGTGCTCAACTCTAAAATGAAACGAGTCTGCTGCTGGAACTAAAACCAATCTCTCCTGTCTACTATGTTGGAAGAACCACTATTGGTATTGTACATTTATTCATGTGTTATTATGTATATAAAGAAAAGTTAATGAATTCTGCTGAATCAGTTATCTGTGTGTGCTTTCTGGATGTGATTTTGCAACAAACTCTGATGATTTTGTCTGAGATACTATGGTCCATGAAGTCAGGAAGAGTGAGATATGATTTAGTGATTGAACAACAAGCAGATGTAATTTTCTTGGGTATATTCTCATCATTTGGAATCTCTCAAAACTTCAAGAATTTTGGATAGAGGAGCATGAGGGTTGAGTAAAAAAATATTATAAATTATAATTTATATATGTGCTGTTCATTAACATTCCTGTATATTTCCATAAAATGCAAGAAATATTGAGTGATATAGTACAGTCTGGAATTTTTGAGTTACTGTGTTCATAACGTAATTTCCAGGCTCTTTTTTCCTGCAACCGTTCTTCATATGTTTTAGCCTCCAGTCCCCTAATCATCTTTGTTGCTCTTCTCTGCACTCTTTCTACAGTCTCAACATCTTTTACGTCGTGGCAACCAAAACTGATTGCAATATTTTGAAGAAATTATGATAGTAATATCTTCTCTTAAGTATTCTGGCATTGTTGATTGCAATGAAGCATTAAAGAGTACATTAAGAAAAACCTTATGATGTAATATTCCTTTCACAGTCAAAAAACATGAAGTAACAATTTTTTATCTTGTCATGTGTGAGCCATATTTCAGATTCCTTGGCTAAAATGCCTAATACATGACTTTTTATTTAAGAGACTTCGTTTAGTGAATTAACATAAGTAAATAGAACTAACATGCACATTTTTTCCTCTTTTAACAGTGGCAATACAATATGGGTTATACTAATAAATCAATTTTTTAAACACACTGAGCAAGTTTGTACGTAATGATTGGATGAAACTACGGACATGACATTTTCAAAACTTTCCCAGTATACATTAGGAATATAAAAGATTTATGCTGTGAAGGTTGATGGGCGGGAATTTGGGAATTCTGCACCAAATAAAACTGGGAGGAAAATGAATAGTAATTTCCAAGAAAGTTCAGCTATAATTTGTATTATCAAGGGGAAAATGACTCCATATTGTGAAAGTAATATTTTCTAGAAAGCCTAAGTGATCAGGGAACATTGTAGAAATCAGGAATGTTTTATATTAAAAAAGCATTATGCTAAAATAACAGCAACAACAAATTATAAATGAATACAACAATATTAAAGGACCGATGCAATCTCAAAATTGATAGTCATAGCAATTCATAAAAGGGGAAAAGGAAAAAAGAGCCTGGAAATTACGTTATGAACACAGTAACTCAAAAATTCCAGACTGTACTATATCACTCAACATTTCTTGCATTTTATGGAAATATGCAGGAATGTTAATGAACAGCACATATATAAATTATAATTTATAATATTTTTTTACTCAACCCTCATTCTCCTCTATCCAAAATTCTTGAAGTTTTGAGAGATTCCAAATGATGAGAATATACCCAAGAAAATTACATCTGCTTGTTGTTCAATCACTAAATCATATCTCACTCTTCCTGACTTCATGGACCATAGTGTATGTATATATATATATATATATATATATATATATATATATATATATATATATATATATATATATATATATATATATATATATATATATATATATATATATATATATATATATATATATGTCTTTGGTTGTTCGGGTTTTCTCCCGTGTAAAATTGGAAGTGTCTTGGCAACGTTTCGACGAAGTCTCATTCGTTATCTTCAGGCTTCAGCTTCGTGCTCCTGGGAGCAATGTGTGATCGCAGCTGTTTCTTCCTTTTAACTGCTAGTGGGGGTTTGAACTGATTGGGTGGGAGCTTGGCTGTGCTCTGATTGGATGGAGGTTTTTTTGTGCTCTGATTGGCTGGGGGTGTGTCCTGTTTGGGTGGGGGCACAGCCCTCCTCCCATATATAAAAGGCACCACAGACAGAATCAGCAAGATCCTCCACAAACACAACATCAAGACAGCATTCTGCACAAACCGAAAAATATCGACCATCCTAAGAAACCCCAAAGACAAAATTGAGTTAGAAAATCAAGGAGTATATGAAATCCCATGCACCGCCTGCCCCACCACATACATCGGACAAACCAACAGAAGAATAAGTGCATGCATTGAAGAACACAAGAACTCATTCAAAAAAGAGGAACCAACTTCTTCCCTGGTCCAACACTTTAAAGTCACAGGACATGATATTGACTTTAAAAAGACCAGAACTATCGCCAAAACTGAACACTTTAACAACAGAATAATCAGAGAAGCCATTGAGATAGAAAAACGCCCACACAGCATGAACAAACGAGATGATACCTCCTGCCTACCAGCCATTTGGAAACCCGCCCTTATTGACAAACAAGTCCCTAACATGAGGAACGACACCAGACCCACACTCACGAGGTCCACACAGGATGTCACCACCGCACATCCACCCAGAAAGCAGACCCAAACCCACACTGATCATGAAGCACGACCAAGGACCAGAAGCCAGACAGCAGCTGCAACATTAGCCATTTCAAACCCCTCCAATCCATACATGCAGCAGACTGACACCCACTATGAAGATGTAGCACCACCACAAAGCCAAACAACAGCTATGCAGCTCACCAGCTCAAATCCCCCTGCAACACAGACTAAATTGAGCACAACCAAGCCCCCACCAACACAGGACACACCCCAAGCCAATCAGAGCACAGAAAAACCCCCATCCAATCAGAGCACAGCCAAGCTCCCACCCAATCAGTTCAAACCCCCACTAGCAGTTAAAAGGAAGAAACAGCTGCGATCACACATTGCTCCCAGAAGCACGAAGCTGAAGCCTGAAGATGACGAATGAGACTTCGTCGAAACGTCGCCAAGACACTTCCAATTTTACACGGGAGAAAACCCGAACAACCAAAGACCTATATACAAACACCCGTGAAAACCTCAGAAAACATATATATATATATATATATATATATATATATATGCTTATTTATATATATATATGCTTATATATTATATAGTTATTTCATGCTTACGCTTATATATACTGTGTATTTCATGCTTACGCTTATATATACTGCGTGACAAAATAAATAAATAAATAAAATAAATAAATAAGTAATTCCATCATTCATTCCATCATTCATTCATTCATTCATTCATTCATTCATTTATCATATTTCTGCACTGCCCATCTCACCTATTCTTTTTGATCTTTTACATTCTCTGCAAGAACAAGAAAAAGGTCAGGAGGTATTAAAATATGAATCTATCTTTAGGTCATGCTTTCCAGAAACAAGAAATTCTACATACTGGTATCACATTTGTTCCTGATGTGTGATTTATATTTACATCTATCTTTCCATCCATACTTGCACCTATCCATAGATTCATCTATTCATTCATCCATCTTTTTTTTTTTACCCATTCTAATAAGATTTTGATTGAAACTGCTTCATTTTACAGTCTACAAACTTGTACCAGATTATATACACACAGGGGAAAAGATAGCTTCCTAAGTGAGGATGGTGAGAGATGACTGGACAGAGAATACAGAAAGACTCAGCAAGTCCATTTCATATTCTCATCATGCTGTCCTCCTGACATCTCCAGATGTTCCTGGCAGTTAAGGAGAAAGTGAAAAGAGGAAAAGAAAGATACATTAGTTTACTACTGAAAGAAACAGGGATAGTTTGAGCGAGATGGTGGAAAGGATGAAAAGTATTCCTAAATGTATAAATCTGGAGAATTTGGGAAAGGGATTTCTAAGGCTGGAAAAATCACATTTTTCCATTTTGATTTTTAATCTCCTTATACTGGAATTCACCCCAAGTGAATGTATATACACCCTTGCTGTTATATTTATTTCTATATTTATCTTTATATTCTATACTTGTTTATATTTATATATTTATAAGTGTATTTTATACTCATGAGAGTTTCCCCCCAATAATTTCTAGGAATTGCATTAAGAAAGAAAAATAACATTAAGAAAGAAAAACAACATTCTCTTGAACTGGATCTAGAAAAAAGGGGGGAATTTTTTAATACTAAAATCAAATATATGACTTGTATACAACCCAATATTCATTTCTCACTTAATTTTATAAAGCACCACATCCATTTTTTATATTTTGACTGACCAGCCTTAGCAGTCAGGTCAATGTATAAGGTATAAGGAAAGGTATAAGGTAAGGTAATCTATTTTTTGTTTTCCTCCTTCTGGATGAAGGTGATGGTGGTAAGAAAACATACAAGCATATGAAACTGGACTACTGCAATGCTCTCTACATGGGGCTCCCCTTGAAGAGTACCCGGAGGCTTCAACTGGTCCAGAATGCGGCTGCGCGGGTGATAGAGGGAGCACCTCGTGGCTCCCATGTGACACCTCTCTGCGCAGTCTGCACTGGCTCCCGGTGGTCTTCCGGGTCCAATTCAAGGTGCTTGTTATCACCTTTAAAGCGCTCTATAGCTTAGGACTGGGGTATCTACGGGACCGCCTACTGCCACCAGTAGCCTCCCACCGACCAGTGCGCTCTCACAGAGAGGGCCTCCTTCGGATACCGTCAACCAAACAATGTCGGCTGGCGACCTCCAGGGTGAGGGCCTTCTCTGTGGGGGTTCCTGCCCTCTGGAATGAGCTGCCTCCGGGGCTTTGTCAACTCCCCGACCTCCGGACCTTCTGCCGCGAGCTGAGGACATTGTTGTTTCGACATGCAGGACTAGCTTAAACGTAGTTTTAAATTGGGGTTTTACATTGGGGTTTTTAAATGGGCTTTTTAATCGTATTTAAAATTTTTAGGCCATATATTGAATTAGTTTTTTATACTGTTTTTTAACCTGTATTATATGTATTGTGGTTTTTATTGGCTGTGAACCGCCCTGAGTCCTTCGGGAGAAGGGCGGTATACAAATGTAATAAATAAATAAATAAAATAAATAAACTATTTAAAACCCTGTAAAGTAGTTTTCTATATAAATAATTGCTGCATAGATTTTTAATGTCTTTGAAAATATTGAGTGGCAAAAAATAGATCTGAAAATTAATTGTCCCTCATAGCATCTGGGCATCTCTGAGCCAAAGCAACAAAAGGTGTGTAGGTAGTCCTCAATTTATGAACAGTTATTTAACAAATGTTTGAATTTACAATCACCTTAGAAAAGGTGATTATGGCCATTGTAAAATATTGTGCCCTCCCGAGTCACATGATTGCAGTCTGGACTGCATGATACTTGTGTCAGAAGCACTGAGGAGCTTCTGGGTTGAAAGGATTACCCAGTGACATCACCGTTGCTTGAGGATGCCTAGTTGGAGGCTCTTTTCATGTCCCCAGCAGGAGCTGGAGCAAAAGACAGGAGCTAACAAGGCAGCACTTGGGTCTTGAACACAGGCTTGCTGCTTGTCAAGCATTTTCTAACCACATGAGCCACCATGCTTCTATTGCAGTCTTGGTACTTGGCCACATAATTGCACTTATGACTGGTTATCAAATATCCTGTGATCATATTATTGTCATTTGTAGTCTTCTATGCCAGTTTCCACAGAAAGTCAATGAAGAAGCTGCCAGGGAAGCTTGCAGGCTGCTTCTGCCTGCCAAAAGGACTTCCTCTCACATCTGAGATCTAGCTGAAAGAGCTGCCTGCCAAGGGAACTGAATTCTTTCAGTGGGGTGGAGAAATGTTGCTCAGATCCTGATGATTTGACCTTCATTTCTGCACCCCTTGGAAGGAGTTCGTTTTTGCTTGTGAAGAAGAGCTGACATCCTTCAGGTGAGGTGTAGAAACTGAGCTCAGATCATCATATACTGTATATGTGAACTATACACAAAAAAGGGTTGCAAAAACAGGTTTTTAATAAAAAGTGCATTGGTGTATTTATGTATTGGGGATGGGGGAGGAAAGTCACTTGTGAAGTTCAGCTGCTCTTGTAATCCATCATTTCCTTTTGCAGTCATAAATCAATACAATTCTACTCCCTTTAGAATAAACTTAAAAAGCCCTATCCTCTTTATTACAACTCAGATGAAGAAAAGAGGCAGAATTTTATGAAGAGATATAACTCATGGAATTATCAATCTTCATTTTCTTCCTTTTCCCACTTCCTTCAGTTCAATATTTCACTTGTAGAAGTTTTGGCTTCAACATTCCACATTTTTGCCCAGCAAGATGGTATGTGTGTGCACCTATGTGTGTGTGAATATGTGTGTTTGTGTAAACATTCTAAGAAAGGATATTACAAGAATAATATTAAGCACATTTACTAATAAGGATATCGCAATCAGAGGAGTTTGCTTATCAATTTGAAAGTTTCAAATATAACCTTCAGCCCTACTATATGTGAACTATAGTAACCTATCTGTTAAAATAACACCATATTAAGTACTTCATTAATTCAGAATTGGCAATGGAAAACGAAAAACAAATCCTCTAATTATTAGGTTCAAGAGGAAAAGGATTTTTTTCTTATTTCTTAACAATTGATTATAAAGGTTTTTGAGGATATAATGGCTTGGAAAAGTGTAAAAGGTCTTCCCATCTTGAGTTTTAGTTCAAAGTCCAGAAAAAATCCAATTTTTCCCATTTAATCTCATATGTTATACCAGTTCATAAGTTCGTAGGTATATGCAGATAATTCTGTTCTAGCTAAATGGTTAGGCCAGTCATGGAAGTATTGTTGAACAATGTTTGAGGCCAAAATGTATGTTGCTAAGTGAAACATTTGTTAAGTGAGTTTGCCCCATTTTATGACTTTTCTTGCCACAGTTGTTAAGTTAGTTACCTGGTTGTTAAGTGAATCTGGATTCCCCATTGAGTTTGCTTGTCAGAAGGTTGCAAAAGGGATCGTATGACCTCGGGACACTACAACGGTCATAAATATAAACCATTTGCCAAGCATTTAAATTTTGATCAAGGGGATGTTGTAATGGTTGTAAGTGTGAAAAATTAACTGTTGTAAGTCAAGGACTACCTGTACTGACAAAGCAATATTTTAATACTATACCCTGCTTCATTTTTCTTTTTTTCTTGCAATGCTTTTCTTGTTTTTTCTCACACAGAAGCTATTATTGATATTTCCTATTGTGCCTAAGGCAGTATTCTTTCATATGCATATGTTACTGAACAATTTCGAGCTATCCAGTAACCATAAAGATTTGTTAGAATATGTAGTTAAACAGCCATTAAAAGCTAATTTTCCTTCTAGGATTATCCTCTCAGTGAAATTGGATTCATTATTTCACTTTAATAGGAATGAACAAATAAATTAAATCAAGATTTTTTTAAATAAAGAAAATGTGTGTGTATGTGTGTGTGTGTATTTGTTTTCGTAGGTTTTCATGGGTATAGATATGTAGGTCTTGGCATATTCGGGTCTTTTCCCGTGTTAGGTTGAGAGTATCTTGGTGACATTTCGATGAGGTCTCACTCATCATCTTCAGGCTGGTGCTTTTGGCTTCGTGCTTGTGAGAGCAAAGCAGGGTCTGAGCTGCCGTCTCTCTATAAATACTGGAGAGGAGGTGGGGAGTGTTGCTGTAAACGGGTTGGTTGGCTGTGTGGTTGCATCTTGATTGGTAGATGGAGTGGGTGTTTGCAGATTAGTCGGCTGTTTCATAGCATCCTGTGTGGGTGTGGTCCTAGTTGTGTGCCAATTAGTCTTTTGTGTTGTAATGACTTGATTAAGTCAAGGCTGTGTGGAAACATCCTGAGTTTTGGGAATGTGACCTTCTTATGTGAGCAAACTTTGTTCACATAAGAACAAAGCCAAAAAAACTCCAGCATGAAGATGATGAGTGAGATCTCATCAAAACGTTGCCTAAATACTTTCAATTTTACATGGGAAAAGACCCGAACATACCAAAACCTGCATATGATGAGTTAGATCTCATTGAAATTTTGCCTAAATACTTTCAATCTTACACGGGAAAAGACCCGAACATACCAAAATCTGCATATATATATATTCTCCTGCCAGCAGAGGTCTTCAAACTTGGCAGCTATGAATTCCCAGCTATGCACAGCTATGCTGGCTGGAGAATTCTGGGAGTTGAAGTCCACAAGTCTTAAAGCTGCCAAGTCTGAAGACTTAAAGAGATAAGCATCCTTGAGGCCACATAATAACTCTGGCAAGCATTGTTAGTTTGGTCTTCTCAGGGAGGCCGAATATTGGAGCAATGATCTCATTATTCCAATGCTACTGATTGCTCTTCAGATGTCCTGCCTCAGTAATTAGAGCATGCTGACAATCAGCAGGAGCCAAAAACGGCTGTACACAAATTCCAGTCATTTCATTCTTGTCTTTGCTTTTAACTTTGGTATCATTTGATTTTTCTACATACCTTTTGCATCACTAGCTCCATTTTAAGAATGGCAAGCTGATGAAAGCTCTGAGAAACTGTCAATAGCTACATCTGTGTAAGACAGACCAGTGGAACAATTTAGTGCCATGCTGAAAAATTATCATGCTTTTTTTTCCTACTGATCATTATTAATTTGATAAAAGAAATTGTCTTTGAAGTTTTATTTCAAGGTAATAAACAATTTTTACAAAATTCCCATGGCTGCTATGTGATATTGTTGCACTTATTAAATTATAAGATGACTAAGAGATATGAGTTCTGCCTTTCCATGGGCTTCAGCATTGCTGATTTCCTTGCTTCAATTCACTTCCAAGAAAAGAACTAGATTTCAGACTGGAATTTGTCTCATTTGATTTATTCAGATTTGAGAAAAAGCTTGAAAGGCTCCAAAGTAGTGGGTGTACTGGCAGAATCATCTACTTTTTCTAATGATGAAGTAGGTCTTAAACCATCAGCAAGAGAAATTGGAAATACATTTTCAACTACTTTGAAAATTGTAGATAAACAGAGGTCCCCTACATTTAAGTAGGTGTCCTGTCCCAGACCATGGAAATCAAAGATACACTAGCAAATCTTACATCTTTATTAAAAATATTTTCAAAAAGAACTCTTAACAGCAAAAATGTTTGAACAAACAACTGTTAGTTCCTCATGCCCAAAATACTCAGCCCACAAAAATTCAACCAGCTTTAGAGCCAAGAAAGAGTTCAAATTGTAGACAAGATACTACATGGTCAAACAAACATGAAGTGGGGGGTCTAGGACTTGAGAAGATAGGGAAGTGACAAGAAGTGACAAGATTGAAGTGACAAGAAAAATGGGAGTTGTCACTAACAGATCTGTGAAGTGAGCAGCTAGCTCCCCTTACAATGAACTGTATAACCCTGATTTGTTTCTTTGGCAGGATGGAGTTCTTTCTCGCCGATAATCTTGTTAAATACCTTTGTCAAGTCCTTCTCTCTTTGTAGTGGGCCCTTGTATAAGGAGAAGGTCTTAGCTCTGCCTTTTCATCTTCTGCAGTCACTGATAGGTGTTCTGGTTATTAGACAATACTGCTTTTGATGCTAGAACTTTTTCAGCTATATCCACTCAGCCTGATGACCCTCCTGAAACTCACCTTTATCATTTGAATCTGAGTTGGTTATGACAGTTGGAACTAATATTAATTAATTAATTTCTGTACTTTTAAGGAATATTAGGTTACCCCAATGGGTGATTTTTGTTGGAGATTTCAATCAAATCTCTCCTTTGAACCACATTTGCAAATAAAAGTGGGAACTTTTTTCAGATCAATGACTTGGATCACTCTGAAATGAATCGGAGATCCAATGGCCTTTCTATTGCTTGTTAGAAAATTATAACTTTACAATTTTAGTTCTCAAGAAGGGGAATGCTGGGAATTGGGTGGAGTGGGATTGAGTGGTGTAGTGGGTCATCACCTCATTAAAATCTCTGTTACTTAGAGCTCATTTGGGATGGCAAAGTTAACATTACTCTGGGTTTCATTCACTTTTTTGGTTCTCAGCTTCTTCAGTGTGGCTAGCCATAAAGCCTAACTTTTTTCTGTCTCACACTCAAGAAATTATGTCTTCCCTGCCAGACCTATCAATCAAACCGCTTATCTCTTAGCATTCTGAATAGGAGCTCAGGGCTGACCTTTTGAATTCTACACAGTTGGGGCAGATTGTACACTTATGACCATGAATGGATAGGTATCAGACACTGTCACAAAGTGTTAATGTTCTGACAATGGAGGTGTGGCAGCAAGGCTGCAAATGCCGCTTGTATACCAGGCTCTTTTTCTGTGGCTTCCCTGTCTCTGGGGCATTGTATCTCATTGTGTCATCTTGTTCTCTGCTATCTGAACTAATTAACTACGTAATTGGCTGTAAGGTATTGCAGATAATCCATGACCCTGGCACAACTACATTTTGACTGAAATTATGAGCTAATTTCAGAGAAGGATCAATTTAGCAACCAAGACTTCCTGGCATCCCCAACCTTCCTGGCACCCCAGAAGCATAAACCACTAAAGCACATGATTCCACAAGATACTTTAGTTTTCTTTTTCTTTTTTCTTTTTTACTCTTACCCAGAGATATCAAACTTTGTTCAAGCTGCACTATTCACAGGAGAAGACCAGAAAACTGAGTGACCGGATAGAGCAAAATATAAATATGTGGTACCCCCCAAAAGCAAAAACATATTGTAAAGTTTGTATTTTAAATGAGAAAAAAATATTTTCTATATTGATTCAGCCAACTTCTGTATAAGCTTTTTGTTAGGTATTGGAAGCTATTGTACTATCTTTTCTGCATTTTTGCTATTCCTTCCCTAAAACTGGTACAAAGGAATATTTGAAAAATATATTGCAGAATAATCCTAAAGGATAGCCAAAAGATGCTCAGCTAGTTTGAAATTCTCCACAGGGTCTAACATCCTAGCTATTTTCACCTCATTATGCCAAAAACTAAAACACTGCAGCTCATGTATGAATCTTCTTTCAGATTAAGCCCTGAATCTTGAAACATCTCAAATCAAACTGGATTGTCATCATATCTCAAATTACTAACTCAGAATAAATCATGTGTCCTTTGAATCCATTTTAGTTGAACCAGGAATGCTTCACACAGGTCTACTGAGTATTGTATAACTCCTGTAGACTGATTACACTAAAATAACATGGTAGGAAATATTTCTGTTTCTTTAATTAAGGTTTGGCCAAAAGCAGTTGTCAGATTCCATTCTCTCCACATTTAAAAGGATCTTTCAGTGAAAAAAAATGTTTTTTCCTCAAAGATTTAAGAAACAGCTGGTTTCAGGTGACAGCTGCAGATAAAATCATCTGAGAAAAAAAATGTACTATATTATAATCCGCAAGGGGCAATCATTAAAAGTGAAATAAGGGATAGGGAATCAATTGCACTTCAAATATTAGGACTATTTCCTAACTATATTTCTGTATTTTTTTAAATATTAGCAATTCAACTTCCACAATTGGCCACAATCTTGCTAGAAAGAACAATTTTGTCTACTTTGAATTACAACTGTCTAAGATATATGATATTCATTCAATTTTTATGTCATATAATTTCAGATTAGAACTCTGAGATATGATAGATTGAGACATTAACCCAGATGTTCTTAAACAGTATGTGTTAGGAATCCTTGGCAGCTCATAAGCAGTTTAGAGAGGGCATACTTTTAAAAACTTATTATTGTGGGAAAAGTAGAAATGCTCTTAAAATTTGCTTTGGGCTTTGCTCTTTGCTTTTTATTTATTTATTTATTTATTTATTTATTTATTTATTTATTTATTTATTTTTTATACTGCCTTTCTCCCAAAGGACTCAGGACGGTGTACAGCCAAAGATAAAACACAATCCATATACAATTAAACCAACAATTAAAACCTAGCAGATTACAGAAGGCTGATAATTAAAAGTTTAAATTTAAAATTATAAAAAATTTTAAAAGCCCAGAACAATAAAAACCCCAATTTAAAATTAAAACTATTATGCCAGTCCCGCTTGAATAAATAAATGTGTTTTTAGCTAACGACGGAAGGTCCAAAGATCAGGCACTTGACATAGGCCAGGGGGAAGTTCATTCCAGAGCGTCGATGCTCCAACAGAGAAGGCCCTACTCCTGGGGGCTGCCAGCCGACACTGTTTGGCGGATGGCACCCTGAGGAGACCTTCTCTGTGAGAGCGTACGGGTCGGTGGGAGGCATAGGGTAGCAGCAGGCAGTCTCGTAAGTACCCGGGTCCTAAGCCATGGAGCGCTTTAAAGGTGGTAACCAAAATCTTGAAGCGCACCCGAAAGACCACAGGAAGCCAGTGCAGACTACGCAGCAGTGATGTTACATGGGAGCCATGTAATTTACCTGCTTAAGTTCCAGTGGACAGTTGCAGTGTCACACAGTTTAAGAACCTCTGGGATGCATAGTCTAAAATATAAGTATTAAAAGTAAGTGATGTATTTATTTCTTGCTTAACCCCAACCCCAATTAAATGATTTGTTTTGTTCGTGGAGAGAAGAGGATAACATAAGTTCATTGATCATTCTAGAGAGGTCATGGCATGTCAGATTTTGAAAACTCTTACATTAGCTCCTTTCCCTGAGGCCTACAGATGGGTTTGGACTAAAGTACAGTTTAGTCCTCTCAATTTATAAAGCAACTGTTTCTAGCCGTGATGAAACTGCCAATCATTCTGGCATAACACACAGTTTTTGAAGCACAGCCTGCTCAAAGGACCATGAGATTAAAATAACAGGTTAGGCTTTAGGGTCAATTGTCATGCTGGCTGATCTTGCATAATATCTCCCTGCCCAATTCATGCATCTAGGCCATATATACGTAAATAGAATTAAAGTGCTTATGAATCAATATTCTTCCTTTAAAAAAATCTTTCTTACAATCCACAAGATAAACATAAAAACAGATTCTGCAATGACAGCATGGTTTTGTTTAATGGTATTTAACAAAAATGCATAGGAAGGATTTTGATGACTATAATTCATTACAGAATATCTTCTTGCTCTTCTGCTCTATATTCACGTAGAAAGTACTCGTGATGAAGGTCTCTTATGTTTTCAGTTTTGTCTGAAATATAGATTTGGAAATTGTCTTGGAAGATATTCTGAATGTCAGCTTCTGTAACAAGAACAAAAAACTTGTACAGCAGAAAAGGAACATATCTTTTGTACAGAGCTGAGCTAACATTTCTTAGATGATATTTTTGGGAGAAAACTTTTGACATTTTCTTTTTTATACTCAAGGGAAAAAAGGTCTCTGTTAAATTTTACGTCTAATCCTTTAACTACTTTGAGTGCATATATGTATGGGAATGGGGGTAAGAGTTGAATTGAGATTGCCATTTTTGTCCCATTTTCACCTGCAAATATTATGCCTGTCTAGGATATTGTTACTGTATATGCTAAGATATAATGATGGCTAGTCTGTTAGCACAAAACATATAAGCAAATAAAGAAGGAAGAAAGTTGATTTTGCTACTAATTGTGAAATATTTTCTCTGAAAAACAGGGTGAAACTTATTTTATTTGACAGACATAATGAAATGTTCTTTCTTCTCAATTTTATGAACTACTAAGACAGGGGTGTCCAAACTTGGTCCCTTTAAGACTTTTGGACTTCAACTCCCAGAGTCCCTCAGCCAGCAAAGCTGGCTGAGGAACTCTGGGAGTTGAAGTCCAAAAGTCTTAAAGGGACCAAGTTTGGACACCCCTGTACTAAGACAAGGTGTTATTACCTAGGCTTGCTGAATCATTACAATTAGTCCCAAACAAACCTATTTTATTGTAACAGCTGAGAATTACGTTCATTCCCAGCTGAATCCCAATTAGTTGCAAGACAAGTCCTTCAGAAGAAGTCTTTCAGGATAATCACCAACCTTTATCTTCTTTGACACCCTGCCAAAGGACTCACTTGGCAAAGTCCATAAAGTTCAGAAACAAACAAGAAATGCTGACTAAAAATAGAGTTAGCAATGTTGCTTTCCTACAAAAAGGCCCAAGTGCCTCTGTTTCTCTTTTAAGCCTTATGGGAGGGGCCAATCATCTCCTAGCCTTACTCCTGAGTCGTCCCTTTTGCTTTAGCTGCTCTTGCCCTCTGGCAGCTCTGTGCATGTGTGCATTAGGAACAGGTTCCTCCTGTTCCTCTGCCTCTCTGCTATCTGACTCTGGGCGCTCCAGAGTCTGCATATCACTTTTTTTTTTTGTTTACATTTATACCCCGCCCTTCTCCGAAGACTCAGGGCGGCTTACAGTGTATAAGGCAATAGTCTCATTCTATTTGTATATTTTTTTTACAAAGTCAACTTATTGCCCCCCCAACAATCTGGGTCCTCATTTTACCTACCTTATAAAGGATGGAAGGCTGAGTCAACCTTGGGCCGGGCTCGAACCTGCAGTAATTGCAGGCTACTGTGTTCTTAATAACAGGCTTTTACCAGCATGAGCTAAACCGGCCCCACTTCCAGATGTCCCTGGCCCCATCTCTGCCTCTGACATATAGCCCTCATCCAGGCCTTCCCCACACTCCAGGATTGGCCCATGTTCCTCCCCAGCCTCCTCACTGTCCGACTCCACTGCCAGCTCCACAGTCTACTGGTGGACCACAACACAAGGATTCCAAAAAGTCATTTGGAATTCTTCATCTTACTTAGTACTTACTTGTAACTCTGGTAGAAGGGTACTGTAGTTGGATAAAGATTTTTTTAAACTTGCATATTTACTGTTAAAAACAATCCCAAAGCAGATTAGCCAAATAGCTACAGCATTCAGTTTACACTTCTGTAATATCTATTTCAAAATAGATATTCTCTTTATTATGCAATTGGTCAAATCAGAATTATCTGGTGATTTATATAAGATGATGTGGCTGAGTGTGTATGTGTATATATGTATATATGTACATTTACATGAAGAAAGCTTGTTCAGTTCCCACTCTAGTTTTATCACATATATTAGCTTTGAAATTCCATATTAAAATATCGTTAAGTTTGTCTTTTCCTTTTTGAGATGCACAAAAGTTGTATTTTAACAATATCAAATCTTGTTATTGCTTTTCCTAAATATTATGTTGCATTCTGCTTGTGTGAAGAGTAATCTCCTTCTCTTCTGGCCGTGATGGTGTGGGAGTGACACCTGTTCTGTAGGCAATGAAACATATGGATCCCACCCACAGACCAATCTGTGAAATTAAATATATCTGTCAACTGGCTATTTGTCATGGTGATTAGATGGAACAGTCACCTCAGAATCCCTCTGCATCTAATTGAATTGATGATGCATTTAAGAAAAAGCTGCAAAACTCCACACTGGCATGATTTCCAACATTGAATAAAGTCCAAAGACAATTGTCATGCTCTGGACAAAAACAACAACAATAAAAAAAACCTGAATAAAACCTGCTGGTGAAAGGCATTTTCCAGAAAAGAAAGAAAGAAAGAAAGAAAGAAAGAAAGAAAGAAAGAAAGAAAGAAAGAAAGAAAGAAAGAAAGATGATAGGTAGATAGATGAATGACAAGTAGAGAGGATAGATGAATGTAGTTAGATATGAATATTGTCTGTAGAAAACATGTTTTTGATTGCAGTAGAAGGTAGTAGTAAAAACTGCACCTTATATAAATGTACTATAATTTATTTTAGGAAGACTGAAGTTTCTAGACAAATCACAAAGGAAGTTCCATATAAAGTACATTACAATAGTTAAATCTAGAGACTGTTAGCATATTCACCAGAGTTTCAAGGTCATGTCTTGCAGAAATAGAAGCAATTGGTAAATCAGCCAAAACTGGGAAAAAAAAAGATGTTCCTAGACAATGTATTGGTCTTATGAATCTATCACACCATTTCCACTTTCTCCTAGCTTGCTCTACTATAGGATATTCAGTGGGGGAAAGCTGGGCCCCCAACATCCATCTGCCTACATAACTGAGGCTGCCTTTTTTTTTTTAATCTGTGATCAAAACTGTTTATTTGAGCCAATCCATCAAAGCAGAGGAGAAAGTTCAGGTTCTTTGAGAGGCTTTAATCATTCCTCAAGGACTGAGAGCCAACAAGGCTACCAGAAAACATAAATCATGGTGACATGAATGTGGGATGCTGTAAATGAGTGTAAATGTGGCTGTTATGTCATCAAAATTTTCAATCCAATTCTTAAGTACTTGGGGGGGGGCATTTTAACTTTGATAGGTCATTAAGTGATCAGTCATAAGTGGCTGACTATCTTTAAATATTTAAAAATGTACACATATAAATTCTGGAATTCTTCCCACAGAACAGTTGGTTCTAATAGCTCTGAAGGGGATGAAATCCACCTGAGCAAGTTATCATGGTCATTTTAGCCATTGTCTATCCACTGCAGGATGAAGACCTCTTCCTCATATTTCCAACCTATATGGCCCTACACTTTTTTTTTTTGGCCAATTGGCAAAAAATTGTGAAAAATTTGCTGACTGAGCAAATATAGAATATAAAATACAAAGACCATGGCAGGATGCAAATGTCATTCAAGGCTAAGAATCTGCACTTGTTCTTCTGGGCAGCTTTTTCCTTCACTATCTTTCCCCTGATTTCATCTTCTGGCACTCTCTTTCCATCCTTTCAACTATTAAAATAAAGTTTGGTTCTATAGACAACGATGGGCTCATCAAGAGTCAATAATTAACATAACATAACATAACATAACATAACATAACATAACATAACATAACATAACATAACATAACATAACATAACATAACATAACATAACATAACATAACATAACATAACATAACATAACATAACATAACATAACATAACATAACATAACATCAGAGTTGGAAGGGACCTTGGAGGCCTTCTAGTCCAACCCCCTGCCCAGGCAGGAAACCCTACACCATCTCAGTCAGATGGTTATCCAACATTTTCTTAAAAATTTCCAGTGTTGGAGCATTCACAACTTCTGAAGGCAAGTCGTTCCACTTATTAATTGTTCTAACTGTCAGGAAATTTCTCCTTAGTTCTAAGTTGCTTCTTTCTTTGATCAGTTTCCACCCATTGCTTCTTGTTCTACCCTCAGGTGCTTTGGTGAACAGCCTGACTCCCTCTTCTTTGTGGCAGCCCCTAAGATATTGGAACACAGCTATCATGTCTCCCCTAGTCCTTCTTTTTGTTAAACTAGACATACCCAGTTCCTGCAACCGTTCTTCATATGTTTTATCCTCCAGTCCCTAATCATCTTTGTTGCTCTTCTCTGCACTCTTTCTAGAGTCTCAACATCTTTTTACATCGTGGCGACCAAAACTGGATGCAATATTCCAAGTGTGGCCTTACCAAGGCATTATAAAGTGGCACTAACACTTCACGTGATCTTGATTCTATCCTCTGTTTATGCAGCCCAGAACTGTGTTGGCTTTTTTAACAGCTGCTGCACACTGCTGGCTCATATCTAAATGGTTATCCACTAGGACTCCAAGATCCCTCTCACAGGTACTACTATTGAGCAAGGTACCACATATACGGTACTGGTGCATTTTGTTTTTTTGGCCTAAATGTAGAACCTTACTTTTTTCACTGTTGAATTTCATTTTGTTAGATAGCGCCCAATGTTCAAGTCTGTCAAGATCTTTCTGTAACTTGAGCCTATCTTCTGGAGTGTTGGCTATTCCTGCCAGCTTGGTGTCATCTGCAAATTTGATGAGTTCCCCATCTATCCCCTCGTCCAAGTCATTGATGAAGATGTTGAAGAGTACTGGGCCTAAAACAGAGCCTTGGGGTACTCCACTGCATACTTCCCTCCATGTGGATGTAGTTCTGTTGAGGACTACACGTTGAGTGCGGTTGGTCAGCCAGTTACGAATCCATCTGGTGGTGGTGCTGTCTAACCCACATTTCTAGTTCTAGTTCTAATTCTAGTTCTGTACAAGATTATAATGCTTGGATTCAAACTGGTTCGTTTGATACCTTACTAAATTATAAGGTAAAGGTAAAGGTTCCCCTCGCACATACATGCTAGTTGTTGTCAACTCTAGGGGGCGGTGCTCATCTCCGTTTCAAAGCCAAAGAGCTAGTGCTGTCTGAAGATGTCTCCGTGGGCATGTGGCCGGCATGACTCAATGCCAAAGGCACACGGAACGCTGTTACCTTCCCACCAAAGGTCCCTATTTTTTCTACTTGCATTTTTACGTGCTTTTGAAACTGCTAGGTTGGCAGAAGCTAGGACAAGTAACGGGAGCTCACCCCATTACATGGCAGCACTAGGGATTCGAACCGCTGAGCTGCTGCCCTTTTGATCGACAAACTCAATGTCCTAGTCCCTGAGCCACCGCGTCTCCTTACTAAATTATAGTACTATCCAAAATCTATATTAACATTTCTTCAGGAGCAGTGTTTTGGATCCAGAGTCCAGGCCTAGAATAGATTACTTTTAATCTAAGACAAGCTTAGCATCACCAATACCTTTTGACAGCATGCATTATAAAATTCTAATTTATGTGGTCTACCATCATGCCACAATTCCTGTTTCTTGGCAAAAGTGTACTGACTCTTCCAGTTTAAACACAACAGCTATTTCTTGATAGCTCTTACAGCCAACTGATACCATCTGGCAAAGTCATGCCTTTACCACGATAACATAGTCTCGATGTTCAGTAGGGGATATTTTTGTATGTGTGGAGAAATACTAGAATTGGCATTAAATCTTAAATATTTTGAAGTGCCTCTATGCTTCTCTGCTCTTCAGTAAAGACTTCCTGTGAAACCCAAATCAAAGTTGTCAGAGAAGGTTTTATTTGTTTGCTTACTTTATTTTCTTATATAAAAGCACATGGGTCCGTCTTAATTAGTAGTGTTCTTCAAGGTTCTACTACACTAGCAGACGGCAGTGATCTATCACAGCTGTCACATTTTAGACAGCATTGCTAAATGGATTTCAGATGTTTACCCCATTCCCATGCTTAGCTTTAGCTTTTCACTCTGTTTTATGGACTCCTACGAATACAACAAATTAATCCAGGGTATACCAGGAAAAGGGTGGGGGGAGGAACAAGTCAAATGCAGGTAAGTTTTTCAAAAATCTCCTCAGCAGATATAGAGATTAAATTTAAATTTAAAAGTAGTCCGTTTTTGTCAAAAACCATATCTTTGCATAAACACAGACGGTTTCAATAGCCCAACATGCAGGGTTTCTAATAGGCTATCAAAAGCAACTGTATTTCTTTTGTGGGCTTATCAGAGTTAGCAAGAAAACTTTCTCTGCTGTAGTGCTGTTTTCCTTGGCACTACATAGCCTGACGAGTTAATAAGAGTTTCTGAGGCTTGGGCAGCTATGCCATTATTTCGAAATATTAAATTTGGTGTTCATTCTAGTTTTCCAGACTTTAAATTTAACTCTGTTTTTCTTAACAATAAGAAACTTGCAGACAAGTTTCTCTAGAACTCCCAAAAGATATCATATTTAACATCTAGCTGATCGAGCCAAATGCAGCCAATGACAGTGCTGCAGCTGTTCATGAATTATTGGATTCCCTTTTGATTTGACTGCTTACAATGAAAGAACTCATGAAAGATTAATGGGTGATGAGAGCTTTTGAATGTGGGACATACCTTTTTCAAGTAGTGTTAGCAGAGAATCTTAGGGAAATAGGGACATGGAGAAGGAAATAAGTGAAATAAACTAAATTAAAAGAATAATAAATTAAGATACTCTAAATATTATAAACTAAATATAAACAGATTATCTAAATATAATCTAAGATGCATAAATTTTAGCATCAAAAAGAAATAGATGAAAGAACATAATAAATGATGACAGAATTTTTAAAAATGATAAAGGATATAACTGGAGGAATGTTAAAGCATGGATCGTATTTGATAGAAGTAAAATATGCATAAGAATAAACAGAATGTTTATAAAATTCCTTAGGATTGAGCAGGGAATAAGTCACAAATGGGTAATGCCATCTTGGTTGTCTATGGAGATTCTCAGTCATCCAGGTCATTTTCAAGAGGTTACTGGACTTTGTTTGATTTTCCTTGAAGATGTTTTGTTTCTCATCCAAAAAACTTCTTCATTTCTGTCAATAATCAGTTCAAACTGACTCTAGAAAGAGTGCAGAAAAGAGCAACAAAGATGATTAGGGGACTGGAGGCTAAAACATATGAAGAACGGTTGCAGGAACTGGGTATGTCTAGTTTAATAAAAAGAAGGACTAGGGGAGACATGAAAGCAGTGTTCCAATATCTCAGGGGCTGCCACAAAGAAGAGGGAGTCAAGCTAATCTCCAAAGCACCTGAGGGTAGAATAAGAAGCAATGGGTGGAAACTGATCAAAGAAAGAAGTAGCTTAGAACTAAGAAGAAATTTCCCGACAACAGGAAATTTAGAACAATTAATAAGTGGAACAACTTGCCTACAGAAATTGTGAATGCTCCAACACTGGAAATTTTAAAGATGTTGGATAACCATTTGTCTGAAGTGGTGTAGGGTTTCCTGCCTGGGCAGGGGTTGGACTAGAAGACCTCTAAGTTCCCTGCCAACTTTGTTGTTGTTGTTGTTGTTGTTGTTGTTGTTGTTATTATTATTATTATTATTATTATTATTATTATTAAAACAAAGAAAGTCCAGCTGCCTCTTGAAAAAGCATCTTTGGGACTGTCATCTTGGTTGTCTAATAAATTAAAAAATGATTTTGGTGACTTTAGGGAATGTTAACTGGGTATGTGAATGTATATATTTTTATATCAAATAAGGCCATGTTTTAGGTTGAAAATCTAAATGGGTTACAGCAAATGTTAAGTTGATTATATGTTAGAATGAGGCATTATGACTTGAAAACTAATGCTTACTAAGACAGCTGTATTTGACAGAGAAAATGGAGTGAGCATTTAAGCATTTACAGTAGATGAATTTGTATATATTTGTGGTATTAAAAATGGGGAAAGAATTTTCAAGATGTTCAAATGCTTATGCAAAGTGCTGGTTAAAATATGGTCTGTTGGGCAAGAAATGGATGATTATCAAAATATGTAAAAATATCTGTGTAAGCATGTTTCTAATCATGTCTGAAAACAAACTATGGTGTGTTAGGAGTAGCAGAAAGGTAGGCTGGGTGTGAGAATGGGCTATTTAAATTCATGTGGAGCTAAACAAGAAGATATAGAAGCAAGAGTGGATACTGAATGAATGTGAGGCAAACACAAAAGTGAATGAAACAAGTGTGTTGAGGTATTATGGTCATAAAGAGGGTATGAAATCACAAACAGATGAGGAAATGGTTTGAAAGGAAGGGGAAGCCAAAGACAGTTATGGTTGCACAGATGTGATAGATCCTGAAATGACAGGAGAATAAAAGGCATTGTGTGAACTGTTAGATGGACATGACAGAGGTACAGATGATTTGTCAGAACAGAAAAGTATGGGAAACTATGGCTTTTGTGTAAAGATTTGATTGAACTTTTTTTTTCTTTTCCTTTTCCTTTTTCATGCTTATAATTTCTTAACTACTTCATTTTTTTGTTTCTAAATTCTGCACAATATTCTTTACAAGCAAATACCCTAATTATGTATGTACACATAATAATAAATTTCTCAGACTTTTCTTGCAGTTTTTTTTCCCAAATGGTTTCAAATGTTTTCAGAGTAATCTCATGTAATTGAACCCATAATGATGGAATGTCATCATCGTCTTTTTCATTATTTAATGTGACTAGGTGCAATTATTTTCATGGACAATTATCTCATGAAAAGTGATCATTTCATGAAGTAGAGATTACAAAAAAGGAAAGAAACTAAACAAGACTGCTAACAATGTGCAAAAAATACCTGGCAATTTTAACTAAGTTGAAAGTGGTAAATATCTGGTATTTCCTGTATATCTAAGCCAGCTAAATTCAATTTAATGCCAACAATTCATATAGGGTGATACTTCTATTTTATTTGAGGCAGCGGTGAAATCCACTTACCTTCGTTACCAGTTCGGGAACGGGAGCACGCAGAAGTGCTTGTGTGCTACACGCACACACGCCTCTTCTGCGCATGCGCAGATGGTAAAAACATGGGATGTAATGACGTGCTGGTGGGTGGGCAGAGGCTCCTGCCATGGGTGCTACCGGTTTGGCGAGCTGGATAGAACTGGGGAGGATTTCATTGCTGATTTGAGGCTTATATATTATAATATTGTGATATTAATCAGATTCACACAGTATTAGAATGTGTAGTTGTACTACATGGATAGAGCAACTAGGAAATGCTCTGGTTCCTTACCGATGTACTCCAAGCAAAATAAAGTACACATTATATTTTTTTAACATGTACACACAGATATGCACACATACTTGCCCATCCAATGAACTCAGCTTTTTGTGTGGAAATTGTCATGCACACTCAGTGATTGACAGCATGAAGTACACACATCATGTGTTAAATCTATAGACTTGTACATCATCTTATCAAACAAATGAATATTAGACTTTCATAGTTACGTTCAGCATCATTAAATATGCACATTAACTGCATATTTCTACTATGCTGACCAGCTAAAAGGTTAATGATGTTGGTGATTAAGTAATCATTCGTACCTTTTAATGTTTTAGTGTACATGAACAGGAATTTGAAACATTCCTTACCCTCAGTTTAATTTGAACCTAGTTCAGAATAACATACAGAAATACATTTTGTCAAATTTTCTTTCATACACAGACATACACAAACAATAATACTTGACTATGGTAGAATTGAAGGCTTGGTATGATAGAACTGCCTTCAAAGATCTTTCAAATGCAATAAGGGAAGGAAAGTTTGTGAACTTTCCAATTGCCTGTGTATGTATGGATGGGAGGCAAAGTACATTAATGCCCTTCTGATTTTAAACACAGGGAGACTCTTAGTAGGTTTTCTCAAGAAGTAATACCAGATAGACAGACTTAATTGTGGCAAGATGATTCTTGATGTACCTCAGAGCTACATTATATTTTTATTTTTATTTTTTATTTTGTCACACAGTATATATAAGCATAAGCATGAAATAACTATACAATATATAAGCATATATATAAGCATAAGTATGTAATAACTATATTAATTGGATATAATGAAAGGAAACAATAGGACAGGAACAGGAGGCATGCTTGTGCTCTTATGCACGCCCTTTACAGACCTCTTAGGAATGGGGTGAGGTCAATATTAGACAGCTTTGGGGATATGGGGAAGAGACCACAGAGTCAGGTAGTGTATTCCAAGTATTAACAACTCTGTTACTCAAGTCATATTTTCTGCAATCAAGACTGGAGCGGTTAACATTAAGCTTAAATCTATTGTGTGCTCGTGTATTGTTGCAATTGAAGCTGAAGTAGTCTTCAACTGGAAGGACATTGTAATAGATGATTCTATGAGTTAAACTCAGGTCATTTATAACCAGTACAACAACTTCAGGAGAGATGCTTCCCTAAATTGTCAGGCTTGACCAGCTAGTAATCTCACAATCACATTTTGAACCAGTTATTGCTTCCAGGTCATCTTCAAATGCTTTGTGATCAGTGGTGAGTTTCTACCTGTTCATCCCAGTTCAGGCAAACTAGTAGTGGTGGCAGCAGGAGGCTCTACCCACCTGTCTGGATGTCATCATGGAAGCTCTGCACATGCACAGAAAGTTCTGCACATGCACAGAAGTGCTATGCATGAGCAAAGCAAGCACGCATGAGCATGCACTCCCAATTCTGAACCTGTAGCAAAAGTGAGTGGAACCCACTACTGTTTGTGATGTACATGTAATGGAACTGGGTAGTGACCAAGGCAAGAGTTATTGATACCAGAGTATTTTGGTCCAGGTATGTATGCCAACCAAAGATGGGCAAAGTCCCTCTCCCAGCTCTGTTTGCTCTTAAAACAGTAGTTGTGAGTACAAGAGAATCCTCAAGTCATGCACAAACTATGGGGGAAGTGCAACCTAGCCCAGAGTAACTACTAAGAATTATATTTCTGAATGTCCATTGACACATTGTATATCAGTCCTGGAAAAAATTACGCTTGAGCTTATTTTGCCCCATGCAGACCTCAAAAGTTTTCAGATACTGGCTCAAGCTTTCTATGGTCTCTTTGACTGGCCTAGGTGGCAATCTACAGCTAAAGTATCATCAGCATACCAGTGACAGCTCACCTTGAAAGCTCAAATGGATGTCTTCCTCAGTGGCTTTACACAGATGGTCAAATTCATGGGAGAAAGCTCTCAGACCTGAGCTAATCCACAATGGAACAATCAAGATCTCGAATGCTGTTTTCCCATGCCTATAAACTGTAATTGAATCATTATAAGTTCAGTTTATGATTGTTTTAAATATTTGAAATTTTTCAACATTTGTTTAAATTATTACTTTGGGAGAAAGAACCTGATTCCATAGCTACAAAATTATGTTGGCATTAAAGAGAGTTATCTGCAAATAAAACTATGCTCTGGAACAATGCAATGCTTTTGAGCATGATGGCCCAAGCCCTAGAAATATATTGTAGGTTTGTGTAATACGCACTTTCAGTTTATTTGTTGGTCTTAGATATATACCAGAGATCATTTTTCTACTTTGAATGAATGACATTAAACCCTAAGCAGCCCAATTCCACAATTAAAAGGTGGTTTGAGACATATTTTCTTAATATTTCAATAATTGTGGAAAGAGAATGAGTATCATCAATTCCCTAGGCATATAATCAATGCAGGTGCTTGGTGAACAGTCTTCCTTTGAGATTTAGTCTACAACAAGTTGAAGATGCTGTAATTCCCTTGGCAAATATTTGATAAAGATTAGAAATGTTTGGGCAGTGATAACTAACCCCTTTAAAAATCAAACAGAGTTCATTTGTTTTGCATTTAATGTTTAAGCTTAGCTACTAAATTTGATAGAGGATGTAAAGCAGCTGCAAAGAATTGAGATGAAGTTCAAAGAGAAAACGAGAAAAATACATCTCAGAAGGCCTCTAGAGCTTATGCCAAGCTAGAGCTTATAGCTGTGTCAATTTCCTACCCCTTTTCATCAATAATTATACTTTATTGCAGAATATTCTGTATCAGGGGCTTCTATTTTGATCCCAGTGCTGTTCAATATCTTCATAAATGCTCTAGATAAGATGATAGAAAGCAACTCATCAAATTTATAGTTGATACCAAACTGGGGGTATAGCAAACACTTTAGAAGAGAGACATAAGATACAAAAGGCAGACTCGAATACTGGGCCCTACCCAACAAAATGCAATTTAGTGGTGAGAAAAGTAAGAATCATACATACAGACAAGAAAAACCATATGGACAGGTATGGAATAGGTGGTACCTGGCTCAACAGTAGTAACTGTGAGAGAAATCCATCTGTCCTAATAGACCACTAATTACTGTTAGTATGAGCCAATAGTGTGCTATAGCTGACAAAAAACCCAAAGCAGTCCTAGGCTGCATAAACAGAGGGATAGTTTCACGATCACGTGAAATGATAGTATAAAAGTATTACAATAAGACCGCATTTGGAATACAGTTTCCAGTTCTGGTCACCACAATACAAAAAGATTGTGAGACCCTAGAAAGAGTACAAGAAGAGCAAAAAGATGATAAAGTGTCTGGAGCCTACCTCATATGCCAAATGATTGAAAGAATTAGAAATATATATAGTTTACAAAGAGATGGACTAGGGGTGATATGATAGCTATCTTCCATTACTTGTAGAGCTGTCACAGAGAAGAGGGGCCAACTTATTCTCCAAAACACCTGATAGCAGAACAAAAAGTTAGAGGTGGAAGATCATTAGAGATGCAACCTAGAACTAAGGAGAAATTTCCTGACAGTGAGAACAATGAATTGATGGAATGGCTAGCCTTCAGAAGTTGTGGGTGCTCAATCAATTGAGGATTTTAAGAAGAGACTTGACTGCCATTTGTCCAGAATGCTTCAGCCAGGGTTTGAACAGGAAAACCTCCAAGATCCCTTCCAACCCTATTATTCTATGTTTTATGTTCTAGCTTGATCCCTTCAGAAGAAAGGTTTAAAACCTAGAATGGCCATTGAAAAGGATACAACTGTTTCTCATCAAATACAGTGCATTCAGAATGTATTCATACCCACTTCACTTTTGTGAATTTTGTTATGCTGAAGCCTGATTCTACAGTTGTTGAAATTATTTTTTATTCTTCATTAATCTACACTCAGTACCCCGTAATGATAATTTATAATTTAAAGATAATTTGTCTTTTAAAAAAGGAAAAAACCTGAAATATTTTTTTTGTTTTTTTGTTTTTGTTTACATTTATACCCCGCCCTTCTCCGAAGACTCAGGGCGGCTTACAATGTATAGGGCAATAGTCTCATTCTATTTGTATATATTTACAAAGTCAACTTATTGCCCCCCCAACAATCTGGGTCCTCATTTTACCTACCTTATAAAGGATGGAAGGCTGAGTCAACCTTGGGCCGGGCTCGAACCTGCAGTAATTGCAGGCTTTGTGTTCTTAATAACAGGCCTTACCAGGCAGAGCTAAACCGGCCACATTGGTATAAGTATTCAGACCCTTCACTCAGTAATTTGTTGAAACACCTTTGGCAGCAATTACACCCCTGAGTCTTTGGATATGACACACAGGTTTTGCACACTTCAATTGGGGGTTTGTCTCCCATTTTTCCTTGCAAATCTTCTCAAAAGCTCAGTTAGGTTGGATGGCGACCATTAGTGGACAGCCATTGTCAGGTCCCTCCAGAGATGTTCAATAGGGTTTAAGTCAGGGCTCTGGCTAGGCCACTCTAGGATATTCACAGAATTGTCCTTAATGCACTCCTGTGTTGTCTTGACTGTGTGCTTAGGATCGTTGTCATGTTGGAAAGTGAACCTTTGTCCAGTCTGAGGTGCTGAGCGCTGTGGAACAGGTTTTCATTGAGGATATCCCTGTATTTTGCTCCATTCAGCTTTCCCTCAACCCTAACCAGTCTCCCTGTCTCTGCTGTGAAAAACATCCCCACAGAATGATGCTGCTACCACCATGCTTCGCTGTTGGATGATATTTGGCAGGTGATGAGCGATGCTGGTTTCTTCCAGACATAACATTTAGAATTGAGGTCAAACAGCTCAATCTTGGTTTCATCAGACCAGCGAATCTTGTTTGTCACAGTCTGAGAGTAATTCTGGTGCTTTTTTTTTTGCAAATTCCAAGCAGGCTTTCATGCATTTTGCATTGAGGATAGGCTTCCATTTAGCCACTCTGCCATAAAGCCCAGATCGGTGAAGGGCTTATAACAAGTTCCAGTCAATAATCTGACAGGATCAACTGAATTTCAGAACAGGCTTTAAACTTATAATGACATGTGTTATAGTGGTCCGATCTGATGCAATTTAAGCATAGATATGCAAATTCACCCATTCAACACTGACACTTGACAATCAAATTAAGGGCTGAATGTAAATATATATTCAAATTGAAAATTGCGTATTCTAACTCTGTACAAGTTAGCTTTGATTCACAGAAATCATCCAAGATGAATAGTGGCAATCCCCTGGGTGAGATTTTTTTCTTTGAATTTATAAAGGCTGCAAAAGTATTGCAGATGTTCTTTGTCATATTTGGCTTGTAGTAAGCTTTGATTTCCTTGCCACCCAAGCTGCTATTGATATATCAGGCATTGATTTAGGGGGAAAAAAACCCAGCTTATCTTGATTTCCATAGGAAGAAAAGAGTCAAGCATCTCTAACTTTCTGGGTTAACTAAACCACACATGCAACTAGTTTCCTGTATGTGTTAAAAATAGAAGCTTGCTATAAATGATAAGCTTCAGGATGTTTATTTTATTTATTTATTTAGTTTATTAAACATGCACGAGATAACAGGAATAAGTATAAGTATAAACATGAATATTAATACATGAAATAGGTACAAATAAATGGAGACAGTAGGACAGGGACAGAAGGCACGCTGGTGTGCTTATGCATGCCCCTTATTTATAAGTTATACTATCTTCTGATAACAAACCTCCAAGAAGGGCTGCATTACAATAAAACAGTGCCTCTAGCCTTTCTTGCCTAACACTCAGAATGATATAATAACTTAAGGTATAGCAAGCCACTGAAATCCAGCAGCATCAAGTGAAATATATTCATCTATTTATTGCCTAGTGTAGACTGGACAGAGAAGATCCAAATAATCCAATTCTTTAATTAAGGATCCTTTAATTAAGGATAAAACTGGAATGCAACGCAATTCTTGTTTAGATGTGTCTGGTGGGCACATCTCAGTGAGGGGAACCCCCCCTTCTGTGCCCAACCAGGTCTCCGTAATGCCCATTAGGTCCATACCTAATGTCATCTTGAAGTCCCTGCATTTGAAATACCACCATTCATTACAGCATTTACCAATAAATGGGGTATGAAAAATTATCCATTGTCTATGAGAAATTATCCAATATGGTGAAGTTTGTGGAGGATAAATAAAAAGAAAAGTTTTACTTCGATCTCTTTTGTACCTTCTTAGAGGGGAAAAAATTGTTTTTCAACATTACTTATTCCTAGGGACCAATGAGTGGGTTTAAAAAAATGAGGTAGAAAAAAACCAAGCATACATATGGTAGGTTTTAACTCTTCAAGGGTACTCTCATAACCTTATGTTGTAAATTTTGAGAAGTATTCATTACAGAGCAAACCCCACACTCACTTGCACTGTTACCTAGCTGTGTAATGAAATGTCTGCAAACCAGCAAGCTCAGAGAGCATCAAGGACTCCACAGTATTAATTATAGTGGAGAACAGTGTTACAACCATAGGATCTCCATACATGAATGTGTTACAGTTATTTTATTTACAAAATATAATGAGAATTAAATCCAATGGACTTTGGGGCCAGTGGTGGGATTCAAATTTTTTTTTACTACAGGTTCTATGGGCATGGCTTGGTGGGTGTGGCTTGGTGAGCATGGTAGGGGAAGCATACTGTATTATTTATTTATTTATTTATTTATTTATTTAATCATATTTATATACCGCCCTATCTCCCGAAGGACTCAGGGCGGTTCACAGGCACTTAAAAAACACATAAATACAATATAAAAGCAGTTAAAAAACTTATTCTAAAAGCCCGTTGATTAAAATATAAAAATAAAACCCAATTAAAAAATAAATTTAAAATCTAGCTCAGTCCTGCACAATTAAATAAGTATGTTTTAAGCCCGCGGCGGAAGGTCCGAAGGTCCGGAAGCTGACGAAGTCCGGGGGGTAGTTCGTTCCAGAGGGTGGGAGCCCCCACAGAGAAGGCCCTTCCCCTGGGCGTCGCCAGACGACATTGCCTCGCTGACGGCACCCTGAGGAGACCCTCTCTATGAGAGCGCACGGGTCGGTGAGAGGTATTCGGTAGCAGTAGGCGGTCCCGTAAATAACCCGGCCCAATGCCATGGAGCACTTTAAAGGTGGTCACCAAAACCTTGAAGCGCACCCGGAAGGCCACAGGTAGCCAGTGCAGTCTGCGCCGGATGGGTGTTATGCGGGAGCCACGAGGGGCTCCATCTACCATCTAATCTCCGTTCCCTCCCCTCTCCAGGGGAAGGTTACTGCAAAATCCCTATTTCCTCCCGATCAGCTGGGACTGGAGAGGGAGGGAGAGAATAGATGGGGGCAGGACCAGTCAGAGGTGGTATTTACCAGTTCTCCAAACTAAATTTCTGCTACTGGTTCTCCAGAACTGGTCAGAATCTGCAGAATAACACCTCTGTTTGGGGCCATATGCAAGAGGACTCCACTGGACACCTTTGGCAGAAACAATAATCTGCAGGAGTTAAAAAAAAAAACTTTCAGGGCCGTGGTTGCAACAGCATTATAATAGTCCTGCGTTTTTTTGTAAATATGTCAAACTATGTACACCTTTGTACATATGTTAGACACATGTGTTAGACAATTACAAAAGAAAAAAAAAAGGAAAGAAAATATGAAATTGGAAAGTGTAATTCCACAATCACAATTGCCATCTGGTCTTTTCTGGCCTTCCCTCACACATGTTCCTGGGTCAGATGCTCACCACCATAGCATAGACACGTTGCATGTTGAAACTTAGCTCCACCATTCTTATTTAATCAATTCCAACTAAGGATGATACGTACACATACATGCCTTTGAGATACTGTCAAAGGGACATTGCCATACAGCATCTTTAATTCTTGTGCAGCCTCTATACACTCAAAGGCAGAGTTACTACCCATGGGATTGGCACAATAGGATATCTTGGCTGATTTATTTAAAATCAAAGCTTATTGTAGTGCTGTAGCTTCTCAGACACGCTTCCTTGATCTTTGTTCAGTACATTGTCAGCATGTGTGAATGTAAGACAAAGTCATTAAAGTATCAGTTACCAAAGAACTATCTGACCCGCTGCTTTTGACATTTTTCTCCATTTGTAAATCAAAAGCTTTCTTTTTCTCAGTTTCATCTTTTCGATTTTTCAGAAGCTATCAAACTGCCACTGAAGTCCTGCAGGAAGAAAGCTTCCTCCATGAAACAGTGCAGTAACTGTCCTATGAGATGACTGCAAAAATCCCCTGGGATTGCATCTGAAACCTACAAAATATAGAAAATGCTCTCTTTATGCTTTACTAGCCATATGTTCCTAAATACTCTCTTTTGTCCTTTGTAAACTGTCACAATTCCATCTATGTCAAAACTCTGAAAGAATTCTGCTAAGTGGAGAGAAATATAATTCTTTTGGGGATTCCTATCCTTCTAAATACATTTCCTTTATTTATAGCTCTAAATACACCTATATCAAAATTGTATGACAATGCCGAGTAGCACTTAGAATAATATCACCAGCAAATTCCCAAGTTGGGCCAAGACAAATGGCATAACTTCCACATGACATTTGCATTTCCTCCGCAAAGCTTTTTGTCTGAATGATTTAAAACTGAAAACTAAACACAGATAATGCTTCTTTTTTGAAGTTATTTCCTCAAATAAGGAATGAAAAATCTCTGGCCTGGTTTACCTATGCAGTAGAATGAAAGAATCAAACTCTTTCAAACTAAAAATGCAGAGAATAAGAGATAAATAATAATAATAATAACAATAACAATAACAACAACAACAATAATAATAATAACAATAAATAACAGCAATTATTAACAACAAATAATAAAAACAACAACAACAACAACAACAACAGAGTTGGAAGGGACCTTGGAGGCCTTCTAGTCCAACCCCCTCCCAGACAGAAAACCCTACACCACTTCAGACAAATGGTTATCCAACATTTTCTTAAGAATGTCCAGTGTTGGAGCATTTACAACTTCTGCAGGCAAGTTATTCCACTGATTAATTGTTCTGTCAGGAAATTTCTCCTTTGTTCTAAGTTGCTTCTCTCCTTGATTAGTTTCCACCCATTGCTTCTTCTTCTACCCTTAGGTGCTTTGGAGAATAGTTTGACTCCCTCTTCTTTGTGGCAACCCCTGAGATATTGGAACACTGCTATCATGTCTCCCCTAGTCCTTCTTTTCATTAAACTAGACATACTGAGTTTCTGCAATCGTTCTTCATCTGGTTTAGCCTCCAGTCCCCTAATCATCTTTGTTGCTCTTCTCTGCACTCTTTCTAGAGTCTCAGCATCTTTTTTACATCGCAGCGACCAAAACTGGATGCAGTATTCCAAGCGTGGCCTTACCAAGGCATTATAAAATGGCACTAACACTTCACGTGATCTTGATTCTATCCCTCTGTTTATGCAGCCCAGAACTGTGTTGGCTTTTTTGGCAGCTGCTGCACACTGCTGGCTCATATCTAAATGGTTGTCCACTAGGACTCCAAGATCCCTCTCACAGGTACTATTATTGAGCAAGGTACCACATATACGGTACCTGTGCATTTTGGGTTTTTTTGCCTAAATGTAGAACCTTATTTTTTTCACTGTTGAATTTCATTTTGTTAGATAGCACCCAATGTTCAAGTCTGTCAAGATCCTTCTGTAACTTGAGCCTATCTTCTGGAGTGTTGGCTATTCCTGCCAGCTTGGTGTCATCTGCAGATTTGATGAGTTCCCCATCTATCCTCTTGTCCAAGTCACTGATGAAGATGTTGAAGAGTACTGGGCCTAAAACAGAGCTTTGGGGTACTCCACTGTATACTTCCCTCCATGTGGATGTAGTTCCATTGAGGACTACATGTTGAGTGAGGTTGGTCAGCCAGTTATGAATCCATCTGGTGGTGGTGCTGTCTAACCCACATTTTTTTACTAAAATGTCTAAAGTAGACTTTACGATCTACTTTATCAAATGCTTTACTGAAGTCCAAGTAAATTATATCGACAGCATTCCTCTGGTCTACTAATTTTGTCATTTTGTCAAAGACTGCAATAAGATTAGTCTGGCATGATCTGTTTTTTACAAACCCATGTTGGCTTTTGGTTATTACTTTGTTTGCTTCTAGGTGTTGGTGATTCGTTGCTTGATTATCTTTTCCAGAATCTTTCCCGGTATAGGAAATTCTTTTACAGGGGAAAAAATGGAAAAGTGGTAAATCTACAGAGGGAGTGACAGCTAACTTGACTACTACTAAGAACTCATTAATGATTCCTTATCGTACTGGCATGAAGCTTCAAGTGGGATACTGTTGGGTTCATTTGTAAGATTAACATTCTTGTTGTTAATCACTTGGATAAAAAGATAGAGAGAATCCTTCTCAAATCTGTTTTTTTTCCCATAAAAGTGGGTGGGATTGTGTATATGCTAGAATATGGTGGAAACAGATGTAGCATGAGCTTAATTCACTAGAGTAGTAGACAGGAAGTAACAGGACATTTAATAGATATAAATGCAAGCTTCTTCATTAGAGCAACAAAAATCAAACACAGAGGCATTGGGCAGGGAATACCAGGCAGGTATAGTAAATTATATGTGTGAAAAGGATATTGAAATTATAGCTAAATGCAAGTTGAATATGAATCTGCAGTATGATGTGGCTGACAAAAAGACCAATGTTCTGTTAAAATGTATAATAATGATTTCCAAGTAACTGGAAGTAATAAGTAACCATTGTTTTCTGCATTGGTCAGATCTTGACATGAACTCTTATCTAACTCTGAGCAATACATTGTTAGAAAGGAATCTTCCCCATGTTGGTTTCTGAGCTGGGAATAAAAATTACAGGTAGTTGCTTGAATCAGAGGTAAGAGTGCTAAATCAGCTGTAAGAAGTGGTCATACCAACCCTGTCCCATAAGCCATTTATAGAGGAAAACCTTGCCTTTGTTCCTCAAAAGCATGCAAAGGAGGACTCTCTAGGAATTCCAAGAAAGTGCAGTTAGCCAGTATTCTGAGGTGGTACTTTGTAGACAGGCATCCATGAACTGTTTTTGTTTGTTTACAGTTCTTGTTAAAAACGACCTTTTTTTTCTTATTTGATCAAAGAGATCCAATTTAGGTTGCATAGAAAGAGAAAATAATCAACCAATTATATTTTGCATTTCCTGTTGCATGTTGATCTTTGGACCCTATTCCAAATTCATGTTTTTGAATTACAAAAGAAGAATGTGTGAAGAGGTGACTTGATTTCCTTTCTAAAGCATCTTAGAAAAGATTCAGAAAAAAAATAGGTGCCAAATAGGACCACAGAAATGATCAAGAAATTATTTAATATTATGACAAAAGGCAGAGGGAACTTGGCATATTTAGACTTGAGTAATGATGTCTGAGGAGACAAATGATAATATCCTACTAGTAAATGAAAAGGTGTCATTGATAAGAAGGACAATAACACAGAATAATGGCCTTAAATGACCAGGAAAATATATGGACTGAATGTTGAGGAAAACTTAATGCTAACTGTAAGAATATTAGAAGCAATTTTCAAATAGGTGGTGAATTATCTTTCACTGAATATGATTAACCAAAAGCTAAACAGTTCTTTCAAGGATACTATAATTTTGATTTTTTTAAAAAATTTGAGCAGGGAATAAGACTAAATAACCAAAATAATGTAGTACAAGTTCAAATCTGTATTAGAAAAACTGACAAGGCACTCAACAAAACTCAGAAAACTGGGAAATGCTTTGTTTGAAAGTCTTTGATCCATGACATTAATAGAGCAGATCATCTTAATCAGTGCATCCTCCCTGCAGAAGTTGGTGGTCCTGATTAACACTATAATTATGGGAAAGTGAGCTTTCTATGACAAAACGTGAAGAAATGTCCAGCATTACCATTTACATAGCTTCTGCTCCAATCTTTTTTTCCTAAGGTAAAGATCAAAACTAATGTATGACCGGCTACATGATTCAGGCCAGTTAATCATGAGATTCCAAGCAATCTCCTATCCAGAAAATGGAGATCAACATTGCCCTCAAGTAAGAGCCTGATCAATTCCTAACCATCTCAATGATTACACTGTATATAGGGTTACCAGAAACATTTAAATGGAGAGTTCAAAATGGCAGCCACAAGAGCAGATGAAAGCCTCTCTTCTTTGTACATGCGTATGACACTTGTTCTCTTAGAGATTGCCCCTTCCATTATGAATTGGCTTGGATATTAATAGTAGGAAGAAAAAATCTTTCAGAAGACTTTTCCTGTATCACTCCAAAATATAAACTTCAATTAATTAGTAATTACATTTGGAATCTTTTCTATCAGTTACAGTAGAAGATAATTAGACACATTCTTTTAGTATGTATAGAACTAATTATCCTAGTGTGCCATTGGAGATTGTTTTACACACAAAACATTCTATTCCAATTGTTCTATGGAGAAAATTTTTTAATGATTTGTCTGTCAGCATTCCAGAAAACCCCTCCTGCAGAAAAGACTCTGAAACCAACATCTTTCAAAGTTCTTTTACTAGCATAGGTAAACTGGTACAGTTGGAGGAAAACCGAAACTGGGGATTCCGGTTCCTCCCTCAGTAATACAAACCCCAAAATCTCCACCCTCATGACCCCTCTGCCGGTCACATGCTCCAATCCTCAACCGTCCCATGTCGAAGCATCACTCCGCACAAGTGGGATGCGCTTTCTTTACTTCTTACTGAAACATGACACGGCACACATACCCGCATTAGACTCCCTTCTTTCTCAGCAAATATTCAATCATACACAGGTGAGCACAATAATTCACATTTTATTAATTCATTATCTATTTAATAATTTCCAAATATGTATAATTTTATTTACAAGTTTGTTTATTCAATGGAAAAGTTCTCATTTAAATAATAATTACTAGGCATGTAAGCATAATTACAATATAAAATGTTATTGTTACAAATGTTTTTTATTATGCATTTATCATATTATAGCATATTCTGTATTATTGTTGCAATGAATATAATGTTTCTTTTCTTTACGATATTTTTTTCTTCAATTTATTTGCGTCTTCCTTCTCATTGTAAAAAAGATGGTCACCTTAGCATAGCTCTATTTAAAATGTGAACAATTGTATTATTTGTTCTTTTATTATGTTTTTCCTATGTATTTTCTTTTTCTAGATGTTAGCCATTTTGAATGTTCACTGGCCTCAGACCTCTGCAACAAATTATTATCTAGGGTTACCAAATCTATAGCTGTATGCTTTTTTTTTAAAAAAAGAAAAGAAAAGTACATACCATCTATATGTTTATTTTGGCCTTTTTTATTTGTGTCCTATAACTGGAAGATCATTTTATCTAATGTTTCTTATAAGTAATTATTATAGCTATCTTTTAACATGTCAAGAATTTTGGCACAATGACACACTAATTGAGATATGCTGAATATAAGTTATTTATTACTGGAAAAAACTACAATTTGTTTTAAAATCCTACAGCAGCTTCCAGGTGCCCTCCAGCTGTTTTCAGATGGCAACATCCAGAATTTACAGTTAGCATGGCCAAGTTGGCTGGGACTTCTGGAGGGTGCACTCTTATTACATTAGGAAGCTGCCAGCCCGGATAAGGTTCTTATACTAGATGCCCAGGCAGTCATTCCTAAAAATACAACAACAACAGCCTGTATAAAACCTGTATTTCTTTATAGATACAATATTACCATAATGAATAATTTTATTAAATTAAAAAAGAAAATCAGCAACACTGAAATCAAAAGAAGAAAAGTTTTGTGTGTGTATGTGTCAGTGGTGGGTTGCTACTGGTTTGCACCAGATCAGGCAAACTGGTAGTGACAGTGGCAGGAGGCTCCAGCCACCCACCTGGATGCTTCTGCGCATGCGCAGGAGCGCTGTGTGAGCACACGAGCAAACCGGTAGCAATGGGATTTGGAACCTGCCCCGGTGCCAAGGACCCTTCCTTCCCCTCTCCCTCTCTCTCTCCCTCTCTTCCTCCCTCCTTTCCATTCTTCTCTTTCTTCTTTTTTTCCCGCTTTTGATTTAGTTATTTTTTGCTCTAAGTTGAAACATCTCAAACTCACTTTTAATTCATTCTAAAGTTAACAGAGTTTAACTCTCTGCTCTTGCTGTTTCCTTCAATCTGCAAAGCTCCTTTATATTTATTTTCAGCTCATCATAAGATGCCATCAAATGACTTTCTCAGGTATTATGTCTCTTTTCATTATAACCAAATAACAGAGACCTTGAAATATGAAGTATATTACCTTCAGTGTTTTATTTTCACCATACTTTATTTGTATTCATTTGCAAGTTCACTATTTTCTTTAATTCAAATGTTCATTTCTTATTTTTGTTTCAATTCTTCCTAGAAAAACTAGGATTTCAGAAAAAAAATATGTATTTTAATGTATGTGCATGCACATATATGCCTATCTATTCATCCACACATAAAACTCTATCTCAAGGGTCTCCAAACTAGGCAACTTTAAGACTTGAGGACCAACTCCCAGAATTCTGGGACTTGAAGTCCACAAGTCTTAAAGTTGCCAAGTTTGGAGACCCTTGCTCTATCTTATTTTGACCACTCAATATTTGTTTTCTTTTTGTCCATGTTGGTACTTATTCATAGCATTTGGTTTTCAAATATAACATTTCACAGTATTTAATTTTAATTTTCCTGAAAGTTAGCTGAGACTGAGTTGATGTCTAGGGAATCTGACACCCCCATTATCTGTTCACCTGCAATTTTATCTTTATTTTCACTTCAGATTAAGTGATTAGCAAAGAAGAATGTGCATATTGCCAGCCAGAAACTGTACAACTAGAAAAACTACCCTAATACTGTTTCCTGTCCTTCTTTCATTCTCTAACTAAGTTCCCAGATAACTATTTATTTCTAAAGAATGCTGGCTGAGATTTCCTGGTGTACAAATTAAGAATGGGGTAGAAAGATTTCCAAAGTTTATCAAGCCAACTAATACTAATAAGCCATTCCTGTCGATCCTTCTAAGGATAAATCATACTATTAGAAAGAAATAGACACTTCAGAGGAATACAAGTTAGCATATAGCCCAAATTTGGAAAGTGAACTTGTAGTATAAATAGAGTTTTATGCATAAGAAACAAGAAACCACAGCAGGTTTGTGGAAGTGAACAACTTGTGCAGAAGTTGGTAGACTCATCGAGAGAAATGTGGATTCTTAGATCTGTCATATATTGCTTTTAAGCAGGGACACTTCACAACGACAAAGAAAACTGATAAGAGTTTTGTTTACTTTTCCAAGATTTACCGTACTCTATAATAAGGTAAGGAACAGAAGAACAATCAGGTAGAAAAACTGAGGCTTAGAATACAGCTGATCATAATAGAGAGGGCTCATGGCAGAGAAATTCTCAGTATATATGGAGAGGAATAGTAGTCAATGGTAACTGTGCATTAATACATAGAGGAAGGGTAAAAAAACAGGAGGAACTAGAAATCCCTATACAGAAAAGTAAATAGAACCTAATAGTTTTATGGAAACCTGATGGGGTGAGAGTCATGATTGGAATGTAGAACTCAAAGAGTATTACTTGTTCAAAAGAATAGACCCAATGAAAATGATGTATATTAGCTTTGTATATAAAGAAACCTTATGTTTGAGAAGAAACTTATGTCTCTGAAAACAAAACTTGCTTTGAAACCATCTGGATAAAATTAGAAGGAATCAGAAAAAAAAAGTGATACCATTTTTTGAGTTTACTATAGTCCACAGAGGGTGTGAACAATGACTTTCTAAATCAACTCATCATGTTCTCAGGTCAACTACAGTGGTAAAGCAAGACTTCTTCAACCATGCTAACATGTGCCGAAATACACATTCAACTACAAGCGGCACTGCAGTCACCCTGAATGTACTGTATTTTGGATCTCTCCTCTTGAAAACTTAATTTTTGACCTGAAAAACTCAAGAAAAAAAAGCAAGGGTCTTCATTATTCTGAACTGAATCCTGCATTACTAAAAGGGATTACTTGTTGAAGTGAACAACTTGGGCATCCTGGAGAAAATAACCATATAATGTTGAAGTTCAAGGTAACCAGGGAATGAAAAGTTTGGATTTTATTAGATTTCAAGGATGCAAAATTTAATTAACTCAGATAGGCAAGATACTATGGCTTAGAATCTTAGAGGATAAGCATGTCAGAAAGATGGAAGATCTTGTAAAGCAAGATGCTTAAAGTAAAGGGTTAAAACTCAAAGACGGTTATGTGCAAGCGAAGGTGGAGCTCTTGTCTGCCGAAACTGAGCAGGAAAAAGTTGAGATAAGAGGTTGGGGCTGAGTTTTAGAAAAAACTAAACAAGCTGTTAGTCAATGTTCATCCTTCCAAAGGTATTTCCTTACCAAAACAGAAACAGAATGACCATGGACAGGCAAAAAAACAATGGGAGTAGTAATGATTTCCAAGTTGCTGCTTGCTTCCCCCTTCACTTGTAGAAAGCTGTAGGTAACATTGAAAATGATGATCATGGGACCACAGTTGACCATAGCTGTGTGGTGATATGGCAGCACTGCAATGGCCACAACTTTGCCAAATTTCAGTCCCATGGGAGTCATGGGTCCTGGATTTTGGATGTAAGTTAGCCTACATAAAATTCATTGATTCAAAAATTGCTGCCATATGATAAAACATTTTACCCAATTGAAAGTTACAATATAACCAACAAAATAATTTTAGTAATATATAGATTTCCTGATTGATTGAAATAGCTTGCCTGGAACAATGGTAGATTTCTATTTGATGATGCTTTTCAAATGGGCTGAATAGCCACCAGTTGGGGATTGTTTAATGAGATATAAAATCTTTTCCACCTCACACATTATTTGATTCTATAGGACACATGTGAGGTCCAGGGAATTATTTGGGAATAAAAATGTTTGTTTACAGAGTACTGGTTTCTCATTTATTTATAGTTAAAATAATCCTCAAAAGGTTATAAAGAACAGAGATTGGGCACATGCCAAAGAAAAGTAGTTTGTTGGTACATCACTACCCATGCATATTGCTTTGGTTGCTTATATAATGGGGCAATAGTGTCTTCTCATTTATTTAGGAGAAGTAAAAGTAGTTAAGCTCTTTCACAATAATAAGGGGTAACAAAATTAAAATACAGCTTAATTCCCAGATAAATCTTCTATCTTAAGCAATACCTAGATTCAATTTGCTTGAATTCTTTACCCTGAAGTGCATTTTTTTTCTTGACGCCATTCATTACTATTTTTCTTTTAGTCTCCTGCTGTGTTAATCAGTGATCTCCTTATTTAAATTTATTACAATTTTGTAACAAATAATCCCAACCGAATTTTATATGCCAATAATAGGTTTCTAAGTTCAATTCTGAGACATGGTGCCACCCTTGTTGAGAGAGGAGTCTTAATTAGGTTGGTCCTGCCTTGATTGCTCACCTAAATGATCTTCTAAACAACATGTAAAAGGGAATGAGGCCTATTCCAGGCAATTTTTCCCTGCATAAAACAATCTGTGCCTTCTTTCCTTGACAATCCAAATAAGCATGGAAGACATTTTGTTGTGAATGAAAGTATTCATAAAAATTGGCCCTCCTTTCAATATTGCCTTAATTAGAATCAGGCACCATGGGAAAAGACTTTATGGCTGCATCCTAATAGAAAAAGCTTTAACAAAATTACAGGCTGAATTGCTCACTTCATAATTTGCTTGGGTTGTTTAAAAACAAACAAACCATATAAACTTCAAAGAGAGGAAATTTGGCATATTCAGCAAAAACAATCAGGGATCGAGAAGTGACATGAAAAAGCTGGTACAAAAGTAAAATATGCTTAAATGATATAGATCTATTTTGGCAACCTTTCATTATCATACTGTGCTGGGTCCTTTTCCCTACTTCCTACTTTAAAAATAAATAGTGGCATAGAAATAATTCTAAGTTGTCATAAGGAAGATAGATATTATCATGCCTTTGCCTGCTTCTAGTAAACAGGTTTTTAACTCACTTTGGGGTATACATCAACGTCTTTCAAATTTAGCAACTTTAAGATGTTTATACTTCAACTCTCAGAATTCTGGCTGAGGAATTCTGGGAATTGAATTCTGCACATCTCAAAGTTGGCAAGTTTGAAAGACACTGATGGTTATTGTAAGAAGGATTAAATTAAAAGTGTGGGAAATGGTATAATGGACCAGAGCTAAGGAATAGGGTCAGAAAAATTAGAGAAGTTATTACTTTATTACTATTATGAATAAATTCAGGAAGTCTGTCAGTTTATTCAAATGTTTTTAGGGTTCCTACTTCTGTGTTGTACTAAAATAATTAATATTGTTGATCACCTCTGAAAATTCATATGAAATGCCTCCAATTTCTTTTTTATCTTCATAGGGAAAGAAACAAGCAAAACGAAGGCTGAATTATCTTCAATAAAATTAACCAACCGGGAACTGAAGTTCATATCTGAAATGATTACAAAGATTCAACCAACTTAAAATAAAGTCAACAGAAAAAGAAAGAAAATTCATGGCTATCCCTTTGCATATTAAGTCACATTTTTATTTAAAAAAGATATTGTACAAAGCATAAAACTGTTCAGTTTCTTGTTTCTTTTGTTCAGCCATAATCAGTAAATATGCACAAAATTGACCTGCTAATTCAAATGGCATTCCCCCCCCAATTTTCATCATTGTGCTTTTGAAATTATCACTTATTCCCTTCCAGTAAAGGCATTGGGAAGGGAGAAGCTGAAGAGCCACCCAATTTTTTGCTGAAAAGGTATTTCTATCAAGTACCACTTTTCTTCAATTCTTTCCCCAAGAATGCAGAAGAGGAAAGAAATAAAAGAAAATATTTGTAGCTCAGCAATTGAATTGTGCGAGTCTTTGGTGTTCTTTGAGCTTGGTAGTGTCCTTGCAGATGTTTCATTACTAAATTAGGTAACATCATCGGTGCTAGAGAGGCTGATGATGCTACTTAATTTGGTAATGAAACATCTGTAGGCAAACCAATAAGCTCAGAGAGCACCAAGGGCCACACAGAATAAAATAAGTTGACGATGAGCTTTTTTTGGAGGATTTTTGCTAATTTTTACTCTTTCTCTCTTCGAATAGAATATGCCTTTTAATAATGTTATACTTTGTAACCTCAAAACTAATGCCTTGGTGTGCTTTTTTTTTCCTTGTCCCCCCTCTTCCCATCAGTTCTCTTTTCCTTTCTACTATATTTGTATGTGTTTTTCTCAGTTTGATGGCATTTAAGGAAGTAGCTGATCACAAAATGTTAAAAAAAAAAGAGCCGTCCCTGAATAGATTGCCTTGAAATACCAGGTCCCTAGACCAGACAGAATTTAAAAAGAAAAATGTGGAAGGCGGCAGGAGTAACACACTTTCATAGTGTTGCCAGGATAACTAGCTGAACATGTCCCTCAAATCATCAGGAGTCAAACTAAGTTCAAGCAAGACCATACCTCTATGTGTACTTTAGAATTATAACCCTGAGAATGCCAAATGTAATGAGCTTTGTTAGCTACTTTGGGAAATGACTTTTGGCTGAAGAGTGGGGGGAAAAAACCCCCAATCCAGATGTAAACAAAATTATGTTAATGAATTGCAGGACGGAAAACCCCAAAGGCAATTTCCTTCATTCCCTGCTAATCATCCTTCTGACATCATCTGACTGGTTACTGTTTTATTAAGTATCCATTGAAAGAAAGGAAAATAGAATTCATTTGGGCAATAGAAACTACACCAATAATACAGAAGCTAAGGTGAAGAGATTTTTATAGCAAACATCCTTTTCCTCATGCTTATAAATTATATTAGTTAAATGCATCGTTTCTCCTTCCTACTTATATTAGTTAAAATTTTTGGTTTTCAGTACCTTGGCTTAAGATAGTTATAGGATTTATAGTAAATCATATAGTAAATAACTCTTCTTGCTATTTAGCAATATGTTTTTAGCTATAAAAAGTGCAAAAAAAAAACCTTTTGGTTACTTAGACAAGGGAGTATGGATGATAAGAATCAGAGTGTTCTTGACATCATATTAATCAACACCACCTGAACGAAGGGAGGATAGGCTGGTACAATGCAGGAATATCCTTGGCTTCATGTTATGCTAGGTGCAAGCAGGCACTAAAAAAGTAGATAATGTATTGTATAAATGCTTAGCATCTTTTCAAAGAGGAACTTCAGTATTGATATGGACCTCAGAAGGTATACACATACTCCAGTGTCTATCCACCATCATCCCTCAGGATTTCTGACCTAACAGAAGAGACATATGGTAACATTTTCTCTCTATATGAAGGTTAATCTTCCAAAGTGCTGAATTCAGTGGGTATTTGGCCTACACAATTTAATTTAAAAGCAAAATTCAGTCTTTATGTGCTATTTTAGAATAGAATAGAATTTTTATTGGCCAAGTGTGATTGGACACACAAGGAATTTGTCTTGGTGCATATGCTCTCAGTGTACATAAAAGAAAAGATACCTTCATCAAGGTACAACACTTACAACACTTAATGATAGTCATAGGGTACAAATAAGCAATCAAGAAACAATCAATATCAATATAAATCATAAGGATACCAGCAACAAAGTTACAGTCATACAGTCATAAGTGGAAAGAGATTGGTGATGGGAACGATGAGAAGATTAATAGTAGTGCAGATTTAGTAAATAGTTTGACAGTGTTGATGGAATTATTTGTTTAGCAGAGTGATGGCCTTCGGGGAAAAACTGTTCTTGTGTCTAGTTGTTCTGGTGTGCAGTGCTCTATAGCGTTGTTTTGAGGGTAGGAGTTGAAACAGTTTATGTCCAGGATGTGAGGGATCTGTAAATATTTTCACGGCCCTCTTCTTGATTCGTGCAGTATACAGGTCCTCAATGGAAGGCAGGTTGGTAGCAATCATTTTTTCTGCAGTTCTAATTATTCTCTGAAGTCTGTGTCTGTCTTGTTGGGCTGCAGAACCGAACCAGACAGTTATAGAGGTGCAAATGACAGACTCAATAATTTATTAATAATTATTAATTTAATAAGTTAATCAATCAATTAATTAATTTAATAATTTACTGGCAACATTTTTGAAATTGGTTAACTTTGGGGCTGGGAATGACTGGATATTCAAGCCTAAGACAAGGCTAGAATTGATAACCTCCAGGTTTTAGCTGGATATCTTTAATCACTAGTCCAAAGTATTTCTTTCTGATTTCATAGCAAATCTAAATGCCCGCTTCTCAGCATTTCAAGGCTTAATTCCAAACATGCAAATAGTATAATTCCAAAGCATGAAATATGACAGGATGCCAAGGAAGGAAGAGTATAAAATAATCAAAATGCAGAGATTACAAATGTACAATGCTAATGCAGGTGTGTGTAGGAGAGCTGGCAGAAGACAAAGGCTTTGTGGAAATCTAAATCACAAATTTGCTTGTTTAAAAAAATCCATACTTGTCATTTCTTTGTAGGAGGAAAGGATGATTTGAATTAAAGTCATTTCATGGTTTTCAATATCATATACCCAAGAAGACTACGACTGAAGATCTCTAATAAAAAAAAAAATGCCATTATAAAGACAGCTCTTGCTACTGTTGCAAGAACACTGTGACTCACAGAAAATATTAGTTATCTCATACTTTGTCTCCCTTTCTTTAGCCAGAAGACCAATCCAACATGCCTTTATCACAACTAAGAAAGGTTTGACAAAAGAGATATCTCACTCTGCCCAATAATTCAGTAGCTTTGCAAATAAATATTAGGGTTAATAGGAAATAGGGAATAATAGGAAAAACTGTAGCCATGGTTTTCTCATATTTTGTATTGTTTTCATTGTCTTGTAATCAATCAACTCTCTTACAAGAAAGGATCTGACAGTGAACATTGCCTTTGGGGTGTGTGTGTGTGTGTGTGTGTGTGTGTGTGTGAGAGAGAGAGAGAGAGAGAGAGAGATTGACACAACTATTTGAGAGAAAGACAATATAGCATCTGAAAATGTCTGCCAGAAAATGAAAACAACAGTTTAGACTAACAACAAATTTTAAAGGCTTGTGTCATGAAACACATTTCTTGTATTTCTTTGATGTTTACTCCACAGAGGAAAAAGTCACAATGCCAATACATTTCATTCAGTTATGTCAGGAAATAAAGTATTATATCCATACCTTTAATACACAAACTTTTGATCTCCAAACCCAGGAAATACTTAATAATAGAATTGAACCAGATTGTATGAAAGAATATCTCATCTTATCCTGCCCATTGCTCATGCTTGTTAAAACCTAAGACTTTCACCAAGCTGAGGCTCAACTCTTTGGGAAGACTGACATGAGAAAATGGAGAGGTCTTAGAGATTTACCACATGTCATTTGGTTGGCCCTAGCAGTAGTTCAACAACTGTGCAAATACCTGGTCATGCCAGCACAAAGTTATTTTTTAAAAGGTATCTTCTCATTTAACATGTTTCTAAAAACATTGTGATTATTCCAATTTTTATGATTTTTAAAAGGGAATTATTTTTCTTACACTCTTACCTATCCAGTTTAAGTGATATAAATCAACTGGAAGAATAAGATAGACTTAAGAGTTTGAATTTCCTTATCTAGCAGTCTTTTTATGAGAAACAACTGTATGGAGCAGTTGTGGATGATCTTATGTCCTGTCATTGTCAGGAGAGAACTTACAAAGAGCCAGCCTAAAGATATAAACTCAAAGTCATCTATAAATTGCCATTCCCCCCCCCGCCCCAGAAACCTTGCATATGTATCCTATTCTGTGAAAGCTAAGATCCCTATTCTAAAGAGAATTTTAGGCAACATATTGTTGCTCACTTTTGACCATCATTAGGCATTGCACTAATAGATACTCAGTACACATCCTATATGATGTAGTTCATTATTAGAGCTATGCAAAGCATTAAGAAATGTGCTTAATACAGTAATACAAATTATTGTACAAGCCTTAAAACAGCTGTATCCTTGCCCAGGTATGGAAGTCTTCATATGTATGTATATAGCCACTTTACTTTGATTAAAATCCCTGTAGAAGAATTAACAGAAGGTGGTTTCAATATTGAATTAATTAAATAAATAAATAAATATCTGTTTAGATATAGACTTCAAAAATGCATTAGCATATGTTTTCTTATATGCAAATGTCTAAAAGACTCCTGACAACCTGTGCAGCAGAGGCTTATCAATTAAACCTAAAAATAGTGTTGATTGAATTTAATAGCTTGTTATTCATACTTTCTTTTGATTTTTGACTGCTTTTCACTATTTTCATTTTATTTTTATTTTACTTGTAAACAGGTAAATTTACCTTAAAACATTGTGTTTAGTTGCTGTTAATTATTCAGTTGGATTTGTAGTGAACAAAATTTTTCTAGCTCAATTTATTCACTTTAATTAGTTTTACTATTGCCTGAACTAAATTGAGAGTGCGATTTGCAATGGGTTAAAAATTTTCATTTTTGAAATGTGCTATTATCACTACTTGGCTTCTTCTATTTTTTTTTTTTTTTTTTTTTGCAGAGTGAGTTCAGCAATGATGAGCCACATGCATTCTTTTTTATCTGAAATACAGTAATTTTTCTTTCTTTTATTGCATAGTTAGAAATGGGAGGCTTCTTAATAACTACATTCAAATAATAATGATAAAAGAATTATATATTGAAAAGTGAAATCCAGAGGCATTTTCCATGTGTCAAAGCTTCTTCCTGTACTGTTCATTGAAGATCTATTTGAATGGATTACATCCATATGTTTTGCATCTTTGGAAATAATTTCAAAAAGCGTACAATGAAGCCAAGGCATTACATCAGAAGTCACCCTAGGGTGCAAAACACAGTCCTATCATATGTTAATATGACTACTCATGGCTTTTCATTAATTTTGGGGATCTATTCTAACTCTAAATTGCCTTGTGGGTGACCCCACTCAATAACATTTTGTAGCAATGGTTTTCATCTCAGTTATTTCAAAGGAAGTCTTTTTGAAAGTATTCCTTTCTTTTATGGCAAGCAGATGCAACCTATAGGAATCAGTCCATTTATCTCGTGTGCAAGATTCATCTGCTTCCAAAAGGTCAGCTCTAATGTTATAACAATGCTACAGGTTGAAATGTTTGGAGGCTCAGAACACGTGCTCTCCTTTGCCATGCATAACTCATTTGATCTTTGGTAATGGTTTCCTTGAAATCATTTTACATGTTTCCTCATCTCCTTTGAATTCTCAGTTTCTCTTATCTCCATCATCATCATCAATCATTATCATCCCCAATGTTTCTTTCAAAATTGAAAAAATATTTGCATTAGAAATAGGAATAAAATATAAACTGGTTAAAGATCAGAACATGGTAATAATTGTATTGGAAACACAACAGTGATTTTAAAAAAAACTTTAGTTTTTAATTGTCATACTCTGTGTATGAATCTATAGGCCTGTTGCTCTGTTGCATGTAATTATTTTCAGGGTTGCTTTCAATTAGTAGATGCATAGATTTAAAGGGGGCTATTTAGATTATTGACTCAAAGCCCAGCTCCATGCAAGAAGCAAAACTCCAGTTAGGTAACTACCAAGCACCTGCGGAACACATCTATCACCACACCATTCAACTATCAAACAGTTCTTCCTATTACCAAAGTTTTTCTAATTTTCAATTGGAATCTGCCGTTCTGCAACTTATTTCATTGTTTTGTGTCCTACACTTCAAGATAATAAATAAGATGTATTTACCTTCTTACAATTCTATGATAGATTCTATATTAGAGAATCTAATAGAAACTATATAAGAGGAACTTCAAGAGATTCAAGTTGTCAGCTGCCGCCTTATGCTCCACTTGTGCTTTGCTGCCATGCGGTGACAGTCTGCCATGAACTGGAGGGACAGGGGATTTTTTTGGGGGGGGGGGGAACCAAAAGCTGTGCTGCCTTGGGAAGCTGCTTCAACGTCACACAACTTGAAGGAGGGAGAAGCATACCAACTTGAGCTCAGACTAGCTGTTATGAAAACATATTTCACAAAGTAGATTAGTTAAAATGTAATGGGCAGCAAGGGGCAGATGGGGGGAGGAGAAATAGAACTTAGTGATTTTGGCAAGCAAATCTCAGTTCTGGCTTTGCATTGCTACAATACACTAATAAAAACACACTTTTCCCAATGAATGGAGCCAAGGATAATTTTTACTTAGAAGTTTAAGCTGTGGCAGGTCTGACACAAGCTGCTTTCAAAATACAAGTGGAAAAATGCACAATACGTATCTTTCTCACATTGTGTCATGGTAGACCTATGTATGTTGTCAACTCGCAAAGCTTTCCTGACCTGCTCCCAAGTTGCCATAGGCAGTGGGATGGGAAATCATGCCTCGCAGCTACACTGAGGAATTCACACCTCAGTCAAAACAAAACAAATTCTAGCCTCCCGAAGTCAAGGCCATCTCCATGGAGACCTGCAACAGACAAAGGGAATGACTTCTATGACCTGTAAAAATGCTTTGTTGGGGAATGTGACTGGTGACACGCCTTGGGGGGAGGGGGCAACAGGGTCAGAGGCAAGGCGTGATCTGGGTGAAGCCACAGTTGGCTTCACTTAGTTCGTGCCAACATGTCACTCATAATAAACAACCAAATTATTCTTGCTAAATGGCTTGGGGTTCCTGCTTTTATTAGGCCATCAGTCAGAACCTTGACATACGTAGTGAATAAACCCTTTGGCCAGTGGCATCACCAGGGGACATGCCTTTACTTGTTGCAAAAGAGCCAGAATATTGCAAGTGATGAAATAATTCAATATTTTATTTGTATTCTGGTAACTTGGGAGGAATTATTTAGTATGAATTTGATACAAGATTTGTAAGGCAGCATTACTTTAAAATGATTCAAGATTTCACCATCAGAAAATATTCAACTATAATCTGGAATGCACAAACCTCTAAATACCTGAATCTTCTTAAATCTTTTGGCAAATACTGATTAAAATACATCACAAGGATTTAGGAATTTTATCACAGTTGATTCCACAAAATACTCCTTCTCTTAAGCCATTTAGAGAGGCATATGTAAAAGTCATGATGGTGCAGTGGTTAGTAGGCAGTATTGCAGGCTAACTCTGCCCACTACCAGGAGTTCAATTCTGACCAGCTCAGGTTGACTCAGCCTTCCATCCTTCTGAGGTCAGTAAAATGAAGACCCAGACTGTTGGGAGCAATAGGCTGTAAACTGCTTAAAGAGGGCTGTAAAGCACTGTGAAGCGGAATATAGTCTAAGTGCTATCGCTATTGCTCTTTTAAGGTTAAGATAAAAGATGTGAGAAAGGAATAGTGCAGCAGCTGTCAAAGTATTCAGTAAAGGACCACAGTTGTACTAACGAAATGAAGCAAAAGTGTCAAGTGAAAGTGAAAAAGAACGACTCCCAAATGGCACTTATTTTATTAATTAACTAATCTTGACTACTGTTTTTTTCTTGATTGAGATTATTAACATAATCTATTGGAAAAATTGTGGTACTAATCAAACAATAACAAACTATGTTTGAGCAATATTTGTGTCATTAGTGATGCATGTTTATATAATATTCAATGAGAGAAATATATATAACCAAAGACCTACATATATATATACATATATATATATATTTGTTTTCTGAGGTTTTCACGGGTGTTTGTATATAGGTCTTTGGTTGTTCGGGTTTTCTCCCGTGTAAAATTGGAAGTGTCTTGGCGACGTTTCGACGAAGTCTCATTCGTCATCTTCAGGCTTCAGCTTCGTGCTTCTGGGAGCAATGTGTGATCGCAGCTGTTTCTTCCTTTTAACTGCTAGTGGGGGTTTGAACTGATTGGGTGGGAGCTTGGCTGTGCTCTGATTGGATGGGGGTTTTTCTGTGCTCTGATTGGCTGGGGGTGTGTCCTGTGTTGGTGGGGGCTTGGTTGTGCTCAGTCTAATCTGTGCTGCAGGGGGATTTGAGCTGGTGAGCTGCACTGCTGCTGTTTGGCTTCGTGTTCGTGGTCGTGCTACATCTTCGTAGTGGGTGTCAGTCTGCTGCATGTATGGATTGGAGGGGTTTGAAGTGGCTAATGTTGCAGCTGCGGTCTGGCTTCTGGTCCTTGGTCGTGCTTCCTGATCAGTGTGGGTTTGGGTGTGCTTTCTGGGTGGATGTGTGGTGGTGACATCCTGTGTGGACCTCGTGAGTGTGGGTCTGGTTCTCGCCAAACAACTACAGCCCTATGCAGAATCCATCGCCTCACACGTAAAAAACTCATTCCAGTTCATAGAGATCATAAAGAAACAAAACTTACAGCCCAGCGACCTACTCGTGAGCTTTGATGTCATATCCCTCTTCACCCAAGTGCCAATCAAAGAAGCCTTGACAGCTATCCAAAACAAATATAACCCCCCCAAGCACATACTAGATCTGACCAACCACTGCCTATCCAACACATACTTCATCTATAACGGACAAAAATACAAACAAATAGAAGGTGCACCCATGGGATCACCCCTCTCACCTGTCATTGCCAACCTCTACATGGAACACTTTGAAACCCAAGCACTAGAAAAATCTGATCACAAACCCAAACTCTGGCTCAGATACGTAGACGACACCTTCATAATCTGGCCACACGGGAAAGAAAAACTTGAAAACTTCCTCACACACCTCAATAGCCTACACCCCAAAATACAGTTCACCATGGAAACAGAAGTTAACAACCAACTTCCTTTCCTAGATGTCTTAGTCTACAAGAAACCCAATGGCTCCCTAGGACACACCATCTACCAGAAGAAAACACACACAAACCGCTATCTGCATGCACTCACACCACCACCCAGCACAGATCAACTCCGTAGCCAAGACACTCATCTCTAGAACAAAATGCTTAGCTGACGAACAACACCTAAAACCGAACTACACACTCTCACAACGTACTAACATCCAATGGATTCCAGAGAAATAAGATTACCAAACTAATCCAAAAGAACCCCCACTAAAACCCAAGACAGAGAGCAAGAAAATGGCACAGCCCTCCTCCCATATATAAAAGGCACCACAGACAGAATCAGCAAGATCCTCCACAAACATAACATCAAGACAGCATTCTGCACAAACCAAAAATATCCACCATCCTAAGAAACCCCAAAGACAAAATTGAGTTAGAAAATCAAGGAGTATATGAAATCCCATGCACCGCCTGCCCCACCACATACATTGGACAAACCAACAGAAGAATAAGTGCGCATTGAAGAACACAAGAACTCATTCAAAAGAGGAACCAACTTCTTCCCTGGTCCAACACTTTAAAGTCACAGGACACGATATTGACTTTAAAAAGACCAGAACTATCGCCAAAACTGAACACTTTAACAACAGAATAATCAGAGAAGCCATCGAGATAAACGCCCACAGCATGAACAAGCGAGATGATACCTCCGCCTACCAGCCATTTGAAACCTGCCCTTATTGACAAACGTGTCCCTAACACGAGGAATGACACCAGACCCACACTCACGAGGTCCACACAGGATGTCACCACCACATCCACCCAGAAAGCACACCCAAACCCACACTGATCAGGAAGCACGACCAAGGACCAGAAGCCAGACCGCAGCTGCAACATTAGCCACTTCAAACCCCTCAATCCATACATGCAGCAGACTGACACCCACTACGAAGATGTAGCACGACCACGAACACGAAGCCAAACAGCAGCAGTGCAGCTCACCAGCTCAAATCCCCCTGCAGCACAGATTAGACTGAGCACAACCAAGCCCCCACCAACACAGGACAAACCCCAGCCAATCAGGCACAGAAAACCCCCATCCAATCAGAGCACAGCCAAGCTCCCACCCAATCAGTTCAAACCCCACTAGCAGTTAAAGGAAGAAACAGCTGCGATCACATTGCTCCCAGAAGCACGAAGCTGAAGCCTGAAGATGACGAATGAGACTTCGTCGAAACGTCGCCAAGACACTTCCAATTTTACGGAGAAAACCCGAACAACCAAAGACCTATATACAAACACCGTGAAAACCTCAGAAAACAAATATATATATATATATATATATATATATATATATATATATATATATATATATATATATATATGATTTCTGAGGTTTTCGCGGTGTTTGTATGTAGATCTTGGTTATTCGGGTTTTCTCCCGTAAAATTGAAGTGTCTTGACGACCTTCACGAAGTCTCATTCGTCATCTTCAGGCTTCAGCTGCTCTGGGAGCAATGTGTGATTGCAGCTGTTTCTTCCTTTTAACTGCTAGTGGGGTTTGAACTGATTGGGTGGGAGCTGTGCTCTGATTGGATGGGGTTTTTGTGCTCTGATTGGCTGGGGTGTGTCCTGTTTGGTGGGGGCTTGGTTGTGCTCAAATTAGTCTGAGTTGCAGGGGATCTGAGCTAGTGAGCTGCACTGCTGCTGTTTGGCTTCGTTCGTGGTCGTGCTACATCTTCGTAGTGGGTGTCAGTCTGCTGCATGTATGGATTGAGGGGTTTGAAATGGCTAATGTTGCAGCTGCGGTCTGGCTTCTGGTCCTGGTCGCTTCCTGATCAGTGTGGGTTTGGGTGTGCTTTCTGGGTGGATGTGTGGTGACATCCTGTGTGGACCTCGTGAGTGTGGGTCTGGTGTCATTCCTCGTGTTAGGGACACGTTTGTCAATAAGGGCAGGTTTCCAAATGGCTGGTAGGCGGGAGGTATCATCTCGTTTGTTCATGCTGTGTGGGCGTTTTTCTATCTCGATGGCTTCTCTGATTATTCTGTTGTTAAAGTGTTCAGTTTTGGCGATAGTTCTGGTCTTTTTAAAGTCAATATCGTGTCCTGTGACTTTAAAGTGTTGGACCAGGGAAGAAGTTGGTTCCTCTTTTTTGAATGAGTTCTTGTGTTCTTCAATGCGTGCACTTATTCTTCTGTTGGTTTTTGTTCTGTTTTTGTTCTGTTTGGTTTTGTTCTGTTGGTCTTCTGTTCTGTTCTGTTGGTCTTCTGTTGTTTCCAAATGGCCTACCAGCCATTTGGAAACCTGCCCTTATTGACAAACGTGTCCCTAACACGAGGAATGACACCAGACCCACACTCACGAGGTCCACACAGGATGTCACCACCACACATCCACCCAGAAAGCACACCCAAACCCACACTGATCAGGAAGCACGACCAAGGACCAGAAGCCAGACCGCAGCTGCAACATTAGCCATTTCAAACCCCTCCAATCCATACATGCAGCAGACTGACACCCACTACGAAGATGTAGCACGACCACGAACACGAAGCCAAACAGCAGCAGTGCAGCTCACTAGCTCAGATCCCCCTGCAACTCAGACTAATTTGAGCACAACCAAGCCCCCACCCAAACAGGACACACCCCCAGCCAATCAGAGCACACAAAACCCACATCCAATCAGAGCACAGCCAAGCTCCCACCCAATCAGTTCAAACCCCACTAGCAGTTAAAAGGAAGAAACAGCTGCAATCACACATTGCTCCCAGAAGCCGAAGCTGAAGCCTGAAGATGACGAATGAGACTTCGCCGAAACGCCGCCAAGACACTTCAATTTTACGGGAGAAAACCCGAATAACCAAAGATCTACATATATATATATATATATTTGTTTTCTGAGGTTTTGCGGTGTTTGTATGTAGATCTTTGGTTATTCGGGTTTTCTCCGCGTAACTAAAGATCTACATATATATATATATATATATATATATATATATATATATATATATATATATATATATATATATATATATATATATATATATGTTTTCTGAGGTTTTTCATGGGTATTTGTATGTAGGTCTTTGGTTATTCGGGTTTTCTCCCACGTAAAATTGGAAGTGTCTTGGCGACGTTTCGACGAAGTCTCATTCGTCATCTTCAGGCTTCAGCTTCGTGCTTCTCGGAGCAATGTGTGATTGCAGCTGTTTCTTCCTTTTTAACTGCTAGTGGGGGTTTGAACTGATTGGGTGGGAGCTTGGCTGTGCTCTGATTGGATGGGGTTTTTTTTGTGCTCTGATTGGCTGGGGGTGTGTCCTGTTTGGGTGGGGGCTTGGTTGTGCTTAGATTGCATAAATATAATATGCAATCGTCTAACAACAAGTACACTATCTCAGATTCACCCATACAATGAAGACATCTTATTCAGTAAATAAAAAAAAAAGATAGACAAATAGCAGAAAGAAGAAAACAATTTTTAGAATAGAATAGAATTTTATTGGCCAAGTGTGATTGGACACACGAGGAATTTGTCTTGGTGCATATGCTCTCAGTGTACATAAAAGAAAAGATACCTTCATCGAGGTACAACACTTACAACACTTAACGATGGTCATAGGGTACAAATTTAACACTTAATGATACAACACTTAATGATAATCATAGGGTACAAATAAGCAATCAGGAAACAATCAATATCAATATAAATCATAAGGATACCAGCAACACAGTTACAGTCATACAGTCATAAGTGGAAGGAGATGGGAACGATGAGAAGATTAATAATTTTGCAAACTTTTCAGGTGTTTTAATGAGAAGGAAATGTAAGTATAGAAGAGCATGGATTGGAGAGGATCGCACAGAAAAGAGGATCGCACAGGAAGGAATCAATCAGATTAACAAGCTGATCTGAATTTTTCTTTCTTTCTCTCTTTGCAAATCTGTATGAGCAAATTCTAAAAGAAGAATGAGATGCTAGTAGTGTCTCTAAATATTCTATTAGGAGAGTTTTGCAGAGACGATAAACCTCATTGCATTATAACAGAGAGTCATCACACCGTTTATCTCAATCTCTTCAGCTTTGCTCCTATATGGGAGACCTGCCATAATGTTAAAGCTTTGTACAGGCAGAAGCACCACGAAATCCATTCACTGTCTGAATTTCCTTCAAAACTCTCTGAAGCAACTCAAAGGCATCTAATCTGAGTCAGTACTCTGAACTACTTTGAAAAAGTGATTCAGTTATATCTCTTCAAATCAAATCATCCAGCAGAGGCTTCACATAGCCCTATTACATATGATGTAGCACAAATGCCATTATGCAAATTTTCCTCTTCTTTCCAATTTATCTTCTTTTTTCTGTCTCCTGGATAACTATGTTTTTTTGTGTGTGTTAACTTTCATAGTCAGGGTGGACAATGACTGTTTTCAATCATTTTTCATTGCTAGCATTAAGAGAATCAAAGACCCAAAAATGTCCAATACTTTTCACAGTAGAAAGAGAAATACTAGCTAGCATAGCTTCTTACTTTCAATGGCAAATATTTTCTGTCCCATTAAATACTTTATTCCATAATTTTATTTTATTTATTTTATCTTTTTTATATATATGCCCATCTCACATATGCCTCTCTAAGCTTAAAATAAAAATAGCTAAAATGCATACATTGCATCTAACAATAATAATAATAAAAAATTCAGTGGCATATTATGAAACATCCATCAGCATAGCGAGCTATGGATCTGCCACACAGCCATGGCCCCAGGCACAAAACTAAGTTCTCAGAGTCTTGTGAAAGAGGCTGGTCTGATTGCAGAGGAAATTATGTTTCAAAAGGTGGGCACCAGGGGTGAAAAGCTCCCGGTTCGGACTGGATCATCTGATCTGGTAGAGATGGCGGTGGGTGGTTCGGAGAACCAGTAGCAAAAATCCCTGCCCCCACCCCCTCATGCCCAGCTGAGCCATGCGATCAATAGAGGGGTTTTTTTGGGATTGTCAGAGGCTTTTAAAAGCATTTTTTTCTACAACCTCTTCGGCTGAGGTTGTAAACTTAAAAAAAGTTTTTAAAAGCCTCTGATGATCAGGCAACTTTGCTGGGATCGTCAGCTGAAGAGGTTGTAGAAAAAATGCTTTTAAAAGTTTCTTTAAAAAAGTTGGCCACGCCCACCCAGTCACATTACCCCCCCCCCAAAGTCACGCCCACAGAACCGGTAGTAACAAATTTTACATTTCACCACTGATGGGCACCCTGGCAGAAAAGACTTTCCTTCTTGGCTTCACAAACCTAATATTTATGTGATCTACAGAACCCTTTCAAATTTACCACCAAATTGTAATAGGAAAATTATGTGCATAGGGAATTATCACAATCGCCCTGTGCCCCATTCGTTTGTTACAGTCTAGTGTAGTCCATGACATCTCGCTCATAAGTCAAATGTGACCCTCAGCACATACAATATTTCCAACCCATCCAAGAGAAAAAAATCATTTACAATGACAATGACAGTAGAAAAAGAAAATACTGACTGATCCAATGTGCCTTGATTAACACATTCTTCTCTCAACTTGCAGTTAGTATGAAGAAAAGGGGGGAAAAAAACCTCCCTGTCAGGGGAACCCAGAAGCAGAAATCTTTTAGAACAGATCTCAAACTGAACTTTTGGACCATTAAGAGTTTGTGGACTTTTTTGTTAAATCCCCATTAAAAAGTAACGGATGACCAATTAATTTTATTCTAAAACCATTGAATTAAGGAAAACAAAACAACCAAGCATTATGGGAAATCTCTTTGGCTATTGATTTCCTCATTTTAACCTGTAGTTAATCAGAGGCTCTAGTTTGCCGAGCTGCTCACCTAGAATGTTAAAATGCTGAGCATGCAATAGAGATTTCTGAAATCCCTTCCTCAGAAGGTCACTTTCCTTATTAGAATATGCATAGATTGTTTTAATGAGTGCATAAGTGTACTTGTGTGGGGAAATGTAAAAAAGCATCTCCCCATCCCTCCTTTTTTAAATATATATATATATATATATTACTTGTTATTTAATGCATCTTGTCAAAGTTTTGGTGATTTGTATTTATCTATTCTGCCATGTGAGATTGTCCAAGTTTTAATGCTAAGGCTGCATTATAAATTCAGAGCACTTTCACTAAGACCTTCTTCAGACTGGAATGCTAATTAGACTCTAGCCATCCACATCCAGTGTTTACCAAGCACACAAAACCAGCAGAACCCAGAAAGCCAAATTACAATTCTTTGGGTGCACTAAGATAGTTTGTTGTCTGTTCCATAGGGATGGGCATACTTAATTAGAAATAACAAAGACTTCTGTGTCGCCTTGCAAATAAATGTAGTCTTCTCTTTATCTCTTTATTTATTACATTGTATTTATCAGAGTAAATCTCAAACTATTATAAATGTTCCCATCTTTAAAGTGCCAAAGAACTCATAGCCATTGTGCAAATATTTGGCAGCCTGGGAATACAACGTCATTATGTACCAGGGGAGAATTTGTCTAAATTTTGGTTCCAAGTAACTGCAGCATTTATAAACATTCTCAACAGTCTTTTGGATTAAAAACTACTCTGTTTTCTAAGACATGTTGTTTTTTTTCCATCCCCCACCCGTTTTTTTTTTTGAGGGGGAGGGGAATGACCACTGAAAATGCTAATCAATGCCAAGTTGGTTCCAAAACAATTCAAGGATACTTGCATATCACTGCCTTTCATCCACAGCCAAAAGATAATGTTGCTGTGCATTTTACAGTCAGTTTTCTAAAATCATTTATTGGCAGGTCTGGAACCTAATATGTAATGTTCTCCTGTTCACCATAGAATTAACTTGCATACACTGGATCATCATATATGAGGTACATGGAAATCTTTGGGTGAGTTGAACATCATGACCCGGGTCAATAAAAACCAGATCTTTTTGGAGTTTGCAAAAATAACTGAAGAATCAAATGATTTACTTTCTGCACACCAAGAAATAACAAGAAAAAGATGGAAAAGTAAACTCTGCGTAGAAAGAGTTTGTATCCTTGCAAAGATTTAGGCCAAAGGTTCTGAGAAAAATGTTCCGTTAATTATCCATTCCGCACAGAGAAGGGAAAAAAATCAAGGGAATTGTGGGGACCAAATCCTCTCCTAAAGTTAGATGTGGTACTCTTATACTTAGTACATGGTACTTAGCATTCTTTGGAGTTGTCCCAAGATATTATTGGCAATGTAGTAAGGAACCAGGAAATAACATGCACATGTTTTTGTACTGTCTGCCAATCCAGAGGTTCTGGAAAAAAGCATATGTAAAAATATGTTGGACATGCTACAGACATCCCCTCAATTCAATTCAGTGTACAATGGGATGAGTTTAAAAATGTCTAGGAAAAGCTGTTTCCAAACTGCTGAACTTGGCTTTTGCAGATGCAGGCAGGACATATTGATGCCCTGGAAATCATCCAGTCAGCTTTTGCTCAGCAGATGGTATTCAATATTGGGGTTATATTGGCCTTAGCACAAAGGGCATGAGCATGACTTTCACTTTTGCCACTGATGCATTTGCAAAAAAGACTAAACTAATGTCCTTTAATTAGTGTGCTTGATGGATGAAATTATAATTCTTTGTATCAGATCCAATGTCTGTTTTTCTTTTACCAAACAAAACCCAACTAAAAATAAACCGAGAATGCCTAAGACTACGAAACTAAAGCAAAAATGGCTGATTAGTGAAAATCAGTGTCTTAAATAAAACCCAGCTTCTCTTGAGACTCATTGCTTTTATATAACCATCACTTTTTTTTGGCCTTGAAGACGGAAAATCTTTCCTCAGATGATCAGTATTACCTTGATCAATTGTGAGAGAATAAAGTCATAATCAAAGGTAGGCATAACTAGAGACAAAAGTGGGTTTCTGTTCAAAACCAAGAATATCCACAAAACTCTGTTTCCCTTCTCTTACATTTCACTTACATCCTGTTGAAGATTTTGTCAATTAAGTTTTTCCTGTCTTTTATTGGGGAACAGAAGACAAAATAAGTTCAAAGTCGTTACTTGGAACGACATATATCTTGCAACAATATCTTTAACAACAGTAAACCACAACATCTGCCTATCTCAGGTCCTTGGGAAGAACTCGAATTGCAGGATAAAAATGCCAAATTTAGCCTAAACATGTGGCTGAAAACATGTTTACAACCATAATAATAATATATTTATATGCCCCCTGACTCCCAGTAATTCTGTGTAATTTACAAACTGTTAAGAATATTTTTTGAAAGCATTTTAAATATTTGATCACCATTCTTTCCAGTCCATGCTCTAAATCATTTATACAGTAGCACTGGCTGGGGGATCCCCCTCAATGCTTCCATCTAGAATGATGCAGAACCATTTACAATTTTTTTTACACTGTTCTTCAGCCTTCTTTTACCCTTTCCCTCAAAACATTAACCCTATCCTTTGTGTTGCTAATTCAAAGCTTTTTGAAGGATTCTTGAACTCTTTGCTTCTTTGTATTACAGACCATCTTCTCCACACTCTGTATGATATAGAGAAGGGCAATGTACCACTCTACAGGTTGCTAAAGATCAACCTCCAACGCTGGTCATTCTGACTGCTCTTCTGAGACATAATTCAGCAATATCCCAAGAATCAAAAGCTCCCATACACTTTCTTTAATCTTGTGGGAACTGAAATCTTCCCCCCCCACCCCATCTGTGTAGAAGAGGGTCTGAAACTATTTGTCTCTCATGTTTAAACAATTTATACAACAATACTTACTCAACCCATCAGCCTCATAACCCATCAGCCTCAACCCATCAGCCTCAACCCATCAGCCTGCTATAACAACAGTATGGAGTGCAGCAGAATCAGCAAAGAAAGATCTCCCTTGTCAAATATGTGTATCATTTAACAGAGAGGTGGTAGCCTCTGCAGTACTCTCTATGTCAAGGTGGATGACTTCTGTGTAAAGTAATAGTGGCAAGCAGATTGATAGCTACCGTATCCTTATGAAACCCACTCAATTTTTCCATATCATCTGAATTAGTTAGCATCCATAATAAACAAACAAACAAACAAACAAACAAACAAACTGGAGCTGCAATATAGTAACAACCTAGCTGTATATCAATAAATTTCGGTAAGATGCATTATAAAATGATAGTGTAGCAAATGTGATTTTTTTTAAATCTGGGATCAAATTTAACTCCTACCGAAAGAACAAAAAATGCAGATTCAAAAAACCAGCTATTCAACTAGTGGCATCCTCTAGTGCATTTTGCCAACGTTGTCTTGTTTATTATATCCAACCATTTCTGATCGGGTTTTAGCATCTACTGTGTATTTTGTAAAGAATCAGCTATTTATCCATTTGTATATTCCTTGCCTGAGATCAACAACCAATTTATCATTTACATCCAAGGCATTCCATATCATAGGTAAATGATAGTAGAAAAATATATATTCATATTAAAATCTTGTTATTTAGTATACAACAATGCAATGGATTGTACATGGGATTATTTGTGAAAATCACTAAAAAACAATTGGTGCAGGATATAATTTCCCAGGCTTTCTATTCAGTGCCATTCCAATATAAAGAGCCGATGATTATTAGGGACTGCATCACATTTGAAAAAAATGAAAATCCTGAACTAAAAACAAAATCCATCCTTATCCTATCATGCTTTTGTGCAGGGGTGAAATGCTACCAATTTGGACCGGTTCACCAGTACCAACCATTAACAATCACTGCCTGGCCATGCCCCTGAACTGGTCCATGGCCCCCAGTCCTGCTATGTTTCCTGTGGCCAGCTTGCAAAGGCAGGCAAGCGGAAGGCCATGTGAAAGGCAGGCAAGCATGGCAGGGCTGCGGGGAAGGGACTTAGGAGCCTACACCCTTCCCTGTAGCCCTGCCATGCTTGCCTGCCTTCCATTCTGCCAAACTCATTGTTGGGAGCGTCAGGGATCTAAGGAAACATCTTCCAGTTCTTCAAGTTTGACTTTAAGAGCACCGAGAAGCTGACAGCAAAAGTAGCGGCAGTGGGGGCAACAGGGGTGTGTGTGTGTGTGTGTGTGTGTGTGTGTGTGTGTGTCCCTCTGTGATCCTCTCCCAGGTGACAGCCAGGGCTTTGCCTCCTCCTCTTTTCCTGAGAGGGGTGGTGTCTGCCTCCAAGTCTTTGTGAAGGGATACATACACATATGCCCCTGTCACCCCAGCTGCCATTACTTTTGCTGTCAGCTTCTTAAAGTTGATCTTGAAGAGCTGGAAGACATTTCCTTAGATTGCTGCCAAACTCATTGTTGGGAGCATCAGTGATCTAAGGAAACGTCTTCCTACACCTTCTCCTCCCCATTCCCCTCCTCGTTTTTCCATTTATGTGCCTGGATTCCACTTCTTACACCTTCTCCTCCCCATTCCCCCCCTCATTTTTCCATTTCTTCCACCCCTCTCGAATGCGCCATGGTTGAACCTCCCTCCCCCGGAGCGCAGGACTCCATGGGCCGAGTTCCCAGAGAGGTGGCAGCAGGCAGGTGGCTGGGTGGGAATCCAGTGGGCTGCTTTGGAACCCCAAGCCCTGCAAAGCCAGCATGAGAGGCACAGGTGGAAGGCTGCCTTTTTTTGCAGCATTCCCCTCCCCTTTTTGGATTGCCCTATATGGGGGGGGGCTCTGCCTTTGCAAAAATGGGGCAGCTGGTTTTTATGGAGAATTTTTGGGGGGATGGGAAATGTGAAGCTCTCCGGGAGGGAGAGCAGGACAAGGGAAGACTCCGATGTTCGCTTGGGTGGGGGAGGGAAACTCAAAGCGTTGGGGGCTTCAGAAGGGCAGCATGTGCTTCAAAATGGGCAGCTCCTGGCTCTAACAGTGAGTGACATCAAGTTTATTTATTTTATTTATTTATTTAATCAAATTTTTATACCGCCCTTCTCCCAAAGGACTCAGGGCGGTTTACAGCCAGATAAAAACAGAACAACAAAATAAATACAGAATAAAATAATATTTAATATATTTATTCAATTTGTCCCAGATTAAAATATCTTTAAAACAATAAAACCCACTAAAATTACAACCAGATAAAATCTAAAATCCTATGCCAGTCCTGCGCGGATGAATAAATATGTCTTCAGCTCGCAGCAAAAGGTTCGAAGGTCCAGAAGTTGGCGAAATCCTGGGGGAAGTTCATTCCAGAGGGTGGGAGCCCCCACAGAGAAGGCCCTTCCCTGGGGGCCGCCAGCCGACATTGTTTGGCAGACGGCACCCTGAGGAGTCCCTCCCTGTGAGAGTGCACGGGTCGGTGAGAGGCAATCGGTAGCAGTAGGTGGTCCCATAAGTAACCCGGTCCTAAGCCATGGAGCGCTTTAAAGGTAGTAACCTTGAAGTGCACCCGGAAGACCACAGGTAGCCAGTACAGCCTGCGCAGGAGTGGTGTCACATGGGAGTCACAAGTGGCTCCCTCTATCACCCGCACAGCTGCATTCTGAACCAACTGGAGCCTCCGGGTGCTCTTCAAGGGGAGCCCCATGTAGAGAGCATTGCAGTAATCCAAGCGAGAGGTAACAAGAGCATGAGTGACCGTGCATAGGGCATCCCGGTCAAGGAAGAGGCACAACTGGCGAATCAGGCGGACCTAATAAAAAGCTCTCCTGGAGACGGTCGTCAGGTGATCTTCAAAAGACAACCGCCCAACCAGGAGAACGCCCAAGTTGCGCACCCTTTCCATCGGGGCCAGTGACTCGCCCCCAACAGTCAGGCGCAGCTGTAGCTGACTGTACCGGGGTGCCGGCATCCACAGCCACTCCATCTTGGAGGGATTGAGCTTGAGCCTGTTTCTCCCCATCCAGACCCGTACAGCTTCCAGACACCGGGACAGTACCTCGATAGCTTCATTGGGGTGGCCTGGGGTGGAAAAGTACAGATGCGTATCATCAGCGTACAGTTGGTACCTCACCCCAAAACCACTGATGATCTCACCTTCATATAGATGTTGAACAGGAGAGGCGAGAGAATCGACCCCTGCGGCACCCCACAAGTGAGGCGCCTCAGGGTCGATCTCTGCCCCCCTGCCAACACCGTCTGTGACCGGTCAGAGAGATAGGAGGAGAACCACCGATAAACGGTGCCTCCCACTCCCAAACCCCCCAGCCGGTGCAGCAGGATACCATGGTCGATGGTATCAAAAGCCGCTGAGAGGTCTAATAGGACCAGGGCAGAGGAATAACCCCTATCCCTGGCCCTCCAGAGATCATCCACCAATGCGACCAAAGCCGTCTCTGTACTGTATCCGGGCCGAAAGCTGGACTGGAATGGGTCTAGATGACAGTTTCTTCCAGGTATTGGGGTAATTGACGTGCCACCACACTCTCTACAACCTTCGCCACAAAGTGAAGGTTGGAGACCGGACGGTAATTTCCTAAAACAGCTGGGTCCAGGGAAGGCTTCTTGAGGAGGGGTCTCACCACCACCTCTTTCAAGGCAGCAGGAAAAACATGCCCACCCAGTCACATGACCCCCAAGCCACGCCCATCTAACCACACCCACAGAACTGGTAGCAAATATTTTTACATTTCATTCCTGCCTTTGTGACTTTGGTGCTATCTGAACACTAAACTGACTAATCATGCAAACAACAAATGTGACTTTTACCCCCTTTTTTGAAATTTAGCAATTGACTTGCCTAGATTATGTTGTCATTTGTACTAACTTTTCTACCAATTTCCAGATAGGAAAAAATAGGCAGGATGGGAACAAAATATATCAGCCTTTCATATGTTCCTGTGATTGTTCCAGAAAGTAACAGAGAAGTAGCTCTATTTTATTTAATTGCACAGAGCAAAAAGAACAGAATTTTGATCATGTGACCATGGGAGTGCGACAACAGTTGTAAGTGTGAAAAACAGTCATAAGTCCCTTTTTTCACTGCTGTTGTAACTTTGAATGGTCACTAAATGGATAGTTGCAAGTCGAGAACTACCTGTTGGGAGATGACTGGAGCAGACTTGGCCAATTTCACTCATTCAAAGCAGAGAACTTGATTTGAAGGGGGGTGGGTGGAATCCATCATGCATTGACATTTATAGCCTAAAGTGCTGAAAACTATGTGTTGAGTAGTGGTACCATTAAGACAGGACTTTGGGGCACAAGTCCAAGGACCCACTCAATAGAATGAGCAAGAAGTCTCTTGGATGTAGCAGCTTTAGCTTACAGAGTTTGAATTAAGCAGAGTAATCACATAACAACAATCACAATTCCTTCTCTTATGTACATTCAATCAAAAAATCAAAATTATCTAAGTGCATTGGTCAAGGTTATTTAGTTTCCTTTGCTTTGTTTACTCCAAGTTTGAGACCCGTGCAGGGTTACCAAGTGATAATGGGATTCACTCAAATTTTCTATTCTGCTAAATCTTTATCCAAAACCGAGTGCGTCCTTTACTGTGTATGTAAATCTAGCACATATCACTCAGACTGTAGAGAGAATTCCAATCAGCACATCAAAAAGCAAAGGAGGAAAAAAAAAGACTCACCATAATCCTGCTCCTAAGAATGGAATGATTTAAAGCACAGAGTACAGTAGTAATGAAAAATGTAGTGAGAAGGGTGGTTTACAAGGATATATTCTGCTCACAATTCAATAGCATATGCATGTGATACAACCTCTCTCCACAAATAACCAATGTAAAATTAAAGTGGGTTTTTTTTTTCAATAAGTGCAGTTCCTTCTCCAAGTACAGACTCCAAATGAAGTCACCGTGGTTGGTGGTAGGGTTGAAAGAAATGGAAATCCCAGGGACTTTTAAGAAAATGCTTTATGCAGTTTTGACCTGCACTGATGGACTAAAGGGGTAGTGGTGGTAATGAAAACTGCAATCTTAATAAATCTCCTGCAGCTCAAGGTTTAAAACTCATACTGTTTCAAATTAGTGAGGACAGCAATATTTATTTGCTGCTGATTTTTAGTCAGCATGGCATTTCAGCAGGAGACACTTTATAAGACTTAAACGTATAGCCACCAAAGTTGCAAACAAACTCTTTAAAGATGTATCAAAGGGGATTTTCTTCTTCTCTTTTGCTTGAATCGGTAACAAATGATATCAAATCATACATGCACCCATACATTTTATAGATCTAATCTGGAAATAAGCAAAGAAAGGTTTAGTATAATAGCAAAGCAGCATGTATGCTCTGTTTACAGATGCCTAAGAGCAAAGTGACAGCATCTTTTTATGGGCTTTTGTAAGAGAACTATTGTAAGATGAGACCAAAGTCCTGTCCAGCTAAATACTCATGCCACCTAAAGTCATTTTTTGTGAGATGGGTGGCTGTATAAATTTGAAAAATAAAATAAATAAATAAATAAAGTTAAATTCTATTTCCACAATAAAGGCCTCTGGTCTGATCTTGAACAGATTTTTTTTTTGTTATGAAAACATTGTCTTTTGTTCCTCAGTGACTGATGCTATTTATGAAAATGGTACTTTCTCAAGGGTAAAATAAATTGGCTTACAATAGAATCCATTCTTATCCATCTTGAAATATTTCAGGGCCAAAAATGAATATTTGGTGAAGCTATTCTATTTCTGTAGATGTATAATTTAATTTAAATTAAATTAATACGTTACCCATCTCCCAATGACTCTGAGTGGTATACATTTTTAAAAACAACAATAACATGGAAACATAATGATAAAACCAACAAGAAACCAAAAAGGATAGAGATGGCACAATACCAAGCCAGGTACAAACAAAAGAAAACACCTTCAGTTAAAAGGAAGCCAGAATTCCTTCCGGAATTCTGCAGCAAGCTTCCTTGCTGACAAGTGGGGAAATCCAATCCTAGTAGGACAAGTTGGTTTCCTCAAGCAACTAGGCCTATGCTGTGGAGGGCTTTGAAGTTCATAGCCAATACCTTGAACTGCACCTGGAAGCAAACAAAAAACTGTTCACACTGCTGTTCTCTGCACTAGCTGAAGCTTCCAATTAGGAATCAGTCCATGTGGAATGCACTGCAGTATTTCAGATGAGATGACTAGGCTTCAGTAACAGAGCATAGGAAGTCCTTATCCATGAAAAGCTGCAGCTGGTAAACAAACTGAAGCTGTGAAAAGACTTTCCTAGTCATGCCCACCACCCATCACACACTCGTGTTTTTCTGATGTGCTTTAATGATGCACATAAAGAAGATAATTGGACAATTCATAATATACGTTGTCCCAAATTAAAACGGCAAGATCATAGGTGAGTTTCAGCAGGTTCTGACCAGTTCTGGAGAACCGGTAGCAGAAATTTTGAGTAGTTTGGAGAACCGGTAGTAAAAATTCTGACTGGCCCCACCCCCATCTATTCTCTGCCTCCCAATTCCCAGATGATTGTGAGGAAATGGGGATTTTTGCAGTAATCTTCCCCTGGAGTGGGGTGGGAATGGAAATTTTACAGTGCCTTCCCCTGCCATGCCCACCAAGCCACACCCACCAAGCCAGACCCACAGAACCGGTAGTAAAAAAATTTGAAACCCCCATTGGCAAGATGTATAGTGGTTAGATTTGATCTCCATTAATTAGAAGCAAACTGAATACTGGCTAAAGTCTTGTTAAATGCCAAGGACAATAAAGTTGCACATAATTAAGTAAAAGTCAAACATTCATGTTTGATTGTCTTTAAAGAGGATAAATTCAATTTTACCCTCTTAGAGGGAACTTAAAAATGGAACGTCAAATTTTAATTATCATGCCTATTTAAAACAGTATTCTCTGAAACCTTGGCACAGTTTACTTTTTCATATGTTAATCAAACCTGCCATATGTTTTAATCTTTTGCTCAATCGAAGAAATAATCATCATGTTTTGAGAGAAATTCAACGGCTCACTAAAAAGCATTCTTGTGAAGTGACTGTCAGGTTTCTATAAAGTAACAAAATAGTTATATAACTTAATGTTAGTAAGTGACTTTACTTGGAGTGGAATTGTTCTGTGTTCAGTTTTAGGAATCAAGGTGACAATTACAAATAGCCTCCGTGATTTTCTTTTACTTTTTAAACTATGTGTTCTTTGATAAGGAGGCATGTAGGTTATATTAAAATATTGTATAGAACTGGAATATTAATCATTGCGGGGTCTAAACAATGAAAAATAATAAAGTAGAACTGTTACTTTTCATTCTAGAAAATATGAATCTATTGATGCAGCTCAAAATTTCATATCCTGTTTTTGCAGCCCAATTGCTGGAAAGTTGTAATCAATCTACAAACATTTATTACTCCAAGATATTCTTCAAATACTTTGATCAAACCATTCCCATTTTTTGAGTTTGTATTGTTTTCTGTTTCTAAGAGCATTGCTAGGCGTTTGTTTCTATTTGCAGTCCATTTCTTTAGCTTGTTTGTTGTTTTGATTGATTTCAATTCTATAATGTAGGATTATAGCTGTTCTGCTCACTTATGAATTATAATAGCCTTCAAACACGTCTCTCTCTCTCTCTCTGTCTATCTCTCTGAATGTGTACATTAATGAATACAGTGTACATTATTAAACCTTGTGGCACCTCATAAGTCACTTCTCTAATTTGATTAAGAATTTTTCTGAAAATGGCATGGGACCGGGTTACTTATGAGACCACCTGCTGCTTCCAAATGCCTCCCATCGACCAGTATGCTCCCATAGGGAGGGCCTCCTCAGGGTGCCATCGGCCAGACAATGTCGACTGGTGACCCCCAGGGGGAGGGCCTTCTCTGTGAGGGCTCCTGCCCTCTGGAACGAGCTACCTTTAGGGATACGTCAACTCCCTGACCTCCGGACCTTTAGACGCGAGTTTAAGACATTCTTGCTCCGTCGCGCAGGGCTGGCCTAATAGTTTTAATGGGGGCTTTTAAATTGAGTTTAACTTAAGTTTTAGTTTTTTATTGAATTTTAGCTGTTAGCCAAATTGAATAAGTTTTTAAATAATGATCTTAATTTTTATATTCCTGTTTTATTTGGCTGTAAACCACCCTGAGTCCTTCGGGAGAAGGGTGGTATACAAATCAAAACAATAAATAAATAAATAAATAAATAAATAAATAAATAAATAAATAAATAAATAAATAAATAAATAAATAAATAAATAAATAAAAATTTGAATTACAGTAAAAAAAAACTAATACAGATTAAGGTCAGGGAAGGAAACCAAAACTGCAACGAGAAGGTAAAAAAGTACAAAGGGAAAAATTTAAAAAGAAGGAAAAAGAAAAAGGAAAGATTGATTAACACTTAAGATCTAAGACAATGACTATGAAAAATTGTCATTCATTTTAATTTCCATCACATTTTACATTTTGATAAAAAAGTTTATTCTTTGCAACCTGTTGTTGGGAAAGAGATGTAATAGCAATTTGCATTTGTATAAACAAATGTAAATATCTTCAAGTAGTCTACAGTTTCCAACTGCACATTTTCCAATCTTGAAATATTTACTAGCATTTAAAACAATAATTCAATATGGAGATCAGCTATTGCTTTCATTCTTTTTCTTACAGTTCTTTAGCATGGGAACAGTAAACATATTCATTACTTAATTTCTGGTGAATTGTTCTCTTCCACTGTTCAGTGGGAACTACTGTATATAAGTGTATGGAATCAAGGTTTACATAAAAAGGAGGTTTACAGTTATTAGTCTAAATGTGAATGTGAGCTGATGATGTAAGTGCAACATGAACACAATGGTGTACATAATTAGACATACACAAAGTAATTTGCTGAATTATATAAATTCCACAACTTTCAATGAACAGGGAAGAAATATTGACAAATAAAAGGATAGTAGATTTTCAATGACAAGAGTTTATTATATGTCCTTCAGTGAATTTCTCTTAATCTAATCTAATTTATCAACAGCCTTGAGTAGATTCAAATATAGCATTGGTTTTTTTTCTTCCACTGAAAAAATGCTTTTAAAAGTAAAAAAAAAGCCTCTGATGATCGCACAGCTCAGCTGGGATCACCAAAACCCTTTAGAGGCATTTTTTCTACAGCCTCTTCAGCCAAAGAGGTTGTAGAAAAAATGCTTTTAAAAGTTAAACAAAAAAAAATTGCCCATGCCCACCCAGTCACATTACCCCCACTACCAAGCCATGCCCACAGAACTGGTAGTAGCAAATTTTACATTTCACCTCTGGTTATAACTATACGAAACTTGCTAATGGGCCAGATTTGAAGCAAATTGCATGGAAAGATAGATCTATGTCCAGAGATGGCAGTCACAAGGATGAGTGACAGATAATATCTGTCACATCATGAATTCCAAAGGTTTAAATTACAAGCTTGTAAGAGAAAGCAAGACATGCATCTAATATTGAGTATCATGTAAGCATCTAATAGAGAGCATCATGTAACCATGCATTTATCATCCCATAATCTTCCTGTCATAGAAATGGGAAAAGGTTCTTTACTTGTGCTAACTAATGGGCAAAAGTACTTCAAGCAGCAAAATAAGGGATGCACCTCAGTGGAGCCCACACCATAAATATAAATTAAAATGTTGCAGCTGCTTTGGTAAATTAACATTAAAGAAATATTTGCTTTATTGAATCATTTAGTTCATTGAAGAAGTCTAATGGGAAAGAAAAACTATTTAAGAAGGAGGAGGGGAAGGAGATCTGTTTGAAGATTTTGGTCCCAACCTACAGTACATAGGAAATACTAACAAATCTTCAGACCTAGTAGTTCAACAGTTGTGGTATATTCCCAAAGTTGTATGATTGCACCATTCTGTATTTATATATTTTGTCTGGATATTTATTTATTTATTTATTTATTTATTTATTTATTTATTTATTTATTTATTTATTTATTTATTTATTTATTTATTTATTCATATTTGTATACCGCCCTATCTCCCGAAGGACTCAGGGCGGTTCACAGGCAAATAAAACATTTATGTACAAATTAAGATAACCATTAAAAAACTTATTCTAATGCCAAATAATTAAAAATATAAAATATAAATATTAAAACCAGTTTAAAACCCCTATAAATTTAAAATCTAGTCCAGTCCTGCACAGATGAATAAATATGTCTTGAGCTCGCGACGGAAGGTTCGGAGGTCCGGAAGTTGACGGAGTCCTGGGGGGAGTTCGTTCCAGAGGGTGGGAGCCCCCACAGAGAAGGCCCTTCCCCTGGGCGTCACCAGACGACACTGCCTAGCTGACGGCACCCTGAGGAGTCCCTCTCTGTGAGAGCGCACGGGTCGGTGAGAGGTATTCGGTAGCAGCAGGCGGTCCCGTAGATAACCCGGCCCTATGCCATGAAGCGCTTTGAAGGTGGTTACCAAAACCTTGAAGCGCACCCAGAAAGCCACAGGTAGCCAGGTACACAGGTATTCCATATTAGGTTTGAATACTACCTTTTTTTTCAACAAATCTTTAATTAAATAGAGATATTTATAAGCAGTTCCAATGCATTCAACAGAATTTACTTACTACTAGAACTCAATTTTTGTTTTAATTCCATCTGCCGTATCTTGTTATCCAGCTCTGGTTGCATTGACATAAACCATCCACATGTTACAATAACTTCCTATTTGCAAACCTCATGAACTGGGCAGTATGATTATGCTAAGGAGGATGGGTGATAGATAGCAAGACTTGACTCTCTGGATAGGCTTTGATTGTTTAAATATGACTCCAGTAAATCTTCTTTGAACCAGAAATGGTCAACCTTTTGTTGGCTGAAACATACACTTAATAGTTTGGCAGGGACAGGGAGTTGGAGCAAAGCAGATGAAATGACAACATACTGGGAGCGGACCATCTGAACACATTAACAGAACTAGGATATTCAATCTTAGTTTTAGCTTACAGAATTCTTTAATGAAGGGCTGAAGTCATAACTGCATTATAATCTTTCTGAAGATTTGTTTTATGTAAATGTACCCCAGAACTGCAGGAAACTATGTCATCAGTTTTCATCCATTGCACGACTTATATTTGGCAGGACAGCTGAAGGAAACTTTGGGAACCACAAAAAAGAAAGTGGGGGATGTATGCGGTTTTTGGAGTGCATGTTGAACATCACTGCAGTAAAAACAATCATATGTCTTTTTTTTTTCCCAAATAAAATTACCTTATGCATGACAGAAAGCATGAATAGTCATTATTTCAGGGCAAAAATCCAATTAATTCCAAAGAACCATAGGAAAGTTGACTAATTAGTTTTAATGAAACTGATCAGGTACATAGGTATTAGAATTACAAAGAATCTGATTGGGACCATAACGCCAAGGAGTTATTTGTTCCATGAAAACAAGTAATCCAGTAATTTTAGCTCATTTCAAAAAGTTAAGCAAAACAAGTTCTGTTTAGAATTTTGTAAGAGATTCTCCCCACCACCAAGAAATCTGAGAGTTGGAAGCTACACAGGGAGATGATAATGAGGATGATAATCAATCATTACCATTGACAAAATCACAGATATTCAATGGAAAAGGCAGCTTTACTTGGAAGAGCTTGCATCCTGCAGTGATACATTTAATACCATCAGACATTAACATCTGCCTATTCCAGGTCCTTGAGATAGATTCAGTCTAAACATCCATGTGCATCCATATGCAAACAACAACAACAACAATGATGTTGATAGTGGGTCCATAAAATAGAGAAAGTCATAGAAAATGGAGAAGTTAAATTGCTCTGAGACTTCAGACAGACAGGCACCTGTCACATAATACCCTGGACTTAACAGTTGTCTATGAGAAAGACAAAAAAGTTTGAAAAGTGGATGTGGCAGTGCCTGGAGACAGCAGAAGAGAAGAGAAAGAACTGGAGAAAATAACAAAATACAAAGACTTACAAATAGAAATAGAATGACTGTTGCAAAGGCAAGCAAGGGTAGTACCAAGAATACTGGCAAATTCAGTATTCAGTCATTTGATGGAAAACAGTTTGTATCAGGTAGAACAAAAAGGAAATTATAAAAAATCAAAAGGAACAAAAGATCAGCTGCTCATGGACAAAATGGTACTAAAAAATGCAAAATGAAGAAAAATGAATTTAAATATGGCATGGATTGGTTACAAGAAGGCATTTGACTCATTACCCCACAGCTGGATTAACAGCCTCGGCCGAAGAGGCTGTAAAAAATGCTTTTAAAGGGTTCTGAGGATTCCAGCTGAGCCACGCAATCATCAGAGGCTTTTTTTTTTACTTTTAAAAGCATTTTTTTGGCCAAAGAAAAAATGCTTTTAAAAGTAAAAAAAAACACTAATGATTGCGGAGCTCAGCTGGGCATGGGGGGTGGGGGCAGGGATTTTTGCTACCGGTTCTCTGAATCACCCGCTGCCATTGATATGGGACAACGTCCACCTTTTCCGGTGAAGGAGAAAATACCACAAAGGATTAGAGAAACAGGAAGTATTTATTTAATTATTTGCGCAAATAGGCACAGACCTCCACTTGCGTGGAAAAAGAAAGTCTGAACCCCTGGCACCAGGGGTTTTATAGCTTTTTTATAGCTTCAGATACAGAAAGTAGAAAGCAGGAAAATACAAAATGGTATACAATTGGTTTACAGTTAACATGTCTATATATGGCAGTTATCTTACACCTTAAGTCACCTTTCACGACACGAGACATCCTCTGAATGTGTCATTAGTCACCTCCAGTACCCTGTTCTTGTTCAGAACATTTCAGGGTTAAAAAGTTAAGACGTAAACAGTTACAATATGTGGAAATATTCCCCTATGTTTGCAACACAAGCCTCCCTCAAGCAGGATAACTTCTGCTTTCACATAGAAGTAATTTTTCCATTAGCATTACAATATCCTTACAGAATCATATGAGCAGTATAGGTACACACAGAACTTATTGGTATTTTAGGGTTGGAGGTCCTTTATCACCATTGCTACTGAATCAGGCGATTCAGTCCGAACTGGGAGCATTTCACCCTAGTCAATGGTAATAGACTGGGAAAGGTTAATATCAAGAGAGGAATCTTTCAGGGAAATTCACTTTCAGTACTACTATTTGTCATTAGACTTATTCCTCTGCAAACAATACTGAACAAGTCATGCTATGGCTAACAAACATCAAAAACATGTGCCATGTTTTTCCACTTCATTTACATGAATGATCTAAACGTGAATGGAAAAAATACCATCTGAAATGGCATTGCTGCTCAACACTATTTGAAATCCTGAGCGTCAGTCACAGGGAGAAGGGGGTTGACTTATTTTCCAAAGAACCTGAGGGTAGGACAAAAAGTAATGAGTAGAAGCTCATTAAAGTGAAATACAATCTGAACTAAGGAGACATTTCCCAACAGTAAGAACAATTAATCAACGGAATAGTTTATAATCCTGGAGTTGTGGATGCTTTATCACTATAAGTTTCCAAGAAAAGATTGGACAGTCATTTGTCTGGGATGCAATAATGGCTCTTGCCTTGGAAAGTAGGCTGGACTAGAAGACCTCCAAGGTCTAATAGCAGTAGCTAATAGTGAATGTATCAGAAGAGTGAAGAATATCTTAAAGTACTCTGTGGAGGAAATATAAAGACAATTAATACTTGGAGAGTGTCAGTCATTAGATATATAGCTGGAATAATCGATGGGACTCAAACGGGACTAAGAAGATCCAAAAAATAAGAAGACCCAAAAAATAATGACAATGAACCATGGCCTTCATCAACACAGCACTGTTGACCGACTGTACTTACCAAGGAAAATAGATGGATGTGGAATGTTGCAAATACACCAGAGAGTTGAAGAAGAAAAAGGGCATTGGAAGAATATCTGAAAGAAGTGAGAAACATATACCAAAGCTACTACATCACAAAGGCTTACTCAATAACCAAGAGTCCAAACTGGCCTATAATAAAGACCAGATGAAGAATAGAAAAAGACATGGAAAGTATTATATGGCCAGTATAGAAGAATCTATTAATTAAAGCAGATAACAACAAGATCTGGCAACAGCTAATAAAAGCAAGAAACTTTGAAAGAGATAGAGGAGCCAATTCTGGCTGCACAAGACCAAGCTATAAGAACAAATGTTTAAAAATCCAGAATTGAGAAAACAGTAACAAACAACAAACATCGCTTTTATAAAGAAGCTAAAGAAACAGTGGACCATCTAATTAGTTGCTGCAAGATGTTTGCACAGATTGATTACAAGCAACACCATGACTAAGTAGCAACAATGGTGCATTGAAATATCTGCAAGAAGGGCCACTTGTCTGCAAGCAAGATCTGGTAAGACAACAAAATAGACAATAATAGAAAATGTAGAAGCTAATGTGCTCTGGATCTTTAGAGGTCAAATAGGCAACCATTTGCCACACAGTACAACAGATTTAATTCTTAATAAGACAGAAAAAAATGTCTGGATAATGGGCATTGGAGACAACAGAAGAGAAAGAACTGGATAAAATAAAAAGACCTGGAAATAGAATGGCTGTGAATAGAAAGTAAATATGTTACTAATAGTAATAGATGCAATTCCAAAGTATTTGCAACACCACTTGAACACCATTGGCATTGAAAATATCACCATCAATCAATTGCAAATGGTAACTTACATCCTGTGACAATATCATCAAACAACTGCCTATCCCAGATTCTTGGGATAGACTCTGTATAAGGATAAAAGTGCCAATTCCAATTTAAACATTTGACTGACTGTGGAACTAACCATACTAATAATCTTATTTGTTGTTGTTAGTTGAGAAGTCGTGTCCGACCCATCACAACCCCATGGACAACATTCCTCCAGGCCTTCCTGTCCTCTACCATACTCTGGAATCCATTTAAACTCATGCCTACTGCTTCAGTGACTCCATCCAGCCACCTCATTCTCTGTCGTCTCCTTCTTCTTTTGCCCTCAATCTTTCCCAGCATTAGGCTCTTCTCCAGTGAGTCCTTCTTTCTCATTAGGTGGCCAAAGTATTTCAGTTTCATCTTCAGGATCTGGCCTTCTAAAGAGCAGTCAGGGTTGATCTCCTCTAGAACTGACTTGTTTGTTCGCCTTGCAGTCCAAGGGACTCGCAGGAGTCTTCTCCAGCACCAGAGTTCAAAGGCCTCGACTCTTTGGCACTCAGCCTTTTTTATGGTCCAACCTTCACAGCCATACATTGCAACTGGGAAAACCATAGCCTTGACTATACGCACTTTTGTTGGCAGGGTGATGTCTCTGCTTTTTAGTACGCTGTCTAGATTTGCCATAGCTTTCCTCCCCAGGAGCAAGCATCTTTTAATTTCTTGGCTGCAGTCCCCATCTGCAGTGGTCTTGGAGCCCAGGAAAATAAAATCTGTCACTACCTCCATTTCTTCACCATCTATCTGCCAGGAATTGAGAATAATCTTATTGGAAGAATGCAAAGGTAATCTCTTTCCAAACTACAGGGATATACCAAAATCTTCCCTAGGATTAAAGTTCAACTTGAGACAGTGTTTACCTTACATTTTTCTGATATATGTCCTCAACAGTTATTTGCCATATGGGAAAATCATCTCATTCATATGGTGCCTACAAACATGGACATTTTCAGAAGAGCAAGGGGACAAGTGACGTCACTAATGCTATGAGATCATCAAAATGTATACTGTGATAGCATCATAATGTATATAATGTTAATTATATGAGCCATGCCACCACTTTTCACTTGATTTTGAGAAGCTTCATGTCATCACTCCAATCTGGAATCATGGCTTCTTTAAATCCTAAACATCTGTGAAAATAATGGGTCACTAACAAAGAAAGACGGCTATGGAAGAAAGAATAGAACAGGATCCTCAGCTCTGAAGTCTTTCTGTGGCACTAAAAAATAATTTTAACTTGGCTTCCATTCCTTTTTGAACTTCCATCCCAAAATTGTCATGCATAATTGGATACAAATGGGTTGTTTTAGACTAAGGAAAGGAAATGGTAGAAAAAAGTGAATCATCTGCAAGTCATTGAGAAATAACAGCTCTCCTTTCAGGTCAGGGTTAGACTTATTATCATTCAAGCTAAACTATAATTTGCCAGAGGAGAAACAAGTGATTTGAATTTCCATGTTTTCAGTGCTAATGGTGAGTTGTAATTTCCCTGAATATAGTGATCTCCCCTTGTAAAGAACAACTTGAAAAATAGTTATTGCTATAGTCCAAACAGCAATGTTTCTAGAGGCAGTTGGTTGAGTTCATAAGTTTTTTTCCCCAGGATGCTGTAGCTTTTAGTGTTACGTCAATAAATTAAAGAGGGATGTGGTGGCTCAGTGGCCAAGATGCTGAGCTTGTCGATCAAAAGGTCAGCAGTTCAGCAGTTCAAATCCCTAGTGCTGCATAATGGGGTGAGCTCCCGTTACTTGTCCCAGCTTCTGCCAACCTAGCGGTTTGAAAGCACATAAAAAATGTAAGTAGAAAAATAGGGACCACCTTTGGTGGGAAGGTAACAGCATTCTGTGCGCCTCTGGCATTTAGTCATGCCAGCCTCATGACCACAGAGACTTCTTCAGACAGTGCTGGCTCTTCGGCTTTGAAACGGAGATGAACACTGTCCCCTAGAGTCGGGAACGATTAGCACGTATGTGCAAGGGGAACCTTTATCTTTACAATACATTAATTAAAGTGAGTCACGCCCTACCTGACATTTTGCAATATGACCTGCTTTGGAACATTGTGTATGGTTTTAGTGGCCATATTTAAATAAAGATATAAGAAATCTGGCAAAAAAAGGTGCAGAAGAGGGCAGCTAAGTGATCAAACATTTTTTTCCAAGAATGTTTGAAGAAAGGGCCAGAACATATAAAATCTTCAACTAGGAGAAAGGGTTGATTGTGGGTGGAATGATAAAATATGCATTGGGTAGTAGAGCAAATAAACAGAAGGGCTTTTTCCCCCTGTCTCTCAAAATATTTCGGTAAGGACCATCCAGTAAAGCTGATTGAAAAAATATTTAAAACAGGTAAGAGGTAACAATTCTTCCCATAGCACATAAAAAACCTGCGGAATTTGTAACACAATTGTGGTGATGCCGGTAACTTGGCTTTAAAAAAGTTTGGATAGAAGACATCAAGAATTATTGGTCTGGAAGACTCAGTATTACATCTTAGTTGGAGGCACCATGACATCAAATACTGGTTGTAGGGAAACAAAGGTAGAAATGGAAATCTCTATATCTCCAGTTTGCCAGCATCTCAGAGGCATCTGGTTGGCCAATCTGAGAAACAACACACATATTATCTTTCTCTGTACGCAACTTCAGATTCTTTAAATTTCTTTTCTATTTCCTTATCAAATAGAAATGGAAAATAGGGCCATGTAAATGTGCTTCGTGAACCCTGGTTACTGTACATATGTACCCTATTAGAAGATTAGGATGTGAGTGTACAGTAGCGCCATATTTACATTTTCAAATTTATAGATTTAAAATAGAACTGCAGAAAAAACAATTGCTACCAACCTGCCTTCTATTGAGGACCTGTATACTGTACGAGTCAAAAAGAGGGCTGTTAAAATATTTACAGACCCCTCACATCCTGGACATAAACTGTTTCAACCCCTACCCTCAAAACAACGCTATAGAGCACTGCACACCAGAACAACTAGACACAAGGACAGTTTTTTCCCGAATGCCATCACTCTGCTAAACAAATATTTCCCTCAATACTGTCAAACTATTTACTAAATCTGCACTACTATTAATCTTCTCATTGTTCTCACCACCCATCTCCTTCCATTTATGACTGTATGACTTTAACTTTGTTGCTTGTATCCTTATGATTTATATTGATTGTTTCCTGATTGCTTATTTGTACTCTATGACTATCATTAAATGTTGTACCTTATGATTCTTGATGAAGGTATCTTTTCTTTTCTTTTATGTACACTGACAGCATATGCACTAAGACAAATTCCTTGTATGTCCAATCACACTTGGCCAATAAAAAAATTCTATTTTATTCTATTCTAAATAAGAACATGAAATGAGTATTACCTTATTGATTTGACTGCTGGCGGGAGGCTTTTCTAACAAGAGGTTAGATGATCCTGCGTTCTAATCTAGAATGTAATTTTATTCCAAATGTTTCCCCAGGGAATTTCTAATGCCTCATTAAGGCAGTGTTTGCTTATCTCTACAAGCTCCTCATTCTGATTAAATGTAAGACTTTTTCTTTTCTGTTTCCAGGCCATGCAATAGCAATTTAGGCCTAGCCAGATTCTGTATTTTCCCTTCTGCTGCTGTCCCGGGGGATCAGGAAACTTAATTACATAGTTATTATTATTAGTTGCATTCTATCAACTAATCTTGAACAGGTAAAATTGAAAGTCTCCACTTTTTTATTCATCCATGAAAGAGCAGTTTTGTGACTTACTGTTAAATTCTGATGTCATTAAAAAAAAAGCATATTAACGGGTTTGGTATGTTGTTTGGCATTAAGATCAGAAATAACCCTGCTTGGATTAGAAAAATTAAAAAAAGAAATATGTATTCCAATTTAGAAGCAAATGACAAAGAGCCAGCATGCCTGCATCGTTACAAAAAGAAATGTGCCAGACCATCCAAAAATGCTTGAATGCATTGGCAATTGGCAGTAGACTTTATTTAGACCTCATCAGTGAGGCATTCAAACAAGTTCATCTCTTTCTTTGAATGACAACAAGAACAACAAGAAAGAAACAAGATTGGCAACAAGAACATAAAATGACATTATTGGTCCTGTAATATAAACAAGCTATGATTTTTGACTTGCGTTTTATTATGTTAAATTATCTGATCATTAAAATTCACTTTTGGACCAATGGCATATTTGAAGATTACATTGTAAGTGATGCAAAGAGGACTTGAAAGCTAAATGGGTGCTTGCCCCCACCCCCATGTGCACATAAAATTGTTTTCCCAAAGATAGAAGATAATTTTTTTTTCTTGTGCCATATCCGTCATCGGACGTCGGCGATCATGTTGGTGATCCTATTTTTATCAGCAGCTGCACCAAAAAGTCCTGCTGAGTTTTGTTCAAACCAGTTCCTTAGATTTTGCAACCATGATGTTCTTCTTCTTCCTGGACCTTGTTTGCCTTCAATCTTTCCTTAGAGGATTAAGTGAAGTATGCAGTATTTTTCTGGGTGTTGCATCACATGTCCGAAATTCTAACTTTCACTTTTTAATGGTTTTGATTATTTCCCTTGGCTTTCCCAGGAGATTTATCTTTCCCAGAAGATAAATTAGAAATGGAAAATCAGAAATTTGTGTGTTCACTTGGATCTACAATAGTGAGAATAACCACTAAATCAGGAGAAAAAAGGCTTATCATATGACCTAGGTGGAAAATTCAAGTATACAAAATACATACTTTGGAGAATACATTAACTAATAGTTTAAGAATGTGATATAAAGTTGAAACGTCTTGTATAAAATCAAGCAAGCGATAGACAGGACAAAGATAAATAGTAATATAATTATCGAATCAGAGAATTGAAAATTTCTTTTGGGTCATGAAGTGTAACTATTTCTCAGGGCAACATTCCAAATTAAAATAGCCTCAACAAATATCTGTCTGGCCTCTGTTTAAATGCTTTCAGTAAAAAGCATCTCACGTCTTCTTTTGGAAATTGGTTGAACAACTAAATTGCTTTTATCATGAGGAAGAGCTTCCTAATACTCAACATTCCATAACTTAAAGCATTAGTCTGTCTTTAGCACTCCGAAATGATAGGAAACCATCTCAATTTTCATCTGTATGACAATTCTTCATGTGCTTGAAGAATTCTACCATATCTTGTCTTAATCTTTTTTGAAGGTTAAATGTTTTTCCCATACTCACTCGTTCTCTTCTGGTAAAAGTTAATTTCTACTGTTTTACCAATCCTAGTTGCTTTCCTTCTACTTGTTGCAGCTTTTGTAAATCTATATTGCAATATAATGGTCCAAGTTCTGATTAACTGATAATAGCAAACATCCCATGATTGAAAAATTTATGTTCTATTCATGCAAATTAAAATTGCATTTACACTTTATATAGCCATGCCATGCTTGCTGAGTCAGTTGTGGAATCTGGAATTCCTGTGCCATTCCCTATTCCTTAATCTACTGTTTTGTTTTTTCTCCTGTTTCTGGTCCCTAATGTAGTCCTGTCTAAAATCTATGTTTGTTGCAAGACCAACCAATTATTTTCTCCTATTTCATTATTTTCCAAGGCTGGGAGGAGAAAAACCCTTTTGTCCTTGTGACAGTGAATAATCAATTGTCATCATCATTGTTATCATCATCATTATCATCTAAATGAGCAATGTTCTGTTCCCCCCACAAAAAATCCAAATCAGGTGTTAGACTGTAATCACTTGCTGAATGATAGAATTGATCCACAACTGTAATTATTACTTTTTCTGACTTTCTCTAAATTTCTGAGTAGGCGTTCATTTTAACAAACCCTTCTTATTTAGAATAAATGAATATTTAGTAGGAATGATGTCATACACTTGTGCCAGCTTAATTCCATTAAATTCCATTGCTGCACTCATTCTGCCAGAAGATGTGAGTATGTTGTACCTATCTGCTATCAAAGATGAGCTTCCCAGATAAACACAATGGTACATACCTTGTTTTCCCCAAAATAAGACATCTCCTAATAATAAGCCCAATCAGGCTTTTGAGCACATGGCAATAAGGCCAAGCGATTATTTCAGGGTTAAAAAAAAGATAAGACAGGGTCTTATTTTCAGGGGGAAATGGTAGTCTTGATTCAGGATCAGATAAATAGTTGGGTTTAGAGTTGAAATAAGTCCTTAAAGACCTAAGCCAAGAATAAGTAATTACAACTGGATAGCATTTTGCATTCTTGCAGAAAAAGATTCTTCAGAACAAATGAGAGCTCTCTTATAGATATAGCCACAGAATCCTGGAAAAAGGATTCACACATGTTCTGAAGCATCTTCTATGCTTAGACCTCTGATGCTGAATCATTCCAGTGGCAATAAGTTGCAATGGACACTGATATGCCCGCAGATCCTCTCTTTTTGGCCCTCATTTGAATTTATTTTAGATTATTTATTGTTTTTGTTTTGTTTTAAACTGCCAGGATCATTTGTTTATGCAGATGTCTCTAGGGGCCTCTGTGACTCAGACTGGTAAGACAGTCTGTTATTAACACAGCTGCCTGCAATTACTGCAGGTTCTCGTCCCACCAGGCCCAAGGTTGACTCAGCCTTTCATCCTTTATAAGGTAGGTAAAATGAGGACCCAGATTGTTGGGGGCAATAAGTTGACTTTGTATATAAATATACAAATAGGATGAAGACTATTGCTAACATAGTGTAAGCCACCCTGAGTCTTCGGAGAAGGGCGGGATATAAATGCAAAAAAAAAAAGGGGGTCATATAGGCTCCATTGGCACGCTTCGAAAATAAACATTCTTAAATTTAAGAATTTAAGCTGGAAATATGAATTATGTTTGGGACACTGTTAAGGAAGAAAGGTATATTATAGAAGAATTTTTGATGAATACTGGAAGATGGAATATCGTTTTGGTCTTGATCGATGAAGATTGGATATATATTTGGTCTTAATTGATGAAGATATTTTATTGATGAACTGAAAATACTAACTTAATTGGAAGATTCTGAAGATTTTAGGAGTGGAATGGACTGATATATAATGGACTGGAAGAAGAATGTTTTTTTTTTGTTTTTGGAAGGGGAGTTAAGGTCTTGACTTATGTTGTATTTTAATTTATGATTGTTAATTTTATACCCTGTACTTTGTTCTGGGAAGTCTCGGGGGGTGGGAGGGGGGAGATGAAGGATCAATGTAAAGGAATGATTGAAGATATGTAATTAAGAAATAGAAATAATTTGAAATGAAAGCGGGGCTGCTCAGCTGCCATTTCAGAAGGGAATGGAGAGGGAGAGGAGGGAGTGAAGGAAGAAAGCAGGTAGGAAAGAGAGAGGTAGAAAAAGGGGAAAGGAGAGGAAGAAGAAAGGGGAAAGAGAGAGGGTTAGAAAGGGTGGAAGAGAAGAGTAGGGAAAGAGGAGAGGACGTAGAAAAGCGAAGGAGAGGAAGGATGAAGAAAGTAGAAGAAAGTAGAGAAGGGAGGAGGAAGGTTTGTTAAGGAAGGAAGTGGTAGCTGGGCAGGTCCGAATAAGTAACAAATGAAAGTTAATGATTAATGTTGAATAAGAGACTGTATATTGAATAGGTTGTTGGAAAATGAAAATAAAACTTTTTACATAACAAAAAAAAACAAAAAAACGAAAATAAACATGGTTAGTAGCTGAAGCTCAGAGATGGGATGGTGCTGAATAATTCGATCAGATTGTTTTCTGGTGAATGGATGTTTTATGACTAACCACATGCATTATGGCTGTGGCTACCCAAAATGTTTCTTTTCTTGAACTCTAAGTACATGAAATTGTTAATTTCATTAATTTCATGTACTTTGCTTGATTCCAGAGTCTATTTTATTTATGTGACTGCACAATATTTTTTCTAGCACTTTTTAAAAAAAATCTATTTTCTTTCTTTAAGGATTTAAGTGAAATGTACCTCTCACACTCCTTCCTTACTATTTCTGTTTTTGTAACTGCCCCTCAAAGATCAGTAGGTTTGCATTACTTTTTAATAAATTTGTTGAATCCTTCCATCTTCAAGATGATTTATAACAGTGAAGTCAGAAGCTGGTTGTTTCAGAAATATTAATGTCTGGCTATTATAACATGCCAAGGAGTCAGATGTCATTAGGACAAAAGGACAAAGAAAAAGAAAAGAAAATGTCATTTTTTTGGGTGTTTTTTACAAAGTAGTAAATGAAATGCCAAGTCATTGCCAATGTCTGCTGCTGAAATAAATTAAGAAGCCCATGTGTGAAAAGTTTAGGTGAAAAGTTTTAGAATATGAATGCAAAACAGAAAAAAAATCTATCTTTACTGTCTTTGACTTTGTTGCCTTTTTCCATTTCTACTGTTCTTCTTCTTTTTTGTTCTAGTTTACTTTACATTCATTTTTTCTATGTTTATTAAAAACTTCAATAAAAATATTTTTTTTAAAAAAAGGATATTTAACACATATGAAAAGAAAACCTGTAAACAACTAAATTCTAATTTTAATCTAGTTTGGGAGATGCAAATCACATCAGCATAAATCAGAATTTACAAAGATGAAATGCTTTCAAGAGTCCCTTGATGTTTCTGTTGTTTTGGTAGCTCATTCTGAAATAAATTGTTTATGTCACTGGAATTCTGTAGCAACAATGAGTGTTGAATTTTGAAGTTAGCCATAGTTCCATGAATTGCCCTGCTATTTATTCTTCAATAGGCTTTATCACAAAAAACAGAACACATAATATCTTTTGCTTCCAAATAAGAAAAAGGTGCTAATAGTTAAAGGTTTATTTTCGATTTTTGGGATATGGATCACCTCTCAGAAATTTATTACTGGATTGTATTACTGTACTTTTTCTCTTAACTCTGGAAGTGTGTGATTTTCACTGAGTTATGCACAATGGAAAATTTA